>NC_056078.1:28696250-29017142 GCF_016772045.2 Ovis aries | reverse complement strand
GCTTCCACCGTGCTCCCATCTCTTTCTCCACAGTCCTCCCTTGATCAAGCTGAGTTCACTTCCAGGCTACAACACATTCCCGAGGACCCTCTTAGCCAGACCCAAATGTCACTTACAGGGATTCTCTTTTCCGAAGCCAGTGATCTCACACCTTGTGCCAAAACGGGCATCTCCATATAGTGGGGGCAGGCAGATGGTTTGTATGGACCGGGAGGGCTGTGCACATTGGCCTCTGCTGGTACGGATCTTCAGCAAGGCTAGGGGAGCAGGAAGGAGGCAGAGGAGAAAGATCACCACATGGTCAGGTGGTTACCATCACTCCCCTCCAAACCCTGAAGCTGTCTGTTCCTGCATCAGTTAAGGTCAGAAGCATCCTGGGAGGTCTGCTGGTAGCCTGTTACCTAAAACAAGCCTATTCTGTTCCATGCTTCAAGGGTTTTGTTCCAGTTGCTGACAGAGGCTTAGACAGCTAGGGCTACTGCATACAGCTGTATGGCTTTTTTCCTGCAGAAAGCCCTGGCAGAGGTCGTTGGGCTGAAACCAGCCCCAATACCCTCTCCAAGTTCTATATCCTGGTGGGCGTCCCAGTCCAAGCTATTGCCACCCAGCGGAGGCTCCCTGTTTGGAAATTCAGGGACTCTATAGAGAAGCAGCAGACCCCTCGTTTTTTTCACTCTGAACCCTTCCCTACCACTCCCTTTAAAGCAGGGTCTTCAAGTTCCCCTACAACCGCAACCTCCCACTCAGGTCTCTCCAGATCCCCTTCCCCCAGCTATCATCACTGGGCAGATGAGGGTTCTCCACTCACCAATATCGTTGTGGTGAGCAAGGCTGTCTGCACTGTAGTCCTCATGCAAGATGAGCTTTTCCACCTCAAACTTCATCTCCCCAAGTGTGTCGGAGTTAAGCTTTGAACGACCCAGGTAGACAATGTAGTCCTCCTTCTTTGGGTGATTACTGTGGGGAGATTTGTCAGACAGTCTGACCCTATGAGATCCTGTCAGTTTCCCCTCCCCACCACAATGACCTGGGAGCATCACCTCTCCCCAGGGCCCTGGGCCATGTAGAGAGAGGCTGAGGGATTAGAAATAAGGGGAATCTTTTGGTGGGAAGGAGGAAGGGATTCGTTTGGGCAGAAGGGTCAGGGGCAAAAAACAAGGAACATACGTGAAGCAGTGTGTGGCGCTGACCACCCAGCAGGGACTGATGAGACTGCCACCGCACAAGTAGGTAACAGAGCCTCCCCGATGTCTCCTATAGATGGCTGCAAACCAAGGCTGGCTCTCGATGGTGGTGAACTCTCCCCCAACAATCTTAAAGCGAGGCCTCAGAGCCTTCTGGCCACATTGGAACTCTACTTTCTCCTTAGGAGAGGAGGGACTTTTTCCTGGAGGAGAAAGAAAGGGATGTCTTGGGCAGGGAGGTAGGGTAAAGTGTTTTGCTCCTGGTCCTCTGACCACCCAGTTTTCAGGGCCAGGCAGGCCTCCCTCCTCATCCCTCCTGTGATGCAATAAGGGAACGTAGGAGTTTGTCACCTTCCACCCCACCATCATAAACAGGCCAGTGACACTCACCAGCAGAGCAGTCCTGCACCATGCACTCCTGGACAAACTGCTTTAGGCCAACCTGCACATAGCACCAGGGCCTTCTCTGATTGTCTGGGTTCCTGGCAACATAGAGGGGAGGAGGGTGTCATTCCAAGCCAAATTGCCTTTTCTGTATCTTCCCCTTCAGAGAAGACTCAACCAATGGCCTTGATTTTCTCATACTATGGCCAGCACTTGGCAAATAGGATAGTAACAAGGATTTCTGTGAGGCCAAGGTCCTTGCTACCCCCACTCACCACTTACCTGCAATAATTGTGTTTCCCCAGGCCCAGCTGAATGGCATCAGATCTGTGGGCATGGTACATTTTCAGAAGGACGGTGGCAGAGTCCCAGGCCAGGCAGGGCCGGCCTCTGAGGTCTGTGTTGGCCTTCCCTCGGTAAGAGTGACCATTCCCCTGATAGCAGGTTTTTGATGTATCTGTGGAAGAATGTGAGGATGAGAATATTAGAGAAGGAAGTTCAGACAGGCATTTCAGAGAACTTGCCAGGCCTCAGATGATTTCAGTGAGACAGAAGATCCTAGAAAGGGGCTTTTTCCACCCTCATCTTACATTTGTGCAGCCCCAGCTTCATGAGCTGAGAAGGCAATGGCACCCTACTCCAGTACTCTTGCCTGGAAAATCCCATGGATGGAGGAGCCTGGTGGGCTGCAGTCCATGGGGTGGCTAAGAGTCAGACACGACTGAGCAACTTCACTTTCACTTTTCACTTTCATGCATTGGAGAAGGAAATGGCAACCCACTCCAGTGTTCTTGCCTGGAGAATCCCAGAGACGGGGGAGCCTGGTGGGCTGCCGTCTGTGGGGTCGCACAGAGTCGGACACGACTGAAGCGACTCAGCAGCAGGAGCAGCAGCTTCATGAGACAGTGTGTTCACTGTACATCACATGGGGGTGAAGATGCCCTCTGCTCCACCTCCTAACTCCTGCCTGCTCTTGCATCCTACCCATGTCTCCCTGCCCCCAAATCACTGGTACCCCTGCCCCCTCCCAGTTAGAGTCAGGACCCCCATACCTATCTCACAGTATTCCCCTTGGAATTTCTTTGGGCAACTGCATCGCTGAATGTTGGAGAAGTACTTGTAGGACACACATTTTCCTCCATTCAGACAGCCACAGTCCGCTGGAAAACACAAAGGTTGGAGGGTAGGCAAGGAGCGTGGGAGTAGGCCAGGGGAGAGCCAGCCTTGAAGCAAGAACAGGGAGGGGCTGCCCCCTGAGGCTTTCCCAAGATATCTGCGCGAGGGGTAGATACTCACATACACCAGACTCTTTATGAACTTCATTGCTGCCCTGGAAGAGATAGGGGAGTGGGGGAGAGAAAGTTCATCAAAGGTTCCATGTTCCTGAGAGCCCAGAGTGAAGATGAACTGGCTCCAATCCCAAAACTCACCCTCCCTCCAGTTGCCTCTCTCCTCACCCTGTTCATGTCTAACTAGCTCTCATATGGAAGATCATAGGTTTCCAGCAGGGAGAAATGGACTGACTCAAATAAGCTTCACAAATCAGGTGCCAGCAGGTTGGGGCAGTCCCTGCGGCTTCTTCTTCCCCTGGCAGCAAGTGCAAGCTCCCCAGTTCTCAAGGCCCCAATGCCACGCCTGTCCTTTTTCCCTGTTTGGCTCTACTGTTGATGAATTTTGGAGGATTCCAGCTCCCTATGCAGCCCCTTCCTTCCCCTGCGCTGTTCGGGGGTCTTGCAAGCCGCCTCCCTCCACCTACAGTCAAAGCAAGGAAGCCACTCACATCAGAGTCGCTCACGACCAGGGCACAGACGAGCAGGCATGCCAACAGGACCCTCATGGTGGCAAGGCTGGGGCTCTAGACAGGAGCTCTGCATGGGAAGGAGAAGTCAGGGGACGAAGCGGAGGAGCGTGAAGGCGGACGGGGTGGATTACTGCAGTTCAGGGCTGGAGCCCTTAGGTTCCCTCCCAGGCCTGGCCCGTCTCTCCTCTCTGGAGGTTCAGGGGGTCGTGGCGCAGCCTGGACCCGCCGCTGCAGGGGGATACATGGGCACGGGACACGGTGACTCAGCGCGCAGACGCAGCCGAGCCGGGGCAGACGGTAAGGGGAAGTAAAGCCGGCACGAGCGGGGTCCCCCGCATCCACTCTGCGCTCTCAGGGAGGCTCACACTCACCCGCGGCTACGGCCAGAGGGGCGCAGGACCTGGACTGTAGGGACTTGTAGGCACTCTGATGCTCCGCCGGGGTCTAGGGCTCCAGTCTCTGCGCTGTGCTGCCAGCCGGCACTGCAGGCTCTATATTAGGACTCGCCCCAGTTCTGGCCCCGCCCCAGCCCGGGATCGCCCCGTCCGCTCCCTTCCCTCCCCTGCCCTGCGGGCCAGCCGCCACTTGGACCCCGCAGGCTTCCACAACCGAAACTGTGAGGGGCAGCGCGGTCCCCAGTGGAGGGGACGAACCAGGTCTGAACCTAGAGATGGAGAGGTAACTAAATTCACCGCCCCCTCCTTCCATTCACCTGGCCTGGGCCCGCCGGGTGCAGCACCCCTCCACCTCCCGAACTGCCAAAAGGAGAGGCGCTAGGGAGACTGTCCCCTACAGTAAACCAGCTCTTCTCCACCCTCGGCCTCCAACTGCCTAGGACAGAGATTCGGACCCCTGGGCTTAGGGGCATAGCTCGCAGCTCACACAGCTGTAAAGTCTTTCTCGATGTGAAACAGACCAAAAAAAAACCCAAAACCCTGCTTACTGGGGCTGCCCCTGTAGTATGCCGGCTTCTCCAAAATCAAGACAACCAGTGGATAAGACAAGCTGAGTTTATTGCTTACTGCAGTAAGGCAGTTTGGTCGTGACAGGGGGTGGGGGGAGGGCGTCGGATTTTATTGAGAATTTGCAGTTTGATTGGGCTTCCCCTGTGGCTTAGCTGGTAAAGAATCCGCCTGCAATGCGGGAGATCCAGGTTCGATCCCTGAGTTGGGAAGATCCCTGGAGAAGGGAAAGGCTACCCACTCCAGTAATATGGCCCGAAGAATTCCGTGGACTAGTCCCCGGGTCGCAAAGAGTTGGACACGACTGAGCGACTTTCACTTTGGCAGTTTGATTTAAGGGAGGTCTTTGAAAGTGAGGGCTTGATAAGGACTGGATAAGAATCCTGCTATGATTTTGTAGGATTGTGAGGACAGGGCTTCCAAGGGCTTCCCACTCGCATGAGTGGCATAGTACCTATCCGCGAATGCAGGAGACAGAAGAGACTTGGATTGGATCCCCCGAGGGCATGGCTGCCTCTCCAGTATTCTTGCCTGGAGAATCTCCATAGAGAGAGGACACAGGAAGGTTAGTCCATAAAGTTCCAAAGAGACAGGACTGAGGCGATTTTACACTCACAGACGTGAGAATAATGTCTTAGGGCACAAACTGTCGATGCTTTCTGTTGAAGTTTTGATGTGTCTTCCAGGAAGTTCCTCTAATGAACCATCCATAGTATTGTCACTTAATAAGGACAATATAAGAATAAAGCCTTCTTAATGTAGAAACTTGTTTTCACCTCTGAGGAAAGGAATTGGGAAACTGGAGGACAAGAATAAGAAGATTTATTTTTCACTATATGGCCTTTTACACTGTTAAATTTTTGAACATATCCTTGTATATCACCCATTCCAAAAAGATAATTACAGTTTTCAATGCATGTTTATTTAGTATTCTATATCATAAAACCTTGTTTCTACTAAGATAAAATAATTGCTCATCAAGTAAGATTGGTCTTCAGAAAGACCATGTGTAAAGAACTCTACTTATGCTTCCTGCCTGACGGCAAGTGCACAGTTGTGTACACACACACAACTCCATGCATATACACCTATCTCTCAGGCAGAGCTGAAGAACCACAGTAGGGACTCTGGAGTTCAGTCACCCCCATCCCTTTCCCCTAGTGTTGGGAACCAGGGCTTGGGGTCACCTGAATCCACCCTGTCACCTCAGTGGAAGGGGAGGAGGCTAAATCCTCCCAAGGCTTAGGAGAAGAGGCCACTGGGAGGCTCAAAGAGGCGTAAGGTTTGGTCCCTCTCCCTGCCTAGTGTTAAAGGCTCAGTCATGTCTGACTCTTTGCCACCCCATGGACTGTAGCCTCTGTCTATGGGATTTCCCAGGCGAAAATACTGGAGTGGGTAGCCATTCCCTTCTCCAGGGGATCTCCCCCAATCCAGGGATTGAACCTGGGTCTCCCGCATTATGGGCAGATTCTTTACCATCTGAGCCACCAGAGGCCTACAGCATTTTGCTGCCTGGCAAACCTGGACCTTGGGTCTGGGTTCACCTGAGAGGGGTAGGAGAGAGTACCAGGAGAGCAGGAAGAAGGAAAGCCTCTTTGCTCTGATCCAGCCAGAGGTCTCAGGATTCTGGCCTCTGCCTGGGGAAAGTAAAAGCTCACTATCCAGCTCGTGAGGCCAGTGACCCACCGTCTTCTGGAGAGATTTTCTGTGCCCAGCTCTGAGCTACCAGCCTCACGTTCTGAGTCAGAATGCTAGAGGCCTCCGAACCAGCTTTGCTACTTCCTCTAGAAGATCTTGGTATGTTTTGTTTGGAGTTAGAACCCACTAATTGTAAATAAATGCGATCAAAATGTAAACAGAGATGTTGCTGCCTGAGGACTTACCCCGAAACTTGTAGGTTAGTTATCAGGAAATTCCCAGCTGACTCTTGTGATTCACAGCACACTCCCGGCAGCTCTCATGACTTCAGATTACTTGGCTGGAGGCTGTCATGCTGATGCTAAGAGCAGGATGACCTCATTTCCTCCCGGACAAAGAGACTTGGAGACCGTTATGCACCATGACACTCCTCTTCCCCCTCCTTCCTGTTGTGGCCTCTTCACCTAGTTGAACAATCCTAGAGCCTCTGTGAAGACAGAATTTCTTTTCCACTTTGTGACCATTGGTGCTCTCTGAAATCTGTGTTCATCTTTTGGTGCAGTCATCTTGTAATTCTTTTAGGGCAGACACTACGTCTTAAGTATCTTTCTCTCCCTCAGCACCTGATGCACGCCTTGTTCACCTAGGTGCTTTATTATGAAGGAATCCATGAACAAGTGAGAACAAAGCATTCGGGGGCTCCCTAGAAGTTTCCCTCCTCCTCTTTGTCTTTTCTTTTTTGCCTTGCCATAAAAAAATAGTCCTGACATAATTTCTGTCTTTTGCTAAAAAGCACCTTGATACAAACCCTTCCTCTTTAAACTCAGAGCCGCCTTACATAGCTGGGAATTGTTTTTCCCATTCTGTAAATGAGGAAAATGAGGTGGAGAGAAGAGACATAACTGATAAGTGGCAAAGCAAGAGCTAGAATCTAGATTTTCTCACCCTTGGTCCTGTGCTCTATACCTCACTGCTTCCAAAGAGAAGGATTCAGAACAGAAGACTCTGAATAGAAGGATCAGATGATGTAAGATGTTCCCGCTTCGGTGAGCCCTCTTACTGGCTTTGGAGACTTCCTTCTAGAAACACACCTCAGACTATGAACTCTGAGCTCCTGGGAGGCCCCAGCTATAATATGCGTTAGTCCCTTGCCTGAATTCCTGAAACTAACTTAGTGGTCTAAGGTATCTGAAGTTTCTATCCAGTGTGAGAAAATAAGGAACTGAATATATGTGGTTTCATTCTGTTCCTGACTCTCAGAGTAAAACCAACCTCCTCCTTCCACATCTCAGCAGTCCAGATCCCTCAAGTTAGATGTGGCAAAAAGAGACTAATGGAGAGGCGCTGTTTCCTGGAGAGACTCATAAAAAAAGCAGGCAGATGCCAAGTGTGCAAGGAGGACCAGGATACCGAACTTGGCCCTGAGATTGTGTCTAGGAAGCTAGCCCACTGAAGGGCTATTTTCTGACTAGCAGGACCCAAAAGGAAGTTCATGTCGAGTCACAGGATGTTTTCCTGGGTTTCTATACCAAGAGTATTCAACTTGGTACTGTGTATAAAGTACAGTGTCTAGCCACAGGTCAGCCACATCCAAGCCGATTGACCTCAGGGCAAGATATTTAATTCTTTGGGTCTCAGTTGCCCATGTACAAAAAGAGGCAACGCCTGCCCTGCCTGTGCCTCACTTTGCCGATTGAATGAGGTCACAGACGTGGGTGAAATCATTCGTTCATTCTTTTATTAAATCACTCAGTATTTATCATGGGCCTTGTGTGTGTCAGGCAGAGTTCTAGATGCTAGAGACTCACGGATGAAATTTGTAAACTATAATTCCTACCTCAAATGCTTGTGCCTTCCTGTCTATGACTCTCCTGGCTCAGAAGTCCAGATCATTCCTGGGACTTCATCCCAGGATTCCAGTCAAGTGGCAATGCTACGTCCTTAGCCAACAGTTCCCAGCAACAGGCCAGCTGTGTGCGCTGCTCATCCCCACAGCGCTGACTCCCACTCTCTCCGTCTCCTCTTTAGTTGTCCGTGGACTGAAACTCTTCTTTCTCTCACACTCATGGGACCGACAGATTCCTCTGCAGTTCTGGGAAGGAGGTACTGAATGCTGGTCGCATAATTTCCTTGGGTCTGAAGACATGTTGGGTCTCTCTGCATGTTTAATGCTAAGGGGGAAGATACTGTTTCACAGTAGGCACTGGAAGCCACGTCTGGGGCCTGTAACATGATAGGGGAGTTGCTGGAGCTGCTAGGCCCCCAGTGGCCTGTGGAAAGAGTAGGGCGGGGGAAGCCACATACTTGCTTCCTTACTCATAGAAAGCAAAAAGCCCAGGGGCTATACCCTGAGGTTATACTC
The DNA here is from genome assembly GCF_016772045.2 of Ovis aries. Lineage (NCBI taxonomy): Eukaryota > Metazoa > Chordata > Mammalia > Artiodactyla > Bovidae > Ovis > Ovis aries. Next base: position 29,008,811 of record NC_056078.1, on the reverse strand, counting down.
AGTGAACAAAGGGGCCAAGTTGGACCCTCCAGCATCATCTTATGAACCCTACCCTTTCTCATCATTTCTGCCTCATCATCTCTGGTCCAATTCCTAGCCCCACCCAAGCCAGTAAGCTCAGACGTCTGAATGAATTACTTTGAGCCTTGGCCAGATTTTCCTTTGTCCCTAATTTAAATCTGGTTACTTCCTAAATCAGGAACTTATTACTTCGAAGAGTGCTGGTCATGGCTTTCCAGACCTTTTGGATTCTGAGGCCACCTACCAGAAACAAAGCTAGGCCCTGGTCCTAGGACTTCTGCTTGGAGCCCAGAACACCTTGCTGGATGCAATAGCTTCTTGCTGCTGCTGCTGCTGCTGCTGCTACTGCTGCTGCTGCTGCTGCTGCTGCTAAGTCGCTTCAGTCGTGTCCAACTCTGTGCGACCCCATAGACGGCAGCCCACCAGGCTCTGCCGTCCCTGGGATTCTCCAGGCAAGAACACTGGAATGGGTTGCCATTTCCTTCTCCAATGCATGAAAGTGAAAAGGGAAAGTGAAGATGCTCAGCCGTGTCCCACTCTTCACTACCCCATGGACTGCAGCCTACCAAGCTCCTCCATCCATGGGATTTTCCAGGCAAGAGTACTGGAGTGGGTTGCCATTGCCTTAGCTGGAAGCTAAAAGGGATTCCAGAAACAAAGGACTAGAATGGGAAACCAAAAACTGATGGGTTTGCTAAAAACTGCCAAGAAGTCAATGCCATTAAAGGAAGTACATTCAACTAGGAGTTAGCATATTCAAAACTATTGTTCAGAAGAAAACCAACATAACATCCACAGCCTATATGAGGTATAATTTCATGAGTTTAGGACACTCATAAGCTGCATCCTATAACTCTGCCTTTAACACAAATGCAGCACTTCCCTTTCCATTACACAGAGAGGAAAATAGAGGGCTGAAGAAAGGAAGTGAATCATCTGAGTTCATTCACTGAAAATGATGAGATTCAGAATTCACCAATTTTGAGGAACCTCATGACACATTTCCCCCCCTCCCCTCCTATTCTGAATCTGCTCTCCTCCCTTCCTGACCACCCTCAATCCCCACCCTCAGTCTCTTTGTCTTCCTACCCACCTGTGGAAGGTGTTTCTTTTCTCCAAACGGTGATTGATAACAGTGTGATGAGGCAGCCAAGTTCTGGGGAGAAGTCAGTCCCCTTTTAGAAGATACTAGAGGATGAAATGTATGGAAGTCTGTGAGAAGAGAGGGCAGGGGGCATGGCAGAAAGCCCCTGAAAGAGATCTGTGTGCAGAGTGAAGAGAAGGAATAGTATGTAGATAATCTAACCAGGAGGCTCGTGTTTACTCTGAGAACAGTGTTGGTAGTAATATGACAGAAACTAAAGAGGAAGTCTTTTCTCTCCAAGGGGATATGATAATCTATTCCTTGTTGAAGATAGATTATAATAGCCAACTTATATTGCTTATATTCATTTTATTTTTCTGGCTTTTCCAGTGGCTCAGCGGTAAAGAATCTATCTGCAATACAAGAGACATGTGTTTGATCCCTGGATCGGGAAGATCCCCTGGAGGAGGGTATAGCAACCTGCTCCAGTATTCTTGCCTGGAGAATCCCATGGACAGAGGAATCTGGCAGACTACAGTCCACGGGGTCACAAAGAATCAGACACAACTAAAGCGACTGAGCTGCATCAGCATTTTTTCAGTGTTATCAACAACCTTTAAGGAAGGTACTATTGGGACTTCCCTGCTGGTCCTGTGGTTAAGACTCTCAGCTCCCAGTGCAGGGGGCCCAGGGAACTAGATCTCACATGCTGCAGCTAAGACCTGGTGCAGCCAAATAAATGAATAAATATTAAAAAAAAAAAAAGGAAGGTACTATTAATATCACCCTTTTATGGATGAGAAAACTGAGGCTCCCAGAGTTTAAGCAGTTTACCCATGGTCACGCTGCAGGCAAATGGTAGAGCTGAGACTCACACCCAGGGTTGGTTGATTCCCGGGTTTGGAGAACTACCTCTGAGGCAATATCATATTTAGTCAGGAAGGTGGAGATCCTAGTCCTTTTACCTAATATCCCTACTCTAACCCCATGGTGCCATCCCAGAGTGTCCCCAGTAGTCCAAGTCATGTCTGGGTTGAGTCCTATCTGTGCAGCTTGAGCCAGACTGAAAAAATGTTCCTCCTTTTGCTTAATAAACCCAGCCATGGCCGTATCTGCAGGGTCCAGTCAGAGAAGTTCATTGGGTCTTCTGTATGTGCTTATTTTTCTGTGTAGCTCTCTAGAAGCATCAAAGGTGAGTTTTTTTCTTTTTCAAAACTGTTATTCACCTATATTTATATGATGGAGATACCTAGGATTTTTCTGTGGCAAAATAACAATAGCATCTCTACACTGAGCATGCATTTTATTTAGCAGGCATTGAGTAATCATCCTGTGTGCATTCTCTCATTTAATCCTCAGTGAAGGAGATACAGTTTTGACCCCTCAGATAAGGAAACTGAGGCCCTGAGAGGTTTAGAACACACAGCCAAGTCAATATCAGTAGTGTTGTCCGTTTACCTCTTTCTGAGGGGGGGAAAATACCCTGTTAGTAAGTTCCTCGAAAATCTGTAGTAATAAATATTACTAATGTTATGTTTCCCCACCTTGTCTTAAATGTTTTAAGAATTACAAAATCTCAAGTAACTTCTTAGGAAATTCTGATTCATTAAGTCCAGAAGTGGGTTCAGGAATCTTATTCTTTATATACATCCCAGAAGATTTTTACCATCAAACAAGTTTGGAGAAAATGTCAGTTAGGGCATGCCTAGGGAGTGTTACTTTATTTTTTCACCTAGGAATGCCCAACTAAATCACAAATTTTCTATCGACTGAGGCTTCGACTCTAACCCAGTCCTTTGAGATGGGGGCCCGAAGAGAGCAGAGGTGGGAAAATCCAGGGCTGGAAAGCTGACTTTGGGACAGAGTTTCATAGACAGAGATGAATCAAGAAGGGGATGTACACCTGAGAGCATTGTGCCAACCCAGTCACCCTGAGGCGATTTTTCTAAAGAATCTGTTCTCTGAAAGCTAATTGCTTCAGCACCTCTGTACTTGTTCTTTTTTTTTTAGATAATAATGATAGTTTCATTTTAAAAATGCCAAACATATGGCTAATGGAGGGACTTTTTCACGTAGAAACTAAAGGAGTTTGGGGAATCAGAGTAACCCTCAAAGTCATGGGAATGGATAAGAAATTGACAACTCAAGGCTTCAGAAAAATTGGGAGAAGCTGAGTAACCCTGAGAACAAAGAAGAATTGAGAGTACTTGTACTGACTGGTGCTTTTCTCTTTAAAAATCTGTATTTGTCTTTGTTGCGTTGCCAGTTTTCTCTAGTTGCGGTGTGCAGCCTTCTCATTGCAGTGGCTTCTCTTGTTGCAGAGCGTGGGCTCAAGGCACACGGGCTTCAACAGCTGTGGCCCATTGGCTTAGTTGCCCCCGTGGCATGTGGGATCTTCCTAGACCAGGGATCGAACCCGTGTCCCCTGCATTGGCAGGCATATTCTTGACCACCGGACCACCTGGGAAGTCTCTTACTGGTTTTTGTCTATCTGTGATATTTCCTCACGGATCTTATGCTGGCCCAACTTCTGAGCTTCCCAAGGCCAGTTTATTTGTTTATTTTCTTCTGGTTCCACATGAATAGAACTGGGTTTCCAGAGCATCATCCCTTTGCAGGGAGTGTAGAAACTATGCCTCTCAACGATGGACCCAGCAGCGTATGGGATGACCGCAATGCTTGCATCTGTAGTCAAGAAGGAAGCAACAGTGTCGTTCTCCCCATGCACACCCTCTGCTCCTTTGCAAAGCATCCTAAAGACTTATTCAGTCTGCATTGTGACAGTCAGCTTAGTCTAATCATAAAGAAAATTCAATGCCAAGTTCTAAAACTAAGAGAACTGAACTCAACTCAAACTGCTCATTTCATTCAATGAACTAAAAATTACTTTCAAATACCTAAGGCATGCCAAGCACGACTCTGGGCCCTGAGACATGATCCCTGCCCTGAAGAAGTTTAAAATCTAGTAAAGAAGAAAAAATGAATATACATGAAATAATGTATGATGACTTATTAAAAAAAAAAAGTAACAAATGTTGGCAAAGGATATAAATTAGAGCTCTTATGCACTGTTGGTGGGATTGTAAGATGTTGCAAACCACAACGGAAAACAGGATGGCAGTTCCTCAGACATTTAAATCTAGAACTAGCAAATGTCCAGCAATTCCACTTCTGGGTATATATCAAAAAGAAAACTTAAAACAGAGTTCAAAGAAATTTGTATACCCATGTCGTAGCAGCACTACTCACAATAACCGCATGGTGAAGCGATCTGTGTCCACTAACAGATGAAGAGGTAAGCAAAATGGCACAAACATACAGAGGAGCATTATTCAGTCTTTAAAAGGAAGAAAAGCTTGTCACTTACTATATAACATGGATGAATCTTGAGGACACTGTCGGGCTCATGCTTAGTCACTCAGTGTGTCCAACTTTGCAACCCTGGTAGCCCACCAGGCTCCCCTGTCTATGGAATTTTCCAGGCAAGAACATTGGAGTGGGCTGCCATTTCCCACTCCAGGGACTCTTCCCAACCCATGGACTGAACCTGAATCTCTTGTGTCTCCTGCATTGGCAGAAGAGTTCTTTACCACCGCATCACCTAGGCAGCCTTGAGGACATTATACTAAGTGAAATAGTTCAGTTCAGTTCAGTTCAGTCACTCAGTCATGTCCGACTCTTTGCAACCCCATGAATCGCAGCATGCCAGGCCTCCCTGTCCATCACCCACTGCCGGAGTTCACTCAGACTCATGTCCATCGTGTCAGTGATGCCATCCAACCATCTCATCCTCTGTCGTCCCCTTCTCCTCCTGCCCCCAATCCCTCCCAACATCAGAGTCTTTTCCAATGAGTCAACTCTTCGCATGAGGTGGCCAAAGTACTGGAGTTTCAGCTTTAGCATCATTCCTTCCAAAGAAATCCCAGGGCTGATCTCCTTCAGAATGGATTGGTTGGATCTCCTTGCAGTCCAAGGGACTCTCAAGAGTCTTCTCCAACACCACAGTTCAAAAGCATCAATTCTTCGGCGCTCAGCTTTCTTCAGTCCAACTCTCACATACATACATGACCACTGGAAAAACCATAGCCTTGACTAGACGGATCTTAGTCGGCAAAGTAATGTCTCTGCTTTAATAAGCCAGTCACAAAAATCATACATAGATATATAAGATTCCACTCATATCTATAGATACAGAGGTATCCAAAGTAACCAAATTTGTAGAGACAGAGAATGGTGGTTACCAGAGGTTGGTGGGAGGGAGAACTAGGGAGTTGTGAAATAGCTATAAAGTTTCAGTTTTTCTTTGTTTTTAATGGCAACATAGTGGTATACAATGTTATGTTAGTTTCATCTGTACAACAGTGATTTAACATTTAAATACATTATGAAATGAACACCATAATAAATCTAGTAACCATTTGTTCTCATACAAAGTTATTTTAATATTATTAATGATATTCTTTAATCTGTATATTACATCCCGGTGACTTATTTATTTTATAACAGGAAATTCAAAACCTTAATTCTCTTCCCCTAGTTCCCTCAAACTTTCCCTGTCTGGAAACCACCCATTTGATCTCTGTTTCTAAGAGCCTGTTTTCTTTTTTTTAATTAATCAATTATTTATTTTTGGCTGCACTGGATCTTTGTTGCTGCCTGTGGACTTTCTCTAGCTGCAGTGAGCAAGGACTGCTCTCTATTGCTGTCCACAGCTTCTCATCGTGGTGGCTTCTCTTGTTGTGGAGCATGGGTTCCGGGCATGCGTTTTCAAGCAGTTGTGCTGAGTGGGCTCAGTAGTTGTGGCACATGGACTTGGTTGCTCCTGGCATGTGGGATCTTCCCAGACCAGGAATCAAACCCGTGTCCCCTGCATCAGCAGGCAGATTCTTAACCCCTTGAAGGAAGTTCCAAGCCTGTTTACATTTTCTTTTTATTTATTTGTTTGTTTTGTTTTTTAGATCCCACTAGATCCCACATATAAGTTCAATCATATGGTGTTTGTCTTTGTCTGACTTATTTCTGTTGGCATGATACTCTCCAAATCCATCCATGTTATTGCAAGGGGCAAGGGTTTTTTATGGCTAAGTAATATCTCATTGTATAAATACTCCACATCTTGTTTATCCATTCATCTACTGATATGGACTTGGATTCCTTCCATATCTTTGCTATTGTAAATAATGCTGCGATGAACATAGTGTGCAAGTATCTTTTTGAATTTGTGCTTTTGTTTTCTTCATGTAAATATTTGGAAGTAAAATTGTATAGTAGCTTCTTTCTTTCTTTTTTTGAAGAGCATGCATGCCATTTTCCATAATGGCTAACCAATTTACAGTCCCACTAACAATACCTGAGGATTCCCTTTTCTCTGCATCCTCGCCAACACTTGTTATTTATTGTTTTCTTGTTAATGGTCATGGTCCTTCTGACGGGTATCAGATAGTATCTCGTGGTTTTGATTTTCACTTCCCTGATAGTTAGTGCTGTTGTGCATCTTTTTATATGTCTGTTGACCATTTGTATGTCACCTTTGGAAAAATGTCTATTTAGGTCAATAGACATTTTGCCAATTTTTTAATTGAATTATTTGACCTTTTTTTAAAAAAATACTGAGTTGTGTGAGTTCTTTATATATTTTGGATGTTAACTCCTGATCAAATATATTATTTGCAAATATCTCTTCCCATTCCGTCGGAGAAAGCAATGGCACCCCACTCCAGTACTCTTGCCTGGAAAATCCTATGGGCGGAGGAGCCTGGTGGGCTGCAGTCCGTGGGGTTGTGAAGAGTCAGACATGACTGAGCGACTTCCTTTTCACTTCTCACTTTCATGCATTGGAGAAGGAAATGGCAACCCACTCCAGTGTTATTGCCTGGAGAATCCCAGGGACGAGGGAGGCTGGTGGGCTGCCGTCTATGGGGTCGCACAGAGTCGGACACGACTGAAGCGACTTAGCAGCAGCAGCTTCCCATTCAGTAGGCAGTCTTTTCATTTTTTGGTGGTTTCTTTCACTGTACAAAGCTTTTTGTTTGAAGTAGTCCCATTTGCTTATTTTTACTTTTGTATTTCTTCCTCAAGGAGACAGATTCAAAAAATATTGATAAGACTGTTCTTGAAGAGTATACTGCCTATGTTTTCTTCTAGAAGTTTTATAGTTTTAGGTCTTACATTTAAATCTTTAATCTATTTTGAGTTTATTTTTGTATAGGGCTTGAGAAAGTGGTTCAGTTTTATTCTTTTGCAAGGAGCTGTCCAATTTTCCCAAAACCATTTATTGAAGAGGCTGTATATTCTTGCCTCCTTTACATGCTGAGTCGATTCAGTCATGTCTGACTCTTCTCGACCCTATGGACTGTAGCCTTCCAGGCTCCTCTGTCCATGAGATTCTCCAGGCAAGAATACTGGAGTGGGTTGCCATTTCCCTCTCCAGGGGATCTTCCTGGGATTGAACCTGGGTCTCCTGCATTGCAGATGGGTTCTTTACCATGGCGGGTTCTATACCATGGGCCATCTGGGAAGCCCATGCTTCCTTTGTTGTATATTAACTGACCATATAAGAATAAGCTTATTTCTGGGATCTCTGTTCCATTGATCTATGGGTTTTGTTTTGTGCCAGTGCCATCCTGTTTTGATTACTGTATTAGCAGTGTGGTTTGAAACCAGAGACTGATATGATCAGCCTTATTCTTCTCTTTTAAGATTGCTTTGGCTAATTGGGGTCTTCTATGTTTCCATAAAAATTTTAGGATTATTTATTCTAGTTTGGTGAAAAATATTTTTGATATTTTGGTAGGGATTGCTTTGAATCTGTAGATTTCCTTGGGTAGTATGGACATTTTAATAGTATTAATTCTTCTAGTCTATGAGCATGGCATATCATTCTGATGGTCTGTGTCAGTTTTAACTTCTTTCACCCATGTGTTATGGTTTTCAGAATACAGATCTTTCACCCCCTTGGTTAGATTTGTTCCCAGATATTGTATTCTTTTGATGCAATTATAAATGGTATTATTTCCTTAATTTATCTTTCTGATAGTTTGTTATTAGTGTCTCAAAATGCAAGAGGTTTCTGTATATTAATTTTGTATCCTGCAAGTGTACTGAACTCATTTTTTAGTAGCTTTTGGAGGAGCCTTTAGGATTTTCTATATGTTGTATCATGTCATCTGCAAATAGTGACAGTTTTACTTCTTCTTTTCCAGTTTGGATGCCTTTTATTTCTGTTTCTTGTCTGTTTACTGTGGCTAGGACTTACAATATCATGTTATCTTGTTCCCATACTTAGAGGAAATGCTTTCTGCTTTTTATCATCGAATATGATATTCGCTATGGTTCTGTTATATACAGCCTTTATTGTGTTGAGGTATGTTCCTTCTGTATCATCTTTTTAAATAGTTTTTATCACAAATGCATGTTGAATTTCATCAAAAGCTTTTTCTGCATTTACTGTGATCCTTATATGATCTTGAATCTTCATTTTGTTAATGTGGCGTATCATATCATTTCATCTGTGCATATTGAACCATCCTTGTGTACATGGCATAGGGGAGTATGATCCTTTTAATGTATTGTTGTATTCAGCTTGTTAATATATTGTTGAAAAATTTTGTATATATGTTCACCAGTGATATTAGCCTGACATTTTCTTTTTTATTTGCTGTCTCTACCTGGTTTTGATATCAAGATGATGTTAGCATCATAGAATGAGTTCAGAAGTATGGCTTTCCTACCAACTTCTTGGAATAGTTTGAGAAGGGTAAGTGTTAACTCCTCTATAAATGTTTTATGAGATTCACCTGAGAAGCCATCTGGCCTTGGACTTTTGTTTGTTTTTTGATTACTGATTCAATGTTATTATTGTTAATCAGTCTGCTCATATTTTCTATTTTTTTCTGATTCAGTCTTGGGAGATTGTATGTTTCTAGGAGTTTATCCATTTCTTCTAGGTTGTCCAATTTTGCAGCATGTAATTTTTCACAGTAATCTCTTATGATCCTTTATATTTTGGGGTCAACTGTAATTTCTCGTTCACCTCTGATTTTATTTACTGGGGCCCTCTCTGTCGTAGAGCTTAAAACATAGAGCTTAATATTGCAACATGAAGAGGTTCAAGAGAGCTGTTGCACAGTAAAGTAAATATACTTAACACTACTGAACTGTACACTCAAAAAGAATTAAGATGATAAATTTTATGTTATGTGTTTTTAAAAATTATTTATTTATTTATTTGGTTGTGCCAAATAAAGTTAGTTGTGGCACATGGGATCTTTAGTTGTGGCACGCAGGGTCTTTAATTGCAACATGCAAGCTCTCAGTTACAGCATGTAAAATCTAGTTCCCTGACCAGGGATCAAATCCCAGCCCCTTGCATTGGGAGCACGGAGTCTTAGCCACTGGACTACCAGGAAAGTCCCTGTGTTGTGTGTTTTGTTTTGTTTTGTTTTAACCACAATTTAAAAAAAAAAACTGTTAAATTAAACATTATGTACACTGACCATAAATGAAGTAAAAACTTAGAGAACAGAGACACTGAAATTAGAGATTTCCTGGACCTGAACAAATCGTAAAGGATTAGTCATGTTAGGATTGGCAGAAGACAGGAAAAAAGAAGTTCTAAGCAAGATAGGAGCTTAGATAAACATTGTATATATTATGGAGAGTACACTTTGTATGTGTTTAACTCTGTGTGTGTATGTATGTGTATACACGTGTACATAAGCAGTGATCAGTCTTGCCCAATTAGGGAGCATTTACATCGGAGAGCAGTGAGAACCACGTACAGATAGGTAAGGTGAAGTCAGATTATAAAAACTCTTAAAAGCCAAATAGAAGTCTATACTTGATAACACAGACTCCAGGAAAGCACTGTAAGTTCTTGAACAAGGATGTGTATAAGATTTTTAGTAAAGCTGAAAATTCCCACTGGTCTCAATGAAAATAAATGAAGTTAAGAAAGTAACTTGCATTTTGTCTGGGGTTGGGCTGGAGGGAATGGGGAAATGATAAACCCCCAGTGTTGGGTGAAGAAGGGGAGTAAGAACTGAAATAAAAGGACACCAAGGGGAAGTGAGAATTCAAGGAGGAAACGGGACCCAGACTCTTGTATAGCTGTCATTGTTCCTATTCATTAGGGACTTTTGTTTTTCCAAACTTGCAGGGTCATATGTTTTACTTTATAAAGATCTTTAGAAGGTTCCTTTAAAGGGCTGAACCATGAAATCCATATTTGAAGGCCAGAACAATAGTTTCAATAATAGTTTCAACTGAGGGCAGAGAGTCCCACTGTCCAATCCCAGAGGCACCTGTCAAGTACAAAGGCCGTGTCTCCAAGCATGAGCCGAGAGCTTCCTCTTAAGGAAGCAGTTGACTGCCGTGCTGAGAGCTGTGGTTTCAGAGTCAGAGAATGGAGTTCCATTCCCATCTCAGGTTCTGAATCCGCCTTTGAACCTGGGTGACTCACTTCCCTCCACGGGCCTCTGTTTCCTATTTTGTGAAAGCAGAAGGATGTCCTTTCCACCTGCTTCCATGGAAGAAAGAAGTGGCTGAAAGAAAAAGAATTTAAGTGAAGGGGTAAGGTCTGGGCTGAAGCAAAGCCTGAGATCAGGGGGCCAGGTTTGACACACCCATGCCCTTGACATCAGAAGTCTATGGAGAGGATGTAAGCATTAAACAATATAAACAAATGTTGCCCCAGAGAGTTTGGGTTCTGGGAATACGAACAGGGAATCATGACCAAAATTCCAGGTCTCCAAGTTCCCCTCAAGGAGTCATGAGGCTCGTGAGGAGGTGAATCACCACACCCAGTATCTATCTTGAAGCCCTAAAGCACCAAATATGAGCCTTAGCAAAGGAAGGGGCTCAGGGAAGTCCTGATTTAGCTAGCCCCCAGGGTGTAGCTAGAATGTAAGTCATTCCCTTAGGTCCTGGTAAGACCAGTAAACAGTTTTGCTTGAGGCAGCTGGATGGTGTTCTAGCGCTGAGGTCAGTGGCAGGTCAAAGTCATAAAGTCGGTCGCGTGGAGCCAGCGCAGTCGTCTCTGGTCTGGAAGCTAACATGGAAAAAGCAGCTCAGAAGATTGTAGGGCTTAAAGAAATCTGATTTGTATTCTTCCCAAAGTCTGTCCTACTTCTGGGTCCAACTCTCCGTAAGCAAAAGACAGAGACAAGGGTAGTGTCTTGTCAGAGCCCGGAAGAGAGGCCAGAGGGCATGGAAAGAAAGAAGTGTGTTGGCTGGAAAGACCATTCTCAGAGCCAGGGAGCCTCGTGGGAGCCCCAGGGAGCAAAGCAGACCTTGGGAATCTGGAACACTTGGACTTGTGGAGTGCTGTGGTCCAAAGGGATCTCACATACCACTTCACATCCATTAGGATGGTTTTTATCAAAATAGTGGAAAACGACAAGTGTTGGTGAGGATGTGGAAAAAATTAGGACCTTTGTGCATTGCTGGTAGGAAAGTAAAATGATGCAGACACTGTGGAAAACAGTTTGGCAAGTCCTCAAAAAATTAAATATAGAATTAACATATGATCGAGCAATTCTACTCCTAGGTATATACCCAAAAGAATTGAAAGCAAGGACTGAAACAGAATACTTGCTGAGCCACGTTCATGGACTTCCCTGGTGGCTTAGATGGTAAAGAATCCACCTGCAATGTAGGAGACCCAGGCTGGATCCCTGGGTGCGGAAGATCCCCTGGAGAAGGAAATGGCAACCCATTCCAGTATTCTTACCTGGAAAATCCCATAGACACAGGAGCCTGGTGGGCTACAGTCCATGGACTCACATAGAGTCAGACATGACTGAGCGACTGAGCATAGTTCATAGTTCATGTTCATGGTGGTATTATTCACGGTAGTCAAAAGATGAAGCAACCCAACTGTGCATTGACATTGAAGGAATAAACCAAAGGTGGCATAGGCATGCAATGGAATATTTTTTAGCCTTAAAAATGAATGAAATTCTGACACATGGGATGATATGCATGAACTTTGACAACATTCTTTAGTGAGATAAGCAAGACACAAAAGGCTATATATTGTATGACTCCACTTCTAAGAAGTATATAGAATAGGCAAATTCATACAGACAGAAAAAACAGAGGTTAGCAGGTGTTTGGAGGAAATATTGTTTAATGGATACAGAGTTTCTGTTTCAAATGATGGGAAAAGTTCTGGAAATGAACAGTTGGTTTCACAACAAACTGAATGTATTTAGTACCACTGAGATGTAAAAAGTGGTGAAAAATGGAAAACTTTACATTATGTGTATTTTACAAAAAAATAATTGCAAAAAAGGGGGACCTTAGGACTCAGGGATCGACAAGGCACTGAGAATAAGACACAGAGAAACAGAACATGAAAAAGTGGCAACACAGATGTTCAGAGTCTTGAGCTGAGATGGGCGAGGGAACTGGGACAGAGACAAAGCAATCTGTCCATGAGGAGAAAGTGTGGGAGTCAGAGATGAAATGCAGAGAAGGTGGCTGAAATGGAGCCCTATTAGGGGGTAGAGCTGACTATGGAGAAAGAAACAGGGATTGGCTGGTCTGGTTTTTAAAATGAGTCTTAAGTCTGGGTGCTTCTTTGGCATATGAGTTTCCACGTTTAACCGCCACAGGGCTTGTGGTGGATGCTTCTGGGACCTTCATCCACTAGGCAGTGGTCAGCTGGCTGTGGCCCACTGAGGCTTCCTGTCTCCTTGTAGAGCCGACAGACACCACAGTGAGTCAGTCCTACCAAGGCTTGATTCATTTTTGACACAGTTTTGGTAATCAAACACAACACTCTGGAATTGGCAATGCAGCCCAGAAGGTGGGAACATGGTTGCAGGACCCAGGCTCCTTGCCGCTCCTTGCTGCCATCTCAATTCTTTATAAAGGTTGACGTGAACTGCATTTAAGGTCAGAAAGACTTGGGTTCAAATTCTGTCTTGCCCCTCATTAGCTGTGTGACCTTGAGCAAATTACTTAACCTCCAAAAGCCATGATTTCCTCACTTGTAAAATGGGGTTATAGAACTCCATAGCCTTGTAGTGTGTACTAAGTAAGATAACCACATGGAGAGAGTTTTTCACTCATCACAGAGAAACGGCCCAGTAAGTTAAGGTAATTATAATTATCAGCACTACTATTAATACCCTGAAGTCTTTGATTATCTAGGATTGCTTTGCCACAATGGAGACCATATGTGGAACTTCAGTAACCCACACTATAGGAATAGCCCTGAATTTAGACCAGGAAGACTGGAATTTCATCGGGGTTCCCTGATTTACTAGGTGTGTGACCTTGGGCATTTTTCAGAGTCTCAGTTTTCTCATTTGTAAAATAGAGATGATTACATAGAGTTGTAAACATCAAACTAAATAATCTGTATAAAATTTCTATAAATAAAGCCAAAAGAGCATAGATGTATAATATGATAGTACATTCAAGATCAGAAGTAAGGACGTGTCTGGGCCAAGGTTAGGGTCAAGATGAGAGTCAAGGTCAGGACTGGCATTAGGGCTGTAAAAACAACTGGGATCAAGATCAGGGCTGGAATTGGGTCAAAGCAAAGTTCTGGGTTAGGGTAGGAAGGGAGTCATGAGCAGGGTCACAGTAGGGGGTTATGTGGAAATTTTGATTTGGCCTAGGAATCCAAGCCAACGGATGGTATGCACTGTCTGAGCCCTAAGGGCTACAGCAGTGTTGTGCAGTGACTCACAGGTGGCTGAGCTGTCTGGGATAAGGCTCTAATCCAGAAATCTTGATTTGGGGGAGAGTAGAGTGTGAGATTTACTGTAGAAGTGCAGGCCTTTAGGGAGACTGTTCAATTGCAGTAGTTCAGCCACGTCAATGCTTTCATCAGTTCTCCTCCCAAGCAGGTAGATCATTACACCACATTAAGTTTCAGCCTATTTCCAGGTGCATTTCCTACAGTTCTAGTCCTTGAAGTTCTGATCATCCTTTCTCCATCATCCATCCATCCATCACCCATCATTCCACCATCCATCCAACAAACGTTTATTGAATACTTACTGCATGTTAAGCATTTTGCTAGACTCAAGGGTCCAGCAATGATGGAGGCAAGCATCTTGTCTGTCCTCATGGAAATTCAATCTAGAAGGAGAGACAGATAGTACAGTGGATTTCCATCTTCTGTGTGTTTGTGAGGTGGTAATAGATTCTAAAATAAGTTCATGAGTCAAAGATTGCAAAATTATTACTGAAGATCCCTTAATTCACCAGAACCTTGACATTTAGAAGCACAAAAGTCAAGCAATAACATCTATTTCTCTTTGCACTTTGTTCATGATCCTGGGGCAGTAGGTGCCAAGATCTGGTTTTAATGATGGAAAGTGACTTTAAATAAAGTAATTTCTTTGTTTCTGGCTCTTTTAGCTGAGTATTTATAGTCGGGTTTACATAAGTTAACTGCATGAACGATGGGACTCCAGTGTAAATACAAATTTTACCAATAAGTATGTAACCAGGCTTTCCTGATGGCTCAGACAGTAAAGAATCCCCCTGCAATGTGGGAGACCTGGGTTCAATCCCTGGGTTGGGAGCATCCCCTGGAGAAGGGATTGGCTACCCACTCCAGTATTCTGGTCTGGAGAATTCCATGGACAGAGGAGCCTGGCAGGCTATGGTTCATGGGGTTGCAAAGAGTCAGACACAGCTGAGCCAGTTTCACTTTCCTGTAATTATTGTAAATATGTTAAAGAGCAACACAGTGCATTATAAGGATGTATGGTGGAGGACATAACCTAGTAAGGGGTGGAGGGATGAATGATATGGAAGGCTTCACTGAGGAAGTGAGGTAAGTCATAAAAGGGTGAATATGAGTTAGCCTACCTTGAAGAGTAAAAAGAACTTTCCAGGCAGAGGAACTGACCTGAGGCAGATGAAAGCCAATCAAGTTGGAGATGTTGAAGAGATAACCAAGGGCCTCCCCAAGTCAGTCCCCAAAGTGAGGGTCTATTTCACATGGTCTGAATCAGCACATGTAACAACATGGAGGTGAGGTGGTCTAAGACTCAGCACAGAGAAGTTAACAATTCAGAGTACAGGGCTATAGAAACAGAAATAATCAGTCAGCGTCTATTGGAATCACTGGGCTAGCTTCCCTGTGGGAAGCTTCCCTCTGGAAACAGAGACAGTGGGATTCACAGCCCACACATAGACATAAACCAGAGGTCACAAACACAAAAACTAAAGCTAAGCAGGTAACGTAAAGAGTGAAGCAGGCTGAGGGTAGGATGTTGGGGTTGGGCGGGGAGTAGAGACTCTGGCAGCCTGGAGACTTCTTGTCTCCTTTAAAGGAAGCAACTGCTATTCAGCTACCACGAATTGTTGCCAAGAAGGAACTGAGGACCAATTTTGCTAGATCTTCCCTTTTGCAGCAGTTGTCAGTTTCATCTTCCTCTGGCCTTTGCAGCCCACTCCTGGACTATGGCTCAGAGGGTAAAAGCATCTGCTTGCAATGAGGGAGTCCTGAGTTCGATCCCTGGAGAAGGAAATGGCAACCCACTCCAGTACTCTTGCCTAGAATTCCATGGATGGAGGAACCTCGTAGGTTACAGTCCATGGGGTCACAAAGAGTTGGACACGGCTGAGTGGCTTTACTTTTACTTCCACTTCCCTACAGTACAGCAGGCTGGATATTCCCCAGGAATTAACACCACCAGTACCCCACCTCCCCCACACAGTAGCAGCTCCCAACCAATGAATGACTGATGGGTGCAGTGGATAAATATACTATGCCCTTGCCCCTCAGTTGAGATAACTTTGAGACACGTGTTCTACACTGTTTCCCTGAGTTCCCTGGGAAGAATTAAGCTCCATATGCCCATATGGTAATTTCCTTGATAACTTGCCCTGGATCCCTTCCTTCCTCTGTCCCACTTCTCCATGACGGGACTTTCCCAGGATTGCTTTCCAAAATTAACTACTTGCAACTGAAGCCTTGTCTCAGGGTCTGCCTCTGGAAGAAACCAAGGACACAAAATGTTAAGAAAGATTCAAAATGCAGATTTTTATTTATGTTAAAACTTCCCAGTTAGAATTGTGCATGTCAACAAAAACAGGTTTAAGGGTTGGATTTAGCCAACAAACCATCAGTTTGGGATTCCTGATGTAAGCTAAGACTTCATCAATCACCCAGGAAAGGGAACCTGTTTGCTAAAGGATGTTTAAGAAAAGAGTTGAGTGAGAAAGTTCCTAAGGGTGGAAACCCATGGCAGGTGGCAGTGACTGCTTAAAATATGGGGAATTAGAGGGGGGTTGGGCAGTGCTGCGGCAGCTGGAATGGCAGCTCCTGCCCGCAGCTCCCTGAAGTGTGCTTCCTCATTTGAATGTGCCGGCAGCCACCACTCCCACCAGGGTAAATCACATGAAGGCCCCATGGGAAGTCTCAGAGCTGCACAGCAGGCCCAGCAGCCGCCTACACCAAACTGGTTCTGCAGCAAGAGTGACAAGCCCGAGCCTGCCAGCTCCAGGGTCCTCAGAATCACACTCTCCTGGTTCCCAGTCAGCAATCCACCCCAGAGCCACGAGACAGCTGCTGCTCTGCACCATCTTGGTCCAGCTCACCTGGCCCCCTGGTGCAAGGAGAGGTCCTGCAACTGTGTGTGAGGAGCTGATACAGGAAGCCGAGAGCCCCTTCTTTTGGCACTTCTCACCAAGCCAGCTTGCTGGTAGTCATCCAGCTCAGGCACCCAAAGTGCTGACTGGAGGCACTGTCATCCTGGTGCTGTACAGAGGAAGACACACCAGGCCCCGGAGGGCAGAGGGCTCTGCCTGGCTGAGATGCCCAGACAGGTCCACGGGTGACAGGCACCACCTTACTCCAAGCCGTCTCCAGCAGTGTTTGCAGAACCTGTGCTATTTTAAGTTCCTTTTGTCATCACTGCAAGCAAAGTGGACTGAGGGAGTCTGATTAGAAGGGAAAGAACCGGTTTAACAGAGCTGGGGTAGTGGGAGCTGCATCCCTGAGCTGGCAACATAGTGCCAGGCAGAAGAGCTCAATGCTTCTTGGGCTCAGGACTCAGTTAGGTGTCAGCAATGGCTTCTGAGCAACTTGTCCAGCAAAAGAGCAAAGAGGAAGACTCTCAGATTCAGGGCCTAGTGGCTATAATCACCAACACAGGAATAACCATAACAACAATAATACGCTATAAATGTGCTTCACAGTTTATGTTACCTTCACGGATGTGATCTCATTTAATCCTTACTGCAGTCCCATGAGGCGGGCAGGTATGATTTGTCCCACCTTAAATATAAGGAGTCTAGGATTCACCAAAGTAAGTGACTTGCCCAAGGTCATAGTCAACAAAGTGACAATGAGTTGCCTGAATCAGTTGCAGAAGGGAGTTTGGGAACCTAGACCTGTACATCTAGAGGTCTTTATAGAGAGAGAGGAGTATATAGAGAGAAGGGGAACCTAGGCCTTCTGTTGGTGGCCCCAGGAAATGTGGGGCTTAGTGCATCAGTGGCTGAGGGATGGACCAGCCCCACATCTTGTGGGTGGTCTGGCACTACAGGGTGGTCACAACAGGCATCAGGGCAGCTCCATCGTCTCTCTTAGGTGTCAGGGTCAAAGGGTTTTCCTCTCCCCTCATGCTGCCCCCCTGAGTCAGCTCTCTGGCATCGCCCTGGCATGTCTTGGGCCCCACGCCCAGGCAGTGAGGAGGCACTGGCAGATTGCCCCAGGGAACGCTGCTGTCTTAAGCCAGTTCCCAGTTAAGGCCCCCTTTCTGGAGGGCAGTCCAACAATGGCCGGATTGGGAGCTGCAACTTATAGGCAAAGGATGAGTCTCCCTTGTCCCTGGATTTCCTGGCACAGGTGGCATTGGGAACATGCCTTAACCTGAGGGCCGCCGCCCAGGAGGGGATGTGGGGACCAAATGCATTTTACAGACTGGCTGTGCCAGGCTTCTAACCAGAACCCTGCTTGGGTTTCTGGTCACATCCAAATAGCTAGGGAGGGAGTTGCTTTTGGACAGAAAAGGGAAAAAGAGAGCCAAGACTCCAGCCTGAAGCTGCCTCAGCTGTTTCTGGGACTCTGACTCAGAAGCTGCTTCTCAGGAATGTTGAGCACATGGGCCTCTGAGCCCTTGTCCATGCACAGCGGAATGAACAGCTGGGGTGTGGGGAATGTTTCACCCTTCTTCCTCTTCTCTAAGGATGCCTTTTCCAGAAAAACTTCACCACTGGGCAGAGTGAGGGCTTATCCTTAGCCTGGTCACTTTGTCCATGAAGGAAAACTCCCCCACCCCCAGGGATCAACCCTGACAATGACTGCCTGCAGCTACCAATTTGCCCTTATCAAAATGCTGCATTGCCTGGGTGTCTATCTCTACCCCTCTATCTACTCAACTCTGTTGCAATTTCCTTAATCTCATGTTTCCTGGTTTAAAACAAAACAAAACAAAACAAAAAATGTGCCCTGAACATATTATTCATCTGGTAAATATACTGATTTGCTGATAACCTGAGGACCAGGAACAAAGAAAAGAAAGAGGTAAAGAGAAAGCAATGAGAAAGCCAGAAGTCTGGGTCACACTCCAAAATCTGGGGAATCTACTTCGCTTCCCAAGCAAAGCTCCTAGGCTGCTTGGAGAAAGGAGACCAGAAAGGCTGTGGTGATGTGCCCTGGAACTTCCTTGCCCCCAGACACCCTCAGATGTGCTAGAAGCCACTGGGAATCCTTCCACCTCAAGAGAGGAGGGGGCCCTGCAGCGATTCTCCAAATACAGGCAAAGGTTCTTTTCTCTGTTTCTTGCCTTTATTTCCTTTCTCTGGATTAGGCAGATATCACATAGGTTGATCCACAGTGAACTGAAGACACAAAGAAAACTAATCCTGGAATTTAAACCATGTTCGCAGCTTATTTTTAGATTGCATGTTTAATTGTCTCCTTAGATCATAAGAGCAGGGAGGGCAGGAACAGAGTCTGTCTTGTTCACCGAGGTAGATCCAGAGTCTGGGACACTGCATGGTACCGGGCAGGAACTCAGTAGGTTGCTCCATATACATTTCTTGATTTGGCTAATTCAGGGGCATCTAGAACTACTTGTTGCTTCGCCTGCTATCTAGCTGCCATCAGCAACTTTTTCTGGAGCTAACTTGTCCCAGGTCTGGGAATCTGATGACCTATCACAAGAAACTGAAGCCAGAGACACTGATAGGCCCTCTCTGTGGCCTTGGGTTCTAGAACAGACTTGTTGGAAATGACTCCTACGGGTGGGGTCGACTGAGCAAGCCACAGCCCTGCTGGCTCTCTAAAAACCGGGCCTACCGCGGCCTCTAGTGGACAAGCAGAATCACTGCCTTTTTGGGGTAGAGGTCCAACTTCCACACCTCTCTGCCCCCAGGATCGCCAGGTTCTCCATCCTTAGACTCATGGTCAAGAGTACACAAAATGGCACCACTACCAAGAAAATGGACCATATCAGAACCATAGACCAACCATCCTTGTTGTATTTGGGGGCCAGCAGGACATTCAAGTGGGAATATCTGACGTGTGATCATCTGTAACTCAGGACTGGGATCTAAGAGCCTTGGGACCTGCTCTGGAGTCCAGAAAGTTGGACATTGGTCCTTCCTGAGGCCATCCCTGCCTGACCTGTAAGCATATCCCCAGCCAGACACTATTTTCATCTGGCTGGTTCCTGTTCCTCTCCTTTTCATGCCCTCCCCTGACCACACAGTCGCCCAAACATCTGCCAGGCCCTCCGTATCTCAAGACCTGATTCAAATTCACTTCTTTTTTTCTCCTCAGTTTGCTGACCAGGGATTGAACCCTTGAAGCCGGGCCGTGGCACTGAAAGCCAGAAAACTAACGTTTAGGCCACCATGGAACTCCCTGCATTCTCTTCCCTGCCAGCAATGCTCTCCCATCTCCACCCCTATCTGCCAACATCCTTTCCCTTCTTCTTTCTCTTCCATTAAGTCTTTTCTGATTATTCCAACTGATCTGATTATTCCCCCTTTAAAAATCCCATGCATGCATGCGAGCTTCAGTCATTTTTGACTCTTTGTGACCCAATGGAGCCCTCCAGGCTCCACTGTCAATGGGATTCTCCAGGCAAGAATACTGGAGTGGGTTGCCATGACCTCCTCCAGGGGATCTTACCCACCCAGGGATTGAACCCACGCCTCTTGCATCACCTGCATTGGCAGGGGGTTTCTTTACCACTAGCACCACCTGGGAAGCCCCAAAGTCCCATAGCACTTTGCTTTTATCTTCTTTGCATTTACTGAGTACCTACTACATCCCAGGCGCTTTAGACATGGAGGATACCAAGATGAACATAAACATCCTACACAAAAGAGGTATAATCATACCGACAAATGTGAGATCACCCTTGGGACAAGTGCTTTGAAGGAGGGGTGTGTGGACTTTGAGGGGCTGTCATGATAGGGATTTGATCTGGTCAAGAGGCCAGGGAAAACCTCTCTGAGAAAGTGACAACTGAGCAGAGAAATGGAGGATAGGCAGAGGAGGGGAAATGTGATTCAGGCAGCCCTTTGTACTGGGGTACTAATCTTTCATATTGTCCCTTTATTACCATGCCTATCTTCTTGTCCCCAGTGAATAAAGCTCCTTTAAGGCAGGAACTATTTCTGGCCCATCTTTCTATCCCTTAGAAGAGTTAGGACTGAAGCTTACCCATTCTGGGGAGATGGTTATCTAAATGGACTGAGGGGATGTTGAAACTGAACAAGACTTTAGAGCCTTCCTGGGTACAAGAGACTCTCTGTGTCTACCCATTTCTTGTTTATAGAAAAAGCTTTAGTCTCCTAGGCCTTCCTGGAATTTCAAAGAGCAGATTCAAGCAGTTAATGATTAGAATAATCACAGGACTCCTGGATCCTCCAGAAGATACAGATAACCATCTGATGCATATCTTTGACTTGTTCTGCAGAAACTATCCTCCACCCTGACCCAGGTGGAGGATGGTGACTATACTCTGACCACAAGCTCTAGACCCCAGACTGGTTGGAACCAGAAAGTTAATGACAGAGATTCCCAAAACATCACCCTGTTACCTTCAGTTCAGTCGTTCAGTCATGTTCGACTCTTTGTGACCCCATGAATTGCAGTACGCCAGGCCTCCCTTCCATCACCAACTCCCGGAGTTCACTCAAACTCACGTCCATTGAGTCGGTGATGCCATCCAGCCATCTCATCCTCTGTCGTCCCCTTTTCCTCCTGCCCTCAATCCCTCCCAGCATCAGAGTCTTTTCCAATGAGTCAACTCTTCGCATGAGGTGGCCAATGTACTGGAGTTTCAGCTTTAGCATCATTCTTTCCAAAGAACACCCAGGGCTGATCTCCTTCAGAATGGACTGGTTGGATCTCCTTGCAGTCCATGGGACTCTCAACAGTCTTCTCCAGCACCACAGTTCAAAAGCATCAATTCTTCAGCACTCAGCTTTCTTCACAGTCCAACTCTCACATCCATACATGACTACTGGAAAAACCATAGCCTTGTCTAGATGGACCTTTGTTGGCAAAGTAATGTCTCTGCTTTTGAATATGCTATCTATCTATGTTGGTCATAACTTTCCTTCGAGGTCAGGGGCGGCGGCTGAGAGGAGCAACCCCACGTCCAAGGAGCGGTGGCTGCATGGGCACAGGAGGGCCGAGAGGAGCTACTCTACGTTCAAGATCAGGAGGGGTGGTGGTGAGGAGATACCCCTTGTCCAAGGTTAGGAGCAGCAGCTGTGCTTTGCTGGAGCAGCTGTGAAGAGATACCCCACGTCCAAGGTAAGAGAAACCCAAGTAAGATGGTAGGTGTTGCAAGAGGGCATCAGAGGGCAGACATACTGAAACCATACTCACAGAAAACTAGTCAATCTAATCACACTAGGACCACAGCCTTGTCTAACTCAATGAAACTAAGCCATGCCCTGTGGGGCCACCCAAGATGGGCGGGTCATGGTGGAGAGGTCTGAGAGAATGTGGTCCACTGGAGAAGGTAATGGCAAACCACTTCAGTATTCTTGCCTTGAGAACCCCATGAACAGTATGAAAAGGCAAAATGATAGGATACTTAAAGAGGAACTCCCCAGGTCAGTAGGTGCCCAACATGCTACTGGAGATCAGTGGAGAAATAATTCCAGAAAGAATGAAGGGACGGAGCCAAAGGAACAACAATATCCAGTTGTGGATGTGACTAGTGATAGAAGCAAGGTCCGATGCTGTAAAGAGCAATATTGCATAGGAACCTAGAATGTTAGGTCCATGAATTAAGGCAAATTGGAAGTGGTCAAACAGGAGATGGCAAGAGTGAATGTCGACATTCTAGGAATCAGCAAACTAAAATGGACTGGAATGGGTGAATTTAACTCAAATGATCTGTTACCTTGCTGCTGCTGCTGCTAAGTCGCTTCAGTCGTGTCCAACTCTGTGCGACCCCATAGACGGAAGCCCACCAGGCTCCCCCGTCCCTGGGATTCTCCAGGCAAGAACACTGGAGTGGGTTGCCATTTCCTTCTCCAATGCATAATAGTGAAAAGTCAAAGTGAAGTCGCTCAGTTGTGTCCAACTCTTAGTGATCCCATGGATTGCAGCCTACCAGGCTCCACCATCCATGGGATTTTCCAGGCAAGAGTACTGGAGTGGGGTGCCATTGCCTTTGTTACCTTACCACCAACCAAACAGAACAAAGTTGTTGAGCTGATCACACACCCTGCAATCCTCACCCCTAATGTTGCCTTTAAAAACCATTCCCTGAGAGCCATTAAGAAGTTCGGATATTTTGAGCATGAGTTGCCTGTTCTCCTTGCTTGGCATCCTGAAATATTTGCTGTACTATCCTTCACCAGAATTTGGGGTCAGTAGATGGGTTTGTAAGCAGCAGAGTAACAACACTGGTGATTTCTGCAAGAACCCCTCTGCACATCACTCCCAGAAGCCCTAGAGTGCTGAGAGGTCATCCTGTGCTCATCTCACCACCCTTCTTTATGGTATGCAAGGAATATCATTTCCAGCTTCAGGCCCAGATTCATGTCCATCTCTGATCAAGGGATCCTCTCACACTGAGTTGGGGTTTGGGGTCTTGTGCCTCTGTGAGCACAGAGGCAGCCGTCCTTGTGGAAGGAGCACTAGGGCAGTTGTACTAGACAGCGGGCTTTGACAAGGCTCTGGGTCCTAGTTTCCTCCTTCTTCTCCACTTGCCCGCTCTGCTCCCACCATACCAGCCTTCTTCCCGCCCCTTGAATATTTTTTCTCAGGCTATCACTGCTCTTTCTTCCCCCAGGAATGGTCTTGTCCCAGATCTTGAAGTGACCAGCTCCTTATCATCATTTAGGTCTCCCGTACAAGTCACTTTCCGGGGGCAGCCAGAGCTAAGAACTTCAGCTAAAGGCGTTTTCTAGTCTCTCCCCATTCCTGGCTCTCCGATCGGTTGCTTTACTTTCTCTGTAGAATTCCAATCTAAAATGACCTCTTTCTAGTTTCATCGCCTGCCCACAAGAATGTAAGTTCTCTGAGGGCAGGAGTTTTGTCGTATTGTGGTATTGTTCTCTTCTGCTTCCCCAGTGACTAGAAGAGAAAAAGTGAAAATGTCAATCGCTTAGTTGTGTCCGACTTTTTGCAACCACATGGGCTGTAGCCCTCCAGGCTCCTCTGTCCATGAAATTCTCCAGGCAAGAATACTAGAGTGGGTAAGCATTCCCTCTGGAGGGGATCTTCCCAACCCAGGGACCGAACCTGGGTCTCTTGCATTGCAGGCAGATCCTTTACCAAGCCACCGGGAAACCCAGGGAAGAGAAAAGGTGCTTAATAAAATGAAGAAATGAAAGGATGGATCAGTGTCCCCTATGAGTAAGTGCCTGGATTCAGGACCAGGTCTACATTAGGATAAATGTGGGTGAGGTTTAAGAATACAGTCTAGATCCTGTAGGTTGGAGATGAAAGTTGCTCAGTCATGTCTGACTCTTTGAACAGTCCATGGCATTCTCCAGGCCAGAATACTGGAGTAGGTAACTGTTCCCTTCTCCAGGGGATCTTCCCAACCCAGGGACTGAACCTAGGTCTCCTGCATTGCAGGCGGATTCTTTACGAGCTGCACCAGGGAAGCCTCCATAGGTTGGATGAGCACATTGAAACTGAAGCCCCATGCCACCGCACATCTCTTTGTATTCACTTCCCTTCAATCACATTATCTCAGCTCTACAACAGAGTAGCTATTTGCCCTCAGGCAAGCTGCTTTCCCTTTCTAAACTTAGTTTTCTCTTCTGTAAAATGGGGCTGCTGGCTCCTACACTCACAGGGCGGTGATGGGGGTTAAATGAAATAGCTCCTGCTGGGTGCTTTGTGCCTGTGTCTTCTGTGTAGCAAGCTCTCCCCAAGTGCTAGTCAGTTCAGTTTAGTTCAGTTCAGTCGCTCAGTCATATCTGACTCTTTGCGACCCCATGAATTGCAGCACACCAGGCCTCCCTGTCCATCACCAACTCCCGGAGTTCACCCAAACTCACGTCCATCGAGTCGGTGATGCCATCCAGCCATCTCATCCTCTGTCGTCCCCTTCTCCTCCTGCCCCCAACCCCTCCCAGCATCAGGGCCTTTTCTAAGCAGTCAACTCCTCGCATGAGGTGGCCAAAGTACTGGAGTTCTGTCATTTTTATTGTCTTCTCTGGTTTTCCTGTCTTTCCCTCCAAGCACCCTGTGCACCTCAGGTCTGCCCACCAGGGGGCCCCACATGCCCAAGCCATGCCTGGCTGATGCAGGCCGCCAGCCCCCCATCTCAGTTCCTCCCTTTTTTTCTATGATGACAACCCTGTCACCTTTCTACCAGTGCTCCCTCTTCACCCCAACTATCTCAGCCCCTTGCCCCAATACTTCATTCATTCCACAATACCTGTTGAGCACCTAGTGTATGCCGGGCTTTGTGCTAGGAGTTGAGGATACAAGGGAGAAAGATCTGATACCCTCTGTCCTCAAGGAGCACACAGTCTATGGGGGATAATGGAGGATAGAGTGGCTGAGAGGCCAAGGGAACCCTGAGCTGGACTTGCAGGATCCAAAGGCAGAATCTGACTGCCTTTCAGAACCAGCCCTCTAGCTGGAAAATAGAAGGCATTTCCTCCCTTCTGACCCCTCAGCCCCTCACTCCAATTATTTTGACTCCTCACAACTCACCTGAAATTCTGAGCTCCAAGCTCAGTATCTCAGACCATAGGTATTACAAATACCTCAGTTCTTCACACCAAATGCTTTAGCCCTCACCTCAAACATTCTCAGATTTTCAACCCAAAATCTCATCCCCCGTGCCCAATAGGAATTGAGTCCCTCACTTTAAAATAACCTCAGCTTCTCCATTAAGAAATACTGCAGTCATTGATTTAGTCTGTGGTTCTTAACCCTTTTTTTCAGCTCTCAGTCATAGGGGGGATGGGAAAACACTCTCATCAAGGTCAGTGGCTTTGTTGGGAGTAGTTCTCATTGAGGATGGGTCATATCAACTTTTCTGTTCATGGATGTGATTTGAAGTGTCTTCCAGAGGAGAGGGGCATCCCACATCCCCTCCTAGCTTGGGAATTACTTACTTAAATGTTTTTATTTGTCTTTCTCATTGTTACCTATGCTCATGATCACATCTCACTAGTTTCAAAAGCCTCAAAATAATAAAATTTGTCAGAGTCCTTGGAGAAAGGCCATGACCTCATCACTCCTAATTCTCCAAAGTTAATTGTAGAATCTTAGAGTTGGAGGGGACCTCAGAAGGTCCAGTGGGTTTCAAACTTCTTTCAGGGACTCCTTTTAGCCAGGGGCTCTTCTCTTAACAAAATCTTACATAGAACCCCAGTATATTGAGCAGCTGCTGAGGCATGACCATGTAACTCATAGGGTTCTGTGGATTTAAAAACCCCTTATAGTACAAGAGTGTATTCTCTTCAAATTTATTTCATAACAACCCCTAACAAGCAGATAATTATTCTTTGTTTTCAAGAGTGTCATCCCTCTTGCTTTGGTCTCCTACATTGGCAGGCAGGTTCTCTACCACTAGCACCACCTAGGAAGCCCTCTCTTGCTTTTAAATACTTCGTTTTCATGCCCATCAACAGAAGATTGGTTTAAGAAGATGCGGTATATATAGACAATGCAATATTACTCAACCTTAAAAAAAAGAATGAAACATTGCCATTTGCAGCAACATGGATGGACCTAGAGATCATCATACTAAGCAAAGTCAAAGACAAGTATCCTGTGATATTTATCTAAAAAATAACCTAAAAAATAACACAAATGAATTTATTGACAAAACAGAAACAGACTCACAGAGAAAACACATAGAAAACAAATTTATGGTTCCCAAACGAGAAAGGAAGAGCAGAAGGGATACATTGGGAGTATGGGATTAACAGATACAAACTACTATACATAAAATAGGTAAGCAACTAGGATTTACTGCATAGACAGGGAACAATATTTGGTATCTTCAGCAATACGTGAACCGTGAACTTCCAGATGGTTTTGGAAAAGGCAGAGGAATGGAAAAAGCAAGAGAGTTCCAGAAAAACATCTATTTCTGCTTTATTGACTATGCCAAAGCCTTTGACTGTGTGGATCACAGTAAACTGTGGAAAATTCTGAAGGAGATGGGAATATCAGACCACCTGACCTGCTTCTTGAGAAACCTATATGCAGGTCAGGAAGCAACAGTTAGAACTGGACATGGAACAAGACTGGTTCCAAATAGGAAAAGGAGTATGTCAAGGCTGTATATTGTCACCCTGGCTACTTAACTTCTATGCAGAGTACATCATGAGAAACGTTGGGCTGGAAGACACACAAGCTGGAATCAAGATTGCCGGGAGAAATATTAATAACTTCAGATGTGCAGATGGCTCCGAAATCACTGCAGATGGTGACTGCAGCCATGAAATTAAAAGACGCTTACTCCTTGGAAGGAAAGTTATGACCAACATAGACAGCATATTCAAAAGCAGAGACATTACTTTGCCAACAAAGGTCCATCTAGTCAAGGCTATGGTTTTTCCAGTGGTCATGTATGGATGTGAGAGTTGGACTGTGAAGAAAGCTGAGCACTGAAGAATTGATGCTTTTGAACTGTGGTGTTGGAGAAGACTCTTGAGAGTCCCATGGACTGCAAGGAGATCCAACCAGTCCATTCTGAAGGAGATCAGCCCTGGGATTTCTTTGGAAGGAATGATGGATGCTAAAGCTGAAACTCCAATAATTTGGCCATCTCATGCAAAGAGTTGACTCACTGGAAAAGACTATGATGCTGGGAGGGATTGGGGGCAGAAGGAGAAGGGGACAACAGAGGATGAGATGGCTGGATGGTATCACTGACTCAATGAACATGAGTTTGAGTGAACTCTGGGAGTTGGTGATGGACAGGGAGGCCTGGCGTGCTGCAGTTCATGGGGTCGCAGAGTCAGACAGGACTGAGTGACTGAACTGAATTGAACTGAATAATCTATAATGGAAAATAACCAGAAAAAAATATAAAACTGAATCACTTTGCTGTTTACTTGACACTCGTATATCATTGTAAATCAACCATACTTCAATAAAAAGAAACCATCACTTTGAACTGCTCCATTTTCCTCAGCTCAAGAGTAAGTACCTTTATGGGGCAATGGTAAAGAATCCACCTGCCAAGGCAGGAGACACAAGAGATGTTCAATCCCTGGGTCAGGAAGATCCCCTGGAGTACGGAATGGCAACCGACTCCAGTATTCTTGCCTGGAAAATTCCATGGACAGAGGACTGGGGGGCTACAATCCATCGGGTCACAAAGAATCAGACATGACTGAACATATATGTATAAACCTACTCTAAACTTGCATTCCAAAACTAGGATGGGAAGTGCCTCTCAGTCAGGGGGCAGTCCTTGGTGTAATTTTCAGAGCCTTCAAAAGAAAGATCACCAGAATGACAGAGGGTTCACTTAGTGGGGCCCCCTGTGCTGTGGGGGACTGAGGGCTGGACCTGCCGGGGGTGGGGGCGGGGGGTGGCGGGGATCAAGTGCAATGGAACATCACAAGTCTTGGACCCCATGGGGTTGCCGTAGATACTGTTGAAGAGGGAGCTGGCAAGCTTGTTATTATTTATATGTATTTGCCCTCTAACTGCCCTGCGGTGGCTGGAAGTTGTGTGGATGCGACAGCAATGGGGATCAAGGAAGGTGTGTGCCAGGGTGTGTTTGTATGTGCACATGAAGGCATTTGTGGTCTCCAAATCACCTCTGAAGCCACGTCAGAGAGGCTGTTGAGAGCAGTGCGGGTAGGAGAAGCGAAGTAGTAGAGCCCTCCCTTACCCTCTGTCGAGAACAGGTCAGGTTTGTGATCCTGTTTTTCTGTTTTCCCCTGGGATACCCTAGGGGCCTCCTTAGAAGCCTTGATCTGTGCTTGCTCTGTGAGAAGTGAGATGTCCCTCCATCTTCTCACTCTGCCTTACAATAATGAATAAAAGTTTCAGCATCTGGAGGTCAGGAACCAAGTTGCCTTGAGGGCTCAGGCAGGACACATTGATGATTAACCAGCATGCAGGCCTTGTTACTGAAGTGTAGGCTAGCCTGCACTTCTGCCTTTAAGGTGGATGATTTACACATCCCTGTGTGTACAATCTCACTGCCCTGCCCCACACTGGCACTTGGAACCAGGCTCTTACCCCTGTGCTTCAAGATAGGAAGTGGCCTTACTCCCCAGCACCTTACTTCCTGTTGCCCTGGGGAGGGGTGGGGCATGATATTCAGTCACCTCACCCCTTTCCTTCGGCCCTCTGCCTTCTCCCAGGCAATTTGTTAATTCTTTTCCTATCCTATTCCCTTAATCACCCCTACTGGGCAGGTCTGGTTCTCAAACCAGCTCCCAGGACTGTTGGGTAAGGAGAGGAGAGGAGCCCTCCCGGAGAGCTTTGCTCCACCCACCCCCTGGGGGAGGAGGCCTGGGAGGCTGGGACACCTCTCAGCCTCTCAGCTGCCTTCTTCAGGCAGGCGAGTCAGCCTGCTGACAATGGAAGCCCGACTCCCAGTGGGCATCCTGCTGTAATCAAGACTGAACAGCAGCAGTTGGCTGAGCTCCGCCCTGCCCAGTGGGGGCTGGCCTCTAGACTTGGGGGGTACAGCTGCCCAGGCAGGTCAGGAACCTGCCCAGCCTGTTTCTCTTCCTCCAAAACAGTTATGTGTCTTGTTCCTACCATCCTCTGACAGTGGAGACAGAGAAAGAGCTGGTAACTCCCTCTGCCAGCATCCCAAGGAATCCCTTCATCCCACAAATATTTACTAAGGGTCTGAGGCTGAGTAGAGAGGTGAACAAAGGCAGCCCTGCCCTATCACAATTTACTGGGAAGCCAAATATTAAATAGCGAGCACAGTTCTACTTAGGTACCAGGTACTATTCTGAATGCTTTATGTGCTTTAGTTCATTAATACTCAAAACTCTGTGAGGTAGTTAGTTACTATTCTTCCCCGTTTTCAGATAAGGTAACTGAAGCACAGATAGACTAATTGACTTGCCCAGTGTCACATAGCTGGTCAGTGAGTTGCCAGAAACCGAAGTCAAGCAGTCTAACCCGAGTTCACACTTAAGACAGTCATGCTCTTGTGTGCTGCCTCTCATACTGGTAAACACATCATTATACAATGTGATGAGCCATAAATAAAAACAAAGGGTGCCTGAAGGAAAATGGGGTTATTTTCTTCTTGCTTCCACTTGCTCTTCTAGCCCACACTGCACTAAGCCTTTTCTAAGTGGTTCCCACTTCATCCCTTTCTTTGCTGGCCAGAGAGAGAACATTCTCTCATCTCTAAGGCTGGAGTGCAGGAAGGAAGGCAGAGTTCCACCTGCATCCTTCGCCCTGGCCTGGTCTCCCTGAACAAACCGTGCCTGAAGGATTTTATCTAATAATGGCCCTGACGCTTACACAAGTCTAGACTGTCAGCTTCCCGAGGGAAGGCTGCTGAGAGCTGGCTCTGCACAGATTGGGGGCGTCTCCCAAGTGTTCAGTGTGACACGGGCGTTTTTGACCTTGGCCCTCTCTCGTCGTGTGAGCCGGACTCGGGGCTTAGGACACAAGTGTAGAGCTCCGCCAGAGAACTCGGTGGTCCAGACCCCTACCCGTTCCCAACACATGCATACTTGCACTCACATCCTGAGCACTTGTAGGGTCTGCCCTGGGACAAGCCCACAGGTCAGGAACCTTCTAGCCCCCTCCAGGTGGCCGGGTCTGAGACCCCCACCCGCACCCCCGCTTTCGCTCCCGGGTGCCTCCGCCCAGCCCCAGCGGCTCCCCGGGCGGGGCGGGGCCGGTGGCGGAAGGCCCCTCCCCCGGGGCGGTCCGGGGGCCGGGCGGGGGGCCGGCGGGGCTGGGGGCGGGGCGGGCGGGCGGCGCGGGGGTGTCCCTCCCTCCCTCGCTCTCCCCGGTAAAGTCTCGCGGTGCTGCCGGGCTCAGCCCCGTCTCCTCCTCTTGCTCCCTCGGCCGGGCGGCGGTGACTGTGCACCGACGTCGGCGCGGGCTGCACCGCCGCGTCCGCCCGCCCGCCAGCATGGCCACCACCGCCACCTGCACCCGCTTCACCGACGACTATCAGCTCTTCGAGGAGCTCGGCAAGTACGGCTCGTCCGCCGCCAGCCGGGGCCCCCCACACCCTGCCCCTGCCGCCCGGGCGCTATGCGGCTCCTCGCCCCGCCCCCCGGCCCTGCACCGGCCGCTGCAGCGCCCCCTCGGCCCACCCCACCCCCAGCCTTTCCCGCCAGCCGCCTCCCGGGGCCCCCCTCGCCCCCAGCGCCCTGCCCCGCAGCCCCCTCCGCGCCCTGCAGCAGCTGCCCGGGCTGCTGCACCCCGCGCTGCCGCGGGGACTGCAGCCCCCGGAGCGCTCCTGGGCGCCCTCCAGCCCCGCCCCTTCCGCACCCTTCTGGCGCCCCCCCTAATCCCAACGCCGCCTGTTTGCTGCCCCCTCCCCACTCTGTTCAAGAGCTCACTCAGCACCCGGTCCCACGTCCCACGCGCCTGAGACTCAGGACCCTCCCCGGCCCTGCAGCTCCAACCCTGCTGCGGTGCCCGGCTGTGGGGGATGCTTGGTACCCGGCCCCGCCCCCGGCTAGTGCCGCTTCCAGGATCCCAGCCCCGCTGCTGGGCAGTGCTGCAGCACCCCCGTCCCCTCCCCCCATCCCTGCAGTGGTCCCGGGAGCCGCGCGCCGCAGCCGCAGCATCCCCCTCCCCTCCGCACTGAGCCGGCCGCTGCACCAGCCCTGGCCCCCCACCCCCACCCGCGGCGCCGAGCCTGGCCACTGCAGCCCCCGCCCAGCCCGCCCCCCTGGATGTTTCCAGAGCTGGAGAGTGCGAGCTCCCATTGAGGGCTGGGGGGCGTGTAGAGGGAAGTGTCATGGGGAAGGGGAGTTGTTGATGTCTGAGACCCACAACTGGGTCCTCTCTTTCCCTGCTATCAGTTGAGCTAGGACGCAGTGGGATGAAGCCGGCTGGGGGGATTTGAGTCTCACTTTCCTCCCCGTGGTTGAGGGAGACATGTATTAGAAAGACATACCCTCTTTCTAATGTTCCCTTCCCCTACCCCAACTATTCCTGCTGAGAAAAGGGCAGGGTCTTCCTTTCTCCGGTCTTCTTGGCTGGGACTGCAGGGCCGTCTGTGAGATGCAGCAGGTGTGTGTTTTAAGCATCCCCCACCAGCTCTTGACGCACAGCCTGAGGTTAGGGCTGTTGCTTTACCCAGAACAGATGTGGGTGGGCGTGGGAGTAGCGTGGTCCTCCACCCACATCTGTTGAGCGGCCTGCAGAGGCCACATCCTTCTGCCCCAGGTTGGATGGTAATAGTCACCACACTGGTGTGTGTGTGATTTTGACTAAAGGTCTGGTGATGGGAGCATCACTGTCCTCAGACCTGAAGTGTGTTTGTGTCACTCTGCTCTGCTCCGTGTCCCAGTTCTTTCCCCCTTCTCCCTCCAGGGGTGCTTTCTCTGTGGTCCGCAGGTGTGTGAAGAAAACGTCCACGCAAGAGTATGCAGCAAAAATCATCAATACCAAGAAGTTATCTGCTCGGGGTGAGTATTCCCCGTCTCAGTCTCTCCATGGGGGTGCCTCCAAGGGCTAGTGTTCTTCTGAAGAAGAACCAGCAGTTGGGGGTTGTGGCTTTAGCTCTTGGAGAAGAGTTGGAATTTCAGGGTGGGTGACCTTTGAAGCTAGGCAGAGAATTATACAGGGAACAGATAGAAAAGAATGAAGATGTAAGAGTTGTTGATTGCTGCTAGGAGGAGTGGTCCCTGAAGGCTCAAGGGAGCTTGGTTTTTATGGAGGGGGAGGATATCGGGAGTGGTGGGTGGCTAGCTCTTCGTTTGGGGCGTTTGGAATCTCTGTGTTTGGGGCAGTGGTAGCCACTCCAGGCTTGACTAGTCCCTGCGCCCCAGTGGTGACTTAAGATGGAAATGCAGTAAGTGAACAGCTCTGACAAACCCAGCCTCCCCCTACCCACCAGGCGGCAGAACAGACTCCCAAGGGAAGGGAATCTGTAAACATCAAGGGAGGCTGCTACTGGCGAGGGCTTCTCGGGAACAAATCCTGCCAGATGAACTTGATTGCTTTTTTGATCAAATTACAAAGTTGGTGGTGCAGCAGCAGATGCAGTCTGTCCTGGGTGGAGGGTGATGCCTCATGGTCTGGAAATCTCAATGGCCTGGTCTGAATACGAGCAGCTGGGCCTCAGGATCTGAAGATTGTGAAGGCCCAGGCCTGAGAGCCTAACTTGTGAGATGCTCCCAAGTGCCTGGGGATGGGGAGGGTCAGGCCCTGTGCCTCACACCTTGAACCTTGTCTCCCTGCAGCTTGTGCTGGGTGCTTGCCAAAGTCAACTCATCTGATAGGTATAGACCCAGCAATGTGAAGTCCTCTTCATAGCTACGGCGAGTAGGGAGGTATGTGGATGGGTCAGGTCACTGAGAGCTGCAAAGTGTAGCCCTGGGACAAAGGTTATAAGACTCAGAAAAGAGTTAAGACTGGGCAGTAGAATGCCCTGGAGAAGACGTGGGCCATGACTAGTAATGACCTGGGCGTCTCTGGAATGAGAGATGTAATACATGTTTCTAAGCATTGGAGGAGCTATAAACTGACAGTGGGCTTCTTGTCAGTTATTCTGGGACCTGTTTAGCAGGTCTGTGTCTGCCTCCTGGCTGGGAGCACCACTCTCCATCCCCACAAGCAGGGGTTGACTCGCTGTCTTCCTCCCAGCCCCTGCCTCTTGCTGTTTCTCTACACTGGCTATTAAGTTGACTTATTTGTTTGTTTTCTTTCTCTCTGGGTACCTTGAGTCGGAGGCGATGGTTGCCATAGAGATATGTGGGCAGTCAGATGCCCTCCTCCTTTGAGGAGGGGGGACGGTGCAGTGGGCTGGGCTCTTTGGCAGACATCCTCTGGCCAGGGATGCAGGGTGCAGGCAGGGATGGCGGTTTGAGAATGGATACCTCCTGGTGCCCACACAGCATAGCCCGTGTGCATCAGTAACGGGGCTGGTGTCTGATGTCTCCAGTTAATGATGCAATGCTTTGCTTTCCCGGTCTCACCGCTGTCCTCTGACCCAGGCATGAGGGTGGGAGAGACAGCTGCGAGCTGAACTCTAGGGTGAGGAGAGCTGGTGTGGTGACTTTGTGGAGTTGCCTGCCTTAGGCTGTCTTCTTCTGTTCCTTCCCTACCCACCTGAACTTCCCTAACCTGTGCGGTCATGTCCCTTTCCAGGCTTCACCTTCTTTCAACCTTGTCCCATCTTTGCCAGCTGATATCTTTTTTCCCTGCCCAAACTGGATGAGGTTTTATTTCCCTTTGATTTTTTTTTTCTTCAAGAAGATTCTTGTGTAAGATCATATGCTTCAGGCAGCAACTCCCCCTCTCGAGATGGTTATGCCAAAACTGGGGCTCTGCTGTGTGGCCTGTGTGCCAGGTTGACTTTGGCCTGGTCCTGGCTGGTAGGTACAGATGCCAACAAGAGAGGTCAGGGATATGTAAGTGCCAATACTGTTTGGAGATTGAGAGTGGGAGGCTGTTGTCTTGGAGATGGAGGGAGTCGTCCGGGGGTTGCACTGTAGGTGTGGGTGTAGGGGATTGAGCTCCGGGGGAGGGTTGGGCCAGGGTGCCCACTAGGCTAGTGCCCGTGGGGTTAGTGAGTGAAGGCCGTGGCTTTCCTGCAGCCTCTCAGTTTACGCTGTATATTTTATAAAGGTGCAGAGGCTGGGGCTGGGTTTCACTCATCGCTGTCTGTCTGTCTAGGGCTCCACAGGTGTTGGATTTCTGTATCTGGGAATGTGGTGGGCCCACCAGGGTCATCCATGAAAGTCTGAAGGGCGTTTGCTGAGTCTCCCTGCCTGTTCCTGTCTTGTTTGTGATTCTCTGTGCTGCAGAGTGAAAGAGAGACTGTCAGGCTGATTCTGCTTGCCCTCCGTGGTGAGGTGGCCCGGGAGGCATGGGGAGAGATCACCTGGTCTTCTGGGGGGTCAGCTCTGGATAAGAATCCTTTTGCTCTGTTGTTTCTTGTCATGGTGGCCTCAGGGGCCCATGATGGTGGCTGTGTGACAGCGTAGAGAGCTCAGGCAGCTGAGTGTTGAGCACTGTCTTCGTCTGCGGGTCTGTCTGTGTAAAGTCACTGAAAGTCACATAATGTCACTCCATTTGCTTTGGAACGGCAATAGGTGTGGAGTTGGGGCTCTTGAGCCTGTGATTCCAAGCTTAGCTCTCAGCTAGGCTGAAGGAGGCATTTAAAATAGGCTTGGATGCAGAGCTAGTGGGCCAGGTGATGGCAATGATAAGTCGTTATTTTAAGATTTAAGAGCACCCCCTCCCCCAGGAGCCTGAGCCCTTATGTCTTCTTTTATTTTTAAATCTTCAGATTCCCTTCTTATCTTTATTCATATGCATATAGATTTTCACCTCGTGGAACATAACATTTCATATCCCACTCTCTTGCTTATATCCAAACCATTTCCCATATTGCTACAGTTGAAGGGCAAATGGTCCTTTCTTTTTTCTATGTAGTTTAGGATTTATCCGTGGAGCAGTTTACATCATAAGAAATTTCTCTGTTTGGACCATTTATCTGAATTCCAGTTGCTTTCACTGGGAAGGGATGCTTAGCCTTACTAAAAGGTGCTATGGGAAACAATATTATGAAATCTGTTAATAACACTTGCCTTGTTTGTTTATTTATTTAATCTGTATACCCCATGTGAAGAAATTTCTGTTGAAGTTAAATGTAAGCAAAAGCCTTCCCCTTCCCCAGGACCTGGGAGGTAAGGATAGGAATCATATCTGTTTCTTTAGGTATATGATTGATACATATTGATACAGGGGCCTGATACATATTGATAGAACAAAGTGCCTGGTACATACTACAGGTTGAATGAATGGACTGTGTAACCAGCCAGGTTGCCTTTTGGCTTTGGCTCTCAGGAAACTCATAGCCAGGTTGCTGGAACCCTTGTACCCTGGCACTGGCTTGGGTTCTCTCTGATCCATGGACCAGGCTGTAGTCCTGATACAACTGTAGGAGAGAACAGATGAAGTTAAAGACTTGTGCTTGGGGAGTAAGACAGGTGGGAGATATAGGATATTGCAGCTTATCATCTTCCTTCCCTGTCATAAATGGCCTTTTAGGGCAATGTCAGGACTTCCTCTAAGCAGCAGTTTTCAATTTTAGTGTGCAAGAGGATCACCTTGAAGACTGGTTAAGAATGCAGATTCCTGGGCTCTAGCCAGAGATTCTGCTTTGGGAAGTCTGGGGTGGAGCCTCAGAATCTACACTTTTAACAAGTGCCTTAGTGAGTTTCATGCAGGTGGGCCCTGAGCCACACGTTTAAGAAATGCCGTCTAAAAAGCGACAGCCGTGACAGTTGCTCTTGCCATGCTCTTTGATATTTACCAGACACACCTTGGCCCAGCCTTCTCCAGGTGGTGTCTCTGCCGTTCTGTGACCATCTGTGCACACGGGCTGTTCTGTGATTAGGGGCCTCTTCTGAGCCCCCAGATTGGGGTGTCAGTTCACATCCAAGGCTGTGGCAAGCTGAGTGGCTGTAATTGTGGCATGTTGGCCACCAGAAGGGCAAAGGCTGTGCCTTTCTTGGTCCAGCTGGCCCTGGGGACTGAACTTTCTTGGTCCAGCTGGCCCTGGGGACTGAAATAGGATCCCCCCCCGGGTGGTGCCAGCTGAAAGTCTCCGCCCCCTTAGTGTTGGCCTGAGTAGCCCCCATGACATTTGTGTCCCCTGTGGTATCTCCAAGTGAGACTTTCCTGTTAAGGATGAAGAGAGGGGAGGGTGACGCAGCAGTGAAGGGGGGCAGGAGTAAGAGAGATCTATACGGCACTGGAGCACCGGGACTCTGGGACTTGAAGCATTTGAGGAGGTTAGATCCGAAACGGTGCTTTTCCTCCTGAGGATAAAACAGACCAATTTCTGTGGACAGAGAAGTGAGCATCCTGTGCAGAGGTGACTGAGCTCCTCTGACTCTCCCCGCTGGATGAGGAAACAGCTTGGAGGCCCCTTCTTTGTGCTAAGGGTTGGTTTCATCATCCAGCCATGCTGTGAGCTGTGTCATTTAGCTCCTTCAACAGTGGCCTGCCGTCCTGCCCACCCGCCCCTTCCCAGAGTGATTTTGGGTGCTAGCATCATAGGGTGGTGATGCAGGTTGGAAGGGGCCCCATCCTGTAGGAGAAGCCTGTGCTTGCTTCCTGCTGCTTGCTCTGGGCCCTGGTCAGGAGCTGTGCTCCAAGCTTTGAGGCTGTGCTGAAACCCTAGAGGTGAGTGGCTGACCCCATTCTCTGCGGAGGCTGGAGGCAGAGAAGGGGTGGAGTGGGTGTGACCAGCTCCTGCCCCATCTCTGAGCGTGCTGCTCTCTGGACAGCCTTGGCAGGCTGACAAGGGCCTGATCCCATGGGTGCCAAAAGGGTGGTGACAGGAAGAGATGGGCACTTTGCACCTTTCGAGTGCCTCTCGGCAGAAGCCCTTTGTCTTCTGTCCATGGGCCAGACAGATCTCCCTTACAGCCAGTGGGGAAACCAGAACGCAAAAGACCGGTTTGTTCGTTGTGAGCTGTAGGCATGCCAGTGATATTGCCAGTGCTCAGATCCCAGCATCTTTAAGCAGTGTGGTCATCATTTAGCCTTTGGCTCTTCCCTTTAAAATACAGATTCTAGATATTTTGTTTCTGTGCTAAATCCTGATAGATCACCTCCACGCCTCTCCATCTAGACCCAGAGCTCTGAGCCCAGTGGAGCAGATCCCTCCCTTCCACTGACGAAGTCTCGCTCTCATCTGAACATACCTCTGCGGGTAGAGACTGCTGTATGGTAGGGATGTTTCCAGCCACTTCCCCCCCAAACACCACCTCTACTTCCTGGGCCCTATCAGCAGCAGCTTCCCATCTGCTCCCCTCTTCTCTCCTCCCTCTCTTTCCCCTCCCCCAGCTTGCTGCTGCCCTGGGAGGAGCTATTTTTAGGGGCTGCTTCCTGGGATGTTTTACTTGGGGCTGGTTACCATGAAGGAAATGTCACCAAAACAGTGGGCAAAGGCTGCAGGCACCCAGAGCCCTGCTGGGGGCATGGAGAGCTCAGTGGCTGACCCTGTTCTGGCCTTGAGAGTGTCCAGAGGCAGAGCCTTGCCTTCTTGGGGCTTGCTAGTGACCCCATGGGGATTTTCTCTGTCCAAGCTGGTTTGGGAAAACTTTCACTATGGGCCTCTTCTTGGAGCCTCTCTCCTTGTCCTCCTTAGTTAAAGCTTCTGTCTTAAGATCCAAAGACCAGAGTAAGGCTCAGGTCCTTGTGTCACCCAGTTAAAACTGCTTGATTTAGGGCTGAAGAGAAGGAAAGGACACCAGTTCAAAGGACAGAGCCTTGGGGGTTCACATGGGGACTTTTCAGGCCCCACTGGGCTGTATTCACAGCCCTCAGCTAGTCCCCAGTTGTATGGATATGAATTAGAAGCTGTGGCCCCTGCTCTTATGTGATACACAGACTTTTGCTCTTAACTGGGGACTTTGCACCTTTAGAGTGAGATTCAGAGAGGAAGGGCTGTGGCATCACAATGTCAGGGTGAGGTCAATGGGATTGTAGCTTGGGATTCCCAAGGCCAGGGGCTGTTTATAAGCAGCTGGGGAATGTGGATTATGACACCAAATCCCTGTGCTGCCCTTGTTTCTTCTCTGAGCGATGCCTCAGAGGGCCAGAAGGGGGAAGCAAGAGGAGACGCCCACACAGAGCATCTGAACTGGGTGGGCTGTGGGAAGCTTTTCCTGGTCCATGTTGGGACCACAGGCACAGACCTTCAAAATAACTCCGAAAAGTTGAGGATGTCATTGAGATCAGAACCTGGGGAGGGTCCCCCTAGCCAGAGCAGGGCTTTGTGTCTTTGCCCACTTACAGTGGGCTGTATGTTTAGATGTCAGCAGGATCTTAGTTGAAGTCCGTGCTAGCATTTGTGGTTTTAGAGACGTCACTGAATCAGCCAGTGTGTCTCTGTAGGGCTGTGGAGAACCTGGCTGGCTTTCCCTGCACTCCATCCTGGTGGGGCAGGAAAGTGAGTTTGGAGCAGGCATCATCCCTCGGGGAGAGGTGTTTCGAGGTCTCCTCACCGTCTGCTTCCTCTGCCCTGCATCTGGTCACGCCTTTGCTGCCCTTCTCGTCAAGGGTTTTCAGCCTTTGTGGTGCCCTGACAGTCTTAAGCTCTTGTGCAGAAGGCAGGGGAGGCAAGGGGTCCTGGTGTCCAGGGCCTGGCCCTCACCTGAGGGTGCTATCAGGAAGGCCTGAAGGGGGATCTTGGTAACGGCCGCTTCTGCTTTCTGCTCCTGTTACCATCTAGCTCTTGAGGTGGAAATCCTTGCAGAGGGCTGTGGTTGGAGCTGGGCTGAAGGCCGGCAGGGGTGGGTCTCTCCATGGCAGTAGCACACAGGCAGGCAGGAAGTGGCCCTGTGCAAAAGCGG
This sequence comes from Ovis aries, assembly GCF_016772045.2. NCBI lineage: Eukaryota > Metazoa > Chordata > Mammalia > Artiodactyla > Bovidae > Ovis > Ovis aries. The sequence goes on along the minus strand of NC_056078.1, from coordinate 28,969,777 downwards.
GAAGTGGCTGTTGTCAAACAGGAAGGGGGGGCTGGGCCGTGTGAGGGGGTGGGGACGAGCCCAGTCGAAAGGTGGGTGGGAAGAGGGTCAGCCTTGAAGAAGGTCTGGAACAGAGCTCAGCGGTCACTGGAAGGAGGAGTGTCTCAAGGGAGAAGGCCGCCTTCGTGACGGGAGCACTGCTGATGTGTTAGCACCTTGGGATATCAAGCTAGGGCCTGGACCTGCCACTGTGGACCAGGCCAGGTCAGTGGCCTTAGCCGTTCGGGACTTGGGGATGCTGAGTTTCTGACTTCCCTGATAGCTCAGTTGATAAAAAATCTGCCTACAATGTGGGAGACCCGGGTTTGATCCCTGTGTTGGGAAAATCCCCTGGAGGAGGGCATGGCAACCCACTCCAGTATTCTTGCCTGGAGAATCCCTGTGGACAGAGGAGCCTGGTGGGCTGCAGTCCATGGGGTCAGAAAGTCAGACACGACTGAGCAACTAAGCACAGCACAGCATGCTGAGTTTATAGGACAAACCCTGCAGCTGGAAAAGATGTTCTGCAAACCTGACTTGTTCCTGAAACATTGCTGCTGCTTGTACGGAGCCCTGTGCTTCTTCCCAGACACACAGTGGAGAACAGGACAGGAAGTGAGGGGGAAAGGGATGGGAGACAGAGGTTGGGGTGCTGGCCGGCTGAGCGAGGATCCTCCTCAGGAGCAGGGAGAGCGTGGTAGGCAGGAACCACATGGCTCATTGAGCATTGTTTCAGGATGGCAGGACGCCACAGCCCATAAGGCTGGGGCCGAGGACGACCAGGGCTCCCACAGACAGTGGCTTTAACTGGGCTGTCCTCTCTCGGAGGTTACCCTGCTGGTAGCCTTCCTCTGCAGGCTGCGGACACCAGTGGGCCCCACCCAAATGGAAGGCTGTGATGGAGCCAGGTCGAGGGCTTGGTTAGTGTTCCAAGACCCCGTGAATGCCCAGGCTGATGGAGAGTGGGTCCAGCTCTCTCGTGTCTCTGGTGATGGCCGTGGGCACAAGCCCAGCCTGGGAGACCTCATCTGTCTTACTGCTGGACCCTTGGAAAGGAGGCTGTCCCTGAGTGCCAGGCACTGTGCAGAGCATTTACCCAAATACGTCGTTTAAGCCACAGACATCCCTGCCTTCATTTTAGAAGTGAGGAAACTTTTTCCCAAGCTGTGTACCTGGCTCACTGTCACCTCCGTTCCATCACATGTCACTCCATGCCGAGGCTGTCCTTGACCATGCAGTTTAAGGGTGCACTCTCGCACTGCCCTGCTTTATTTTTCTTTACTGCACTTGCTGTGACATCTAACATGCCATCCAGTTCTTACGGTCTGTCCCCCGACCAAGCTCCACTAGCGTATCAGCTTGCTGAGGGTGGGGACTGTTGTCTGTTCTGTTCACTGCTCTATCCCCAGCATCTGAAACAGCACCTGTCGCATAGTAGGCCTCAGTAAGTATTTTCTGAATGAATAAATGAGACTCAGATGGGTTTGGGACTCGCAGCTCTAGGGCTCCATCTGGGACTGTCAGATTCAAAACCAGTGGGTTAATGGCCAGACTCCATGACTGAGGGTCAGACCAAGGACCTCAGCACAGCCTGGGGTTCAAAGAAGACTTGTGCAGAATGTGGTACTCAGCTCCGTGGAATTAGGGTCAAACTGCGTGACTGTCTAGGACCCTCTGGACCTCGGGCAGCTCCTTCGAGGAGCTGGGAGTGTGACTGTGTCTCTTCTCTTCCCACTCTGAGTCACTGATAAAGCCAGAGCTCCCTTATTTTTAGTGTCGTTGGTGTTGTGGAACCGTAACCATTAGCCAGTAAGAGACTTAAGGGAGGAGATAAACATTAATCTTCTGGGCCTTCCCCTCAGCTGCCACCTCCGCATCGCAAGATACTGCCCTCCTGCACCTGCCCGGGCAGCCCAGCCTGAGAGTTGTGGGTTGGAGGGTGTGAGGTGAGTGGTGAGAGAGAGGGCCAGGAGGTCTTCAGCTTTAGTGTGGCTTGCTTGGTACCACCATCCCACGACCAGGGCTGGGGAGGAAGGTGGGGTCGCCCTGACGTCCCCCAGTCAGGTCTGGAAGAAGCAAGCCCCCTGTCACCAGGCAACGCTAGTGCCGCTTCGCCAACTGCACTGCCTTCTGGAGGTCCCGGCCCCGAGGGGTCACAGGCAGTGTGGGATTAGCTGGGGCTTCCCTGGCTGCATCCTGGTCAGTCCCCATACCGAACTCAAGGATGGGACGGAAGGCCCGACCCAGATCTATGGGCAGCTGGGATAGATTAGCTGGGCAGCAGGAACTAATCTCTGCCTGTCCCTACCTCCTTCTTCCATAGAGCAGAGCCATCCCTAGAGGGAACGTTTAGGATAGAGCTGAGGGTGCTTGCTGAGACAGTAAATATGAGTTCCTTCTCACCTATAATCCGTGCGTTATCTCAGGCAGGCCTGGGTTTGAATTCGCACTTCTCTCCCATTCCTGCTGTAGGACCTTGGGTGAATTATTTAACTTCTCTGGGCCTGTTTTATCATCTGTGAAATGTGGACAGTCAGTGCACCCACCTGGTAGGATGGTTGTGAGGGTCCTGGGAGGCTTTACAGAGGCTCTTTGCTGTTTAGGTAGAGGTGGGGTGGGCACAAGCCCCTACCAAGGGACGCAGGAATCGCTTGGCAGCTATGGAAGGGACAGTACCTGCCTAGACCTGTAGGAGTGGGGGTGAACTGGACTGTGCCCCTAAAGCCTGGAGTCTTGACTTGATGCTCTCATTTTTCCTGATCTTGTCATCATATCGTAGCAATGGAGAAAGAGGGCTCTAGGCTCAGACCACCTGCCTCTGGGGCCTGTTTGTGTGACCTTGGGCAGGTTACTTGAAACTTTTAAGTCTCAGTTTCCCCCTTTGCAATGTAACTGAGCAAATCAGATCCTCCGTTTCACTGGGTTTCTGTGAGGATGAAATAAGATTGTGCGTCTGCCCAGCGTATAGTAAATACTTAATAAAGAATAGTTTTTACTAGTACTGTCAATGCTATTGATAAACCATTATGAAGCCTCTGATGTGGAAGGAGCTCTAGGAAGCATCACACAGAGAGGTGCCACTCTGAAGGGCTTGTGACCGAAAGATAAGTGATTTAAATGTGTGATGTGAGAACTATAAGAGGTGCTCTGGGAGACAGAGCTTGGTCATGGGGAGATAAATCACAGTCTACTGGGAGAAACAGGGAAGACTTTGTGAAGGAGGTGGTTTTGGTGGAGTTCAGCAAGTAGAGATTGGGGGTAGAGTGGCTGGGGCTTCTAGGCTACCTTGTTTAAAGCAGTAGCAGCCTCTCTTTCTGTGCCTGGAGCTCTGCCTTCCTCTGGAAGGAATCAACTACCACATCTTGCTTAGATTTGTGGGCTCTTGGATTCTGGTTGTTTCAAAGCAGCGTGACCTCAGAACATGCATGGCAGTAGGTCAGAGCTCCCAGCAGTAGGCAGCCAAGCGGGTCCTGGGAAGAAGCAGGATTTCTGCAAAATGGGCATCGTAATACTACCAACCTGCAAAAGTTGTTTTGAGACTGAATTAAAAGATGTATCTGCCTGGTGTAGAAGTAAGCACTCAATAAACATTAGCAATTTTTTTTTTTTCAAATTATCATGTCTCCATTGTCAGCATGGTTATGTTTCAGGATTGCCGTGAAGACTGCATTAGGGAATATATGCAAAACTCCTAGCACAATATATGTTCATGTAGTAGGTGTTCAGTAAAACTTAGCCATTATTATTAGTATTTTCAACAAGGAAGAGATTCTGGACACCCTGGCCCAGTGAAATCCCTGCTGTGGTGGAAAGAGCACCAGAGTTTTAGTTTAAGACTTGGATTTAAATCTTGGCTCTGCCGCTCACTAGCGTGGGAAGCTTTCCTAAGACACTGCTTCATGGCAAAAGGTTGTCATTAATACCTGTCTCCAGAATTGCTGTGACCCGCTATGTTAATTCAGCAAATTGTTTTTTTTTTTTTAAAAGGGCCATAGTAGGTGCCTCAGAATTGAAGGCATATGAATAGCCAAGTGGCCGCAAATAGAATGGATGTCTGATCGCTTTCGTTTTCTCTCTTCCACTTTTAGATCACCAGAAACTAGAACGTGAGGCCCGGATATGCCGACTTTTGAAACATCCAAACATCGGTAAGTGCCCTTATATAGAGCATGTCTTGGGTATTTTGTAGAAGGTGGCGAGAACAGAGATCCACTGTTTTTGTGTGGGGAACCACTTCTGTCCCTGGGCGTCTGCCTGGTGTCTTTTTTTACCCAGGCAGCATCGCAGCTCGGAATTCTGGGGTGTTCTAGTTTAGAGACCTGAACGTCTCCCTCCCCGTGGTGCCATCTCAGGGCTGGGAGTGAGGTATCAGAATATGTTTCAGGCTCCCTTTCTTCCCCTCTCCTTCCGTCTTTGGGCTGAGGGCCAGGTCTTCGGCGTGTGAGGCTCGGGGCGAGTGGCCTGCCAGCACCCCTCGCCAGGGGCCTTCCGCGGCCGTCAGGAAAGGGTCTGCACTTTGTTTCTGGACTTGAAAGAGTTTTGTTCCTTGTTGCGGGACCATGTGCACTCTGGGGGTTTCCATGGCACTCCCATTTGTATTCCCCGGAGCCAGGAAAGCAAGCTGCCCACCCGCCTGGCTTCCCTGAAGAAGGGGTGGCAGGAGCCACTCGGCTGGAGAAGGAGGAAAAATTAAGAGGATTTCTCCCTGCTCCCACCCTGACTCGGGGGACAAGAGCACATTGTTGGTTGTTCTAAAGCCTGAGGAGGTTTGCCTGCCACAACCCACTCTGGCTCAGTTTTACATTGTTCAGCTGAAGTAGTCTTTGCCAAAAGCGTTGGCCCTGATTTGGTGCTTCTCTCGGAGGGGACAGAAACTGGGCTGGCTTCAGCATCTGAGCAGAAACCCCAGGCTTGACTTGAGGTAGAAAAACAGGGAACATCTCCTAGGTTTTCCCTGAAAGCTCCAATTATCACAAAGGAGAGTGAGTTTCTGTGCTCCTCAGGCATGACCTAGATATTAGGGGTGTCCCGAGGCTGCCCACTCTGCTGGGTTGGTAGCCAGCACCGTGAGGTGACTTGCTGAAGTTCAGTGCTCCCTCCTGAGCTACTCCGCCTCCAGCTTCACAGACCTAGGACTGAGATTTTCACCGTGAGCTCTGACACGGGAGAGCGGGGTCGTACTCCAGCCCGAGGGGAAGGGAGCTTTGAGGTAACCAGAACTGAAGCCATGCACGGCTTTATAGATGGCAATCAGCAGCTTGGCTTACACGCGACACAGATTGGGGTAGCTGGTACTCAGTTCTGCCTGGTGCAGTCTTGCACTAAGCCAGCCCCTGTCAGCCCACGAGTCCTGGGCTGGGAACCCCTGAGCTCTCTGAAGTTCAGCCCTCACCTGAAAACAGCATAGTGGGGACCAAATTGTCGCCTTGGGTAGGAGAGAAACGACTAAAGGAACAGCGAAAACAGCAGTTACCAACTCAGGCATGTTTTGTTTGGCTGGCTTAGTGGTTTAAAAATATTTTTATTATTTGCCAGTATTTTAAAATGAGATTTCACATTTTGAAAAAAAAAAATTCTCTTTCCCAATCTTTCAAATCAGATTTGGCTCTGCCGAGCCCACATCCATGCATGGCCAGAATCAGCTGGACCTGGGCAGTGACTGCCCCCTTAGCCTGCTGGCCACTCTCTATGCTGTTAACTTAACTTTCTACTGCTTACCTGGTCCCTCTGGGCTTTACGAGCTTGTCACTCTGAGCTAGCCGTGCCAGAACTGGAGAAAAAAAGCGGGTGGGTGACTAAAGCCACCCACAAGCACAGAAGCGTTTTGGTGTTCCAGTCCCAGGTTTCAGGGTCTGAGGACAACAACTTCCTTTCCTTACACCCCAAGTGACCAACTCATAGAGCAATGATGAATCGCCCACCTGGAGGGAGGGGAGAACAGAGGGTGGGGTCGATGGTGCAGGAGGTGGAACCATGTCCTTATTACCTGCAACATGGGTGTGGTTGACCACAGAAGGGTCAGGGTAGAACAAAGACAATTGAGAATCGACCAGGAAGTCCAGAACTGGAATTCTAGCTGGGAAATACTCTAGCCTTCTTTTTCTGTGCTTTCGAAAATTAGATACATACTTTTGAACCTTTTAGACTTTGTTTGGTAGCCCCTTTTTCTTTAACCACCAGTCCCCAGCACAGAATCAAGGCAGATGGAGGGACTGTCTCCCCCAGCCATCTGCTCTGTTAGGGAGACAGCAGAACCCAGGGAAGGCCAGGCAAGGCTCTCTCCCTTTGTCAGCGTCTCATTGCCTAGAACTGTGCTTTCATTTCATGCTTGCTCCCAGACCCTGGGGGCATTGGTCTGAGGCCCTATTTGGGGTCAAGGGAAGGGAGAAGGAAGGATGAGTAGTCAGGACCATGTCCTGGGAGAATGATCTGGTCAGGCTGTCCCACTGTCCTCTAGTGGGAACCGGGACTCCTAGAGATGAGGGGGAGCTGTGGGTCCAGGAGATGGGGGTTGCCATGGATCTTGACCTGGCTTGCGGCAGAAGAGGAGCCCGTTTTATCTGCTTAATTCGCTATCCCTCTTCTCTCTCCACTGCTCGATCCTTCAGAGCGGTGGCCCTTTTGGCTGTAGCTTCTAATTCCATCCCACAGGGATACCAGTGGACCAGCCTAAGAGTGGTGCAGAGGTGAGGAAGCAGAGAGCACATGGTCCACCCCTGATCATTGTCAGACTCACCAGCACTTGCATTCAGAAGGGTATTTGGTACAAGGAGCCAGGCACCCCCAGTTTTTTCCCTTAATAGATATTCTACCCCAGGAGTTGACAGTCTGTTGGAAGAGTGACCCCTAATGTAAACCATGGTCTCTGGGTGATAATGCTGTGTCAGTGTAGGTTCGTCAGTTGTAATGAGCTTGCTTCTTTTGTGGAGATGGCTGTGCGTTTGTGGGGACAGCGGGTAGGTGGGAGCTCTCTGTGCTTCCCTCTCAGTTTTGCTATGAACCCAAAATTGCTTTAAAAGGTAAAGCCTTTTTTTTTTTTAAGCCTGTTGGTTTTGAGGCGTACTGCAGAACCTAAAACAGCCCTGGGAGAGTGGCCAGAGGTGCCGAGTTGAGAGGAAGAAACGGCAGTAGTGCTGACCGTCTAGAGTCTGAATGAAGTGTCTTCTACCTGTGATCTGCTTGCTCCCTGCTCTGAATTCCTCTAATGAATAGACTCTGTCTTCTTTCGTGCTGAGCTGCCCCAGCAGTTTCGATCACAGCCTAGCATTGTGGTTTAGAGCAGTACTTCTCAAACTTTCATGTGCTTGTGAATCACCTAGGGATCGTGTTAAAATTCAGATTCTGATTCAGTAGGTCTGGGGTGGACCTGAGCTTCCCTATGTCTCCAGGTGAAGCTCATGCTGCTGGTTCAGCACGTGGAAAAGCAAAGGTCTGTGGCCTCAGTTTCCAGTCCTCCAGGTCTGAATCTGGGATTTGCTGGGCAGCTGTGACCTCTGGCACATGATTTTCCTTACCCGTGCCTCTGTTTTGTCGTCTGTGCCTCTTAATGGAGTTGTTCTGAGAAGGATGAGCAAGTGAACGAGGCCTAGGAAATAAATGGAGGTGATGAAACTGGAGATTCCAGCTCCCAGAAGTAGTCCCTCCAGCCCCAACTCAGTTCACACATGTTATTCAAGCCTGGCTGCCTTTTATGTTGGGCCCAGGCCACACACAGCTAATAAATAGTAAGTGTAGCAATAACAGTTGCAAAGAAAGAGATGGAAACGTTGGAGCATAGGTGAGCAGCTCCCAGATCATGCCCACGTGCTCCTCCCTGCAGGGCAGCCTCCACTCCCCCGCCAGCCCCCTGGGATGACACTACCTCCTCCCCGGCCCTGTATTTCCATGGACATGAACAGTGATAGTTGTGGGTGCTTTTTTGACCAAAGTTTGTTAGTGAAAATATGGCATACTGTCAGGTGGTTTTTAAAGAGTTGGAAATAGCCACAAGATTGGGGTTGTGGCTTTGTCAGTACTTGAAGGTATAAGACACTGAGTGTGTTGTTTTTGGCCTGTTCTTCCTTCCACGGTTTGTAAAGAACAATAACTAGGTTTACGACTGTAATGCTCAAATGCTTCATGCTTCTTTTCCCAGATCTTCCTGTCTAGGGTTGGTCTGGTTCTCCTTGGCCTCCATACCCTCTCATGACTATGGAATGGCCAGGGTATTGGATTTTTTTCCCCCCAACACATCCTTTACTTTTCCCCAACAGCCCCTAATGCTTGGTTATGTATTTGTATAAGTGCTTCTTTAAAGCCCGTCCCCCCCGCACAGGCTGCTGGATCTCTCTTGTTCGCAGCTGTGTCCATGGCATGTCCAGCCACGCCTGCTTCAGGGGGGTGCCACATGGACATTGTTGAGCAAGTCGGAATGGCCAGGGCTAATAGGGACAGGTTAGAGCTTCTTTGCCCAAGAGGATGGAGAAAGTGACTCCTTCCAGGCAGTTCTACAAAATTAGGGATCTTAATATTGGCCGGCTTTGGCCTCAAGTCTCAGCTCTGCCACTCAGTGTAACTTTGGGTGAGTTTCTTTTGGAGCCTCTGTTGCCTGTCCTGTTACACAGACGTTAATAGAAGTACCTACCCTACAGAGCTAATGCAAGGGTTCAATCAAATAACATGTGTAAAGCTCTTGGCATAATGCCTGGCACATTGAAACAGCTCAACTAAGTGTTAGGTATTATAATTTGGATCTTTATTATTGCGAATCTGCTAGGTTGGCACTTAGAGTGGTGCAGTCAAGTTTCTCCTCTTGTTCTCAGCCCCCTGTTCATTTTCTCTACAAATGGAAAGAGAAAGATAGCAGTCTTGCTCAGTGATGGAGCCTTCCACACCTGTCCCTCCTTGCCTTGGCGGTGCCTGGCCCTGGGACCCACACCAAAGTGGAGCTCTGGGCTGGGTGGCCTGGGAGGACTAGTCTTCCCTCGCAGCTCTGCTCAGCTGACTCCCCTCCCAGTCTGCTCACACCTGGACTCTGTGTGTGGTCTTCATGGGGAAGGGCAAGTGCCCATGACTCCCTGTCTGCGCAGAGGCATGGGTGCCTGCCCTTTTTGCCCTTCTGGGCTCGGGGCCGTGGGGGCGGGGTGTGTAGGTCTGGAATCAGGGTCCTGGGGAGGACAGCCAGGTGCCAGGACTATCCCTGTTAGCACGGTGCCTGCTGCCCTGTTAGTGCCTCCTGCTGCTGCTGTTAGTCACCTCCCTAATGAAGCTCATCTGTAGCTTCTGGGACAGCTGATTTCCAGGGGATTATTTGTATTACACACTTTAATGCGTTTTAATAGCAAATTTTTAATTAAATGGAAAGTCCTTTTGGAAGCAAGGGAGCAGCAGCTGCAGCAGGGCTCAGCGTGAGCCACCCATTCCGGCCAGAGAAGGCAAGTCAGGAACGAGGGCGGCAGGGCTTTGGGGGAGCTCGCCTGAGCGCGCCTGGGTTAGTGAGGGGGAGCGGGGAGGCAGGGGTCTGGCTGTAGCTTCTTCATTCTGTCACCCACAGGCCTAGAGAAGTAGGAGCTTGCTTGTTCGCCCAAGTACAGGAGAGAATCATTTGAGGAGGAGGGGTTTTAGGAGTACCACCCGCCTTTGATTCCATTGGTAAATCGCAGAAGTACTGAGTTCTGGTGGAATTTTGAGGTTGAGTAACCAGATCAGATCTAATAACGTCGGCAGGATGAAGCATAAACAATTGCTGGGCCCTGGTTCTCGCCCTGGCAGGCCCGAGTCCTCATCTGTCGAGTGAGGAAAAGCACAGGGCTCCAGTGATGGCTGAGGGCCTGGATTTTACATTCAGCTCATCTTGCTGTGGGGCACAGGGGAGGCAGGGAAGTGCCTCAGTCCTGAGGAGACACCCTCGTACTGGAAATGAAAGGTATCTTTTGAGCTGGTGGGGGCCTGACACACTAGAGATTTCTTTGTATCTAAGAACTTCACTGGTCGGTTTGGTGTCAGGCCACTCCTGAAGTGCTCCGTGAGGAGCTCCTGGAACTGCGTGAAGGTCAAACAGAGGGAGCCCTTTGGGACACAGGCTCTCCATGAGTGCAGGTGAGGGAAGGGACCAAGCAGGAGTGTTGATCAGAGCAGAGGTGCGTTTGCATTAGAATGATGCTGAGGGGGGTGTTGGCATTTTAACCCCCTGAGGTGGCTTTGTGGGCAGAAGCTTAAAGAGGAGACCTCAGCAGCATCAGGTTGGGCTCTTGCCCAGGAGCTCTGGAGGCTGTGAGTGGGAAGAGATTCTGCTCACCAGCCTTTTCTTTCGCCTTTACTGCAGCTCCATGCAGTAGCCTCCCGTCCCCATCTTGTGGGCACATTCGTGAGCGGTTTCTCTCCAGGCTCCACTGCTTTGTCGCCTGGGTGTGTGGGCTCCTCCACATTTCTTGTAGGAGACAGTGGTATAAACCAGTCTTTGGAGTCAGAAAGAGCTGGGTTCACATCTGGACCCACCAGATCTTTGGCCTTTGGCAAGAAACTCTATGCCTTTGAGCCTCCATTGTCCTCATCTGTGGAATGGGAGAAATACTTATCTCAGAGTGGTCATCAGGAATAATAAACTCCTTGAAGTAGACACTATGTCCTTCCTAAATCCTACCATCTACCACACACAGTCAGCACTCGATACATACTTGTAGCTTAAGTAATGTACGCAAAGAGCCTAACTCAAGGCCTGGCACGAAGTCAGCACTTAATAAATGGTTATTGTCATTGCCTGAATCCGTGTGTTGCCTGCTGGGCTGTGCCTTTGCCGCTTCTTCCCCTGCCCCTAATTCTTCTGCTCCCATTTACTCCAGGGTCTCCCCTCCTGTCATTCTCTGTCCCTCTGAGGTCTGCATCCCTAGGTGCTTCTTGCTCTGCACATCACCCTTACACGTCACATCCCAGGACCACCTTCACTGGGACCAGCCCCTCTTGGAAGAAGGTTCCTGCTTTTCTCCATCCTGCCTTACTTCTTAGCCACAAAGCTTCTGTCTCTCGCCTACATCTGAGGCAGTCTGAGATGGCGACCCGAGCCCTGGCCCTGGGGTCTGGTCATCTCTGCTCTGTGGCCGCATCTTGGACCCAGGGATGCTGGGCATCTGCCTCTTCTTGGGAAAGAGCCAGTGGGGCTGACAGGATGGGACAGGGCTGGGGTGGCCAAGGAGGAGAGGAGCAGGCTTTCCAGGTTTTCTCTCTGTTAATCTCTGTCCCCATCTCCTCTCTTGCAGTACGCCTCCATGACAGTATTTCTGAAGAAGGGTTTCACTACCTCGTGTTTGACCTGTAAGTGCCACTTTCTGAGGGTGTGGGGGTCTTTCCCTCCAGCCGGCTCAAGAGGAAGGCTGGGAAAAAAAGCCCTACACTGGGTCTTCAGCCTCTGCCAAGGGTCCCTCTCCTTTGCTCGTGGCTGCTGCTAAGTCACTTCAGTCGTGTCTGACTCTGTGAGACCCCATAGACGGCAGCCCACCAGGCTCCCCTGTCCCTGGGATTCTCCAGGCAAGAACACTGGAGTGGGTTGCCATTTCCTTTTCCAGTGCATGAAAATGAAAGGTGAAAGTAAAGTCGCTCAGTCGTGCCCGTGGAGAGGGGTTTGATTTTGACCATCCGCTCGGAATGAGCAGATTGCCGAGGGTCTCCTTGCTCACTCAGTGTTTCCCCAGGGCTCTGACCCTGGGGTGGCATTGCTCTTGCACTTTCTGTTCTGCAGCACACCTTGTGCAGATGCTTTTCCCCCCTTGTTTCTCAGTGTGTTGTCCTTAGTGGAGATACACAACGTAGCTCTTTGCCTGACCTTAAGAATTCTGGGAAATTGAAGGCACCTTTTATTAGTTAGTTGTAAACTGGGCTCCCATTGGTCTCTCCCACTCTGGTTGTGGTTTAATGTCTTAAAAGTGGTTCTTCACCTAATGGAAATGCCTCTCTGGTATTTTCAGGGTTGGGTCTCTGTGTCCTTGGTCTCACTGTTCTTCAACTTCAGTAGTAAGTCAGTCCTTCTTGGGCAGCTGGATCTTAGTATTCATTGGTCTCAAATAAAGCTAAGACTGTTTGAGTAAGTCAGTTATTTTCTCTTAACTGCCTGTACATTCATCTCTACCAGAGTATTAGGTAATCTACAAATTATAGACACAGAAATGTGCAGGGGGTGGGGAGGGCTCCCATTGTCCCAGGAAGAAGCTCCATTTCATTGAAGGATTGGTGTGTTCTGAGCTTGCAGACGAAGCACACGTAGAGTTGCCACGTCTGTAAAAGCCGCTGTGCAGTGTGGCTGTTGGTTGCTTGTTGGATGCTGCCTCCTCTGACCCTCTTTGTTGGTTGCAGTGTTACCGGCGGAGAGCTGTTTGAAGACATTGTGGCCAGGGAATACTACAGTGAAGCCGATGCCAGGTGAGATGAGGCCCTGAGGTGTAAGTGTGCCTCTTAACCATCTTAGGGGGCAGGGCATTGTGCCTGTTGGAACCGTCTTTGGGAGCGGTCAGAAGAGCTCTTACCTGGACAAAGATTCTGTAGGGTTGGATTCAGGCTACATTCCGTGGGCATGCTTAGAAGTTAATAATTCAGCACTCCCAGGTCAGTTTTCTGCAAAGCTCTTACAAATCTCTTTCACCCTGTCACACCAGAAATGCCTTTCCTTTGCCCCACTGTATACTCATGAGGGCCCTCCCCTATCTCCACTTTCTCCTTCTGACAAATTCTACTGCATACAAGGCATCCTGGGAATGATCCAGAGATGGGGAAAACATGGTTTGTGTCCCAAAGGAGTGTAAACGTCTGGGTTAATAATCCAACCAGGGAACCTCCTGGGAGATTTCAGCCACTATCACCTTGTGTCTCGACCACTAGGACCAGCTTTTCAGGTTGGAAAACCATTCCTCGGCCACACCCCTCAGCCCCCAGCCCTCTGAGAAACCCTGGCAGCTTCTCCACATGACACAGCAGAATTCCTCCCACACCACAGCTCTTGGGCACTTGTTTGGCCTGCCTTTCCTGCCCCGGCTCCTCCCCCACCCCAGATCTTTTCTGAGGGTGATGTCCTGACAACCTGATTTTGGGTGTCCTGCCTGCAGCCTTCTCAGGCATATGTGCCAGCTCTGGCTGCCTCTGGGGGCGTGGAGGGGGAAACAGCTTCCTCACAGATTTCTCAACCCTCAGAGGCCAACGTTCGCTGATCAGCTTCAGATGCTTCAGCCTCAGGAAAAATTCTCAAGTGGGAGATGAATTCCAGTGCCAGCAGGGGAGGACCAGGCTCTGGGGCGGTGGGGGGGAGGAGGCGGTGATAGCTCAGGGAGCCTGGCGGGGAGGAGGGGGAGCTGGGGCGGGTGACGGTACCAGTGGGCTTGGCCTGGCTCTGCTGGGACACTTCGCACTTTTGCCATTTTTGGCCAGAAGGCTCTCCCTGCTAGCTTGGCTCTGTTCTAATTATATATTTCTGTGGAGACTCGCCTCTTCAGCTCAGTCTTAAAGACTCTTCGGCCTACTCTTGGACCATGTCCTTATGGGGAGGCCTAAGCCTCAGCCTCCAGGAACCCAGCGAGACACTTTGGCTCTTGTGGAAGCCCCAGCCTCAGATTTCAGAGGAAGGAATACTGTCAGTCCAGGTTACTGACGTTCGGGCCGGATCATTTTTGGTCGTGAGGGCCCCTGTTGTGCGTTATAGGTTTAGAAGCATCCCTGGCCTCTATCTGCTAGATGCCAGTAGCACCCTCCCTCTCAGTGGTGACAACCAGCAGTGTCTCCAGGTGTTGCCAGATGTCCCCTGGGGGGCCGAAATCATCCTCTGGTTTTCTCCAGTGCCCTGGACTCCTGGTGCACTCCACTGGGAGTTGACCACAGGTGTGGAGGATGGTTTGGAAGGTGGGTGGCCTTTGAGAATTTGAGAATCAGCAGCCGAATGTGACTCTAGGCTGGTGTGTCTTTTCCTGTGCAAAAGCATGATGAGAAATGCTCCTTGGGGTGCCTCTTTGAAACTCTCTTAAGTGTCTTGTTTCTCGATGATGCCTGTGTACTCATTTCTCTCCCCTGCTAGATGATAAACTTCAGGGCAGGCACTGGGTCCCCTATACAGCTGGTGTGATACCCAGCCCAGTGCTTATAGGTGCTTGATAAATGTTTCCCTACCCCCAAAACAACTTGGGCTTGGTTGGACTATCCTTCCTTAGTTGCCACCACAAGCCTCTTCTCCAAGAACACAGTTACTATAGGGGGAAAGAGGAAGGAGGAAGGGGTTGGATGGTGTCTCTTTCTCAGGAGTCTGAGGTATTCTTCCTTGGAAACAAATTGGATATGTTGAGCCTTCACAATCTAAGGAGGCTTGGTGGACCCTGTTCTAGTCTGTCCTCTGCTGTTATCTAGTGGAAGACCCTGGACAAACCACTTAGTCTGCTTGGGCCTCAGTTTCCTCTTTGGTAAAGTAGGTTGAACAGATGGTGTCCAAAGTCCGAGGTTTTAGCTCCTCATTCAGTGATTCTGTGTGAATCCGTTAGCCAGAGTTAAGTGCTTTAGTCTACAGCATGTCGTCGTGGATGGTTTTACCCTGCACTGACCTTTCTTTTCGTGCTTTTGCAGCCACTGTATACATCAGATTCTGGAGAGTGTTAACCACATCCACCAGCATGACATCGTCCACCGGGACCTGAAGGTACTTTTCTGCCCGGCTCCCCTCTGCCTCTTGTTTGTGAACCACTGGCGCCACCTGGCGCCAGATGATAGTACTGCATGGTCCCAAGCTAAGCTCCCTTTGGGCTGTGGGATTGGTGCCTCACGAGGCTCTCTGTCTTCCTTATACAGCCTGAGAACCTGCTGCTGGCGAGTAAATGCAAGGGTGCTGCTGTCAAGCTGGCTGATTTTGGCCTAGCCATCGAAGTACAGGGAGAGCAACAGGCTTGGTTTGGTAAGAGTGACCCTGTCTTCCTGGAATGCAGCTCCCGCCCTTCCTCCTCTTCCTGATCTGCCTTCCTCTTTCAGAACTACAGGCCAGACCCTTAATGGTCCTGGCCTCCTCAGAGACTGGAGGAAGGGCGGGCACAGAGTTCCCCCTGGCCCTCCGTGACTCAGTACAGTGAGACTAGCTGCTGTCAGCACTGCGTTTTTGCTGCCTCCGGGGACAATGGAAGTTCCTTTAAGGCACATGTATTCGCCCTCTGGTTTAGATTCCGGGCACTGCAAGAAGCCCAGCCCGTCGTCTCTTGCTGCCCAGGTGCTGAGAGCTTATGTAGCCAAATCAACAGGAGTAAGAAGGGACTTGGGGAAAACTGCTGATGTGGATTTAATGAGAGAGAAAGTGGGTTCAGTGTGCCTCCGCTCTCTCTTCCGCTACAGGTTTTGCTGGCACCCCAGGTTACTTGTCCCCTGAGGTCTTGAGGAAAGATCCCTATGGAAAACCTGTGGATATCTGGGCCTGCGGTAAGCCCATTCCACACACTCAGCTTTTTGGTGTTAAGGGCGCTCAGCTTCCAGCGATGACAAGAAACAGGCATTGCTATTCCCTGCGGGTCCCACAGGCATCTGGTATATGTGAAGTCACAGCATTTGCTCTGGTGTCCCCCGGGATGGCTGTTCCCTTCACAACCTCCTCCCCAGCTTCCTAGAAGATGATGTCTCCTTCTCAAAAGAGGGATTTACCCATGCCTTAGTGGGTGGGTTGTGCCTGAAGAAATCCCAGACATGGCGTGGTTATGTGGGGTGTGAAGCACAGTGGCACAGCATTGTCGGCTGCCATCCACCTCTCTCTCTGGGATGGTCCTTGACTTTCTGGGTGGCTCGGAGCCCCATGTGGCTTTTCTTGGTTCTTCAGCAAAGCAGGTGACTGACCCCAGTGACCTGTGTTCTGTCTTGTAGGGGTCATCCTGTATATCCTCCTGGTGGGCTACCCTCCTTTCTGGGATGAGGATCAGCACAAGCTGTATCAGCAGATCAAGGCTGGAGCCTATGATGTAAGGACAAGTTTGTTCCTGCCCCACTGTCTAGGGGAAGGGGGTGTGCTGAGTGTGTTGCAGGGTGTGGGGAGTTAGGGATTTTGAGGACCATATAGGCCTCAATTCTTGTCACCACCTGTCCCAGGGAGCAACTTTTTTGCACAGCCATTGTTGGTGGCTGCAGAATCAGGGAGTCTACTAAAGCCCTTTGTTCTGTTATTTGCAAAGAATGGTGTGGCTGTGTAGTGTGCCGTGTGACATAGAGATGAGAAGTATGGCGGCTCCTCCCACTGCGGTGGGGCCTTGGGCACAGTGTTGAGCAGCAGGTTCCTCCTTGTAGGGAGATGGAGTTGAACCAGATGTCAGGGTCCCCTGATATGATATTCTGGCATTCTAACCATGATTGTTCTGTTTTTCTTTCCCAATCTTTAAGTTGACTCCTGGGATACCCAGTGCTTAGCCCACTTCATGCTAGGCAGCTTTCGATAGTTAACCCTGGTTACAGGGGGTATAAGGTGCACAGATTTTATATCCCTCCTTCTCCTGTTCCCACTTCTTAGTTCCCATCACCAGAGTGGGACACAGTGACTCCAGAAGCCAAGAACTTGATCAACCAGATGCTGACCATAAACCCTGCAAAGCGTATTACAGCTGACCAGGCTCTCAAGCACCCATGGGTCTGCGTAAGTGTCTTCTCCTGAGGTCAAGGAGATCCAGGATATCAGCTCTCAATGTGCTCATAGCACTGTCTTTACCCTCCTTCTTGTGACTAGAGAATAATCACGTGGGGCCTTGAGCTAAGACGGTGCAGAGGGGACAGGGGACTGGGTGGAGCCCAGGGGCAGCAAATGTCACCAAGAGAAGCCAGGGAAGCTATTGTGACTAACTGACCTCTCCCTGACCTTCCCCACTCATTTGGCAGGTATGACTTAGTTTTGCTGTTGAATGAGGGCTTAGGTTGACCCTTGCAGACTCTAGTTGATGACAGAAAGCAACCAGCAGAACTCAAAAGTAAATTGCCATGCCTAGAGTGCATATCCAGATTCCAAATAAGACAACTCTAATGGGAAGGTGACGAGACCCAACAAATAAACAAAAGGGGCCTGTGAGCAATGAAAAAGAGCTCCTGAAGTTCAGTCACAAAGCTCATCCTAGAAGAGCCCCCAGGCTATCGATGTGGGTCATCATCATGCTCTGTTTTTGTGTAAGCTTCTATCTGGCTGCAATATCTTTTTTCAAACAGGGTCTGCTATAGTCAGGCCTCCTGACAACCATGATGCATGTATTCATTTGTTCTTTTCCATGTTTACTGAATGCCTCTTTGGTGCTGGTCCCTGTGTGCTGGAGATACAAAGATGAATAAGGCCTGCTGCCTTCCCCCACAGATCTCAGAGATGATCTGGGGAGACAGGCACTCAAGCAGGCAACCAGTCTGCAATGTGACAAGTACGTAAAAAAAACCTAACGAGTGTATAGGAGCCCCTGCCATCTCTGGTGGGCAGTGGGATTGCTGAAGGTGTGGAGGAGGTGAGCTCTGTCCTGGTTCTTAGTAGATTACTGGAAGTTCCCCAGGATGATAACCTGCAGACTGAGCTTAGCACGGGCTAAGGTGAGAGGCCATGGGGAATTACGGCAAGATTAAGGAATGTTAAGCAGTTTGGTTGTAGATGAAGGTAAGGCTGCAGGAATATAAGAGAACGAAGCCAAAAACGATTCCAGTGACATACAAGTTTCTGCCTAAGGAGTTTCGGTGTTACTCTAAAAGCGTAGGGAACCATTTAAGAGTTTCAAAGAGGGAATGAAATACGCAATTAAGAAAGATCGCTTTGGAAGCTGTGTAGAAAATGGAATTGAAGAGGCAGGGGCAGAGAGAGCTAAGGAAGCTGTTGTGGTTGTCTAAGCAAGGCCAGACAACGTTTCAGCTGAGGGTAATGATAGGATAGGTGGTGTGGCAAGGAGTGGACACATTTGAGAGACAAAATAAGAAGGACTCTGTGACCAACTGGATTTGGAAAGTGAAGGTCTTTTGAGAGAGAGATCTGTGGGAATTGCCAGGTTTTGAGTTGGTAACTGAGTTGGAGGGTTGTACCATTCACTGACCCAGAGGAAACCTAGAGGAGGAACCCTTTTATGAGAAAAGATGATGATTTTAGTTTCATACATGTTAAGTATGAGGGCCTCCAGCTGGAGATATCTCGTGGGGAGTTAGAAGTATGGAGAAGTTAAAAATCAGAAATACAGGTTGTGGTCATTTCTGTATGGATGGTGTTGGGGCTATAGAAATAGATGGGATTGGTTCTCTGCTAGTTGACTCCTTACTGTGAGCTGTTGTAAGAGAAGATACGGCCACCAGCATTTAGTGGCCCGGAGAGGAGCCAGCAAAGGGGGCTGCGAATGAGAATGTCCATGGCGGGAGGAAGATCAGGAGATCCTAAGAAACATGAGGTCTCAGGAAGGGAGGGTCTGTAATCAGATGCTTCAGAAAGTCCATGATAAAGATGGAAGAGAGCCTGTTGGCTGTGACCAATTAAAACCATTGTTTCATTATTTCACTGAAAGAGGCAGTGGAGGCAGAGAGACCAGTGATACTGCTTAGAGAAGATGGATGAGTCGGGAATTTTTAAAATCTTGCAATTGATTATATTGTGTTGACTGCAGAGAAGAATATGATGCAGAATAAAGGGTTAAAAATATTGGCTAAATTTTGGCTCAATGAGACCTGTAGAAGGTGTCCTATCTACTAATCTGGAAGATAATTTGACTTGTTTTGTATAAAAAACAAGATATATATATAGGCTAATTGAAGAACCAGTGTTTGGAAAGCACAAGAGAGGGGCTCTGGAGCCCAGGGCAGGGGCCAGCACATGAGTGGTGATGCTTCTGAGACCTGAGATTAGGTTGCAGGGGGGTGAAAATCAGCTTGTGGGGGCTGGAACTGAAGAAGTTCTTGCTCAATCATCTCTCATTTCTCTTGGTTTAGAAGTTTACACTTTGGAGGAGGAAAGGAAATATGATACACTCACACCCCCACTCCAGAAGGTAGACAGAAGGGAGAGTTGCTTCCGGGACCGGGAAAGGGAGAAGCCAGGGATGAGGGCAGGGATGGCAGGGTGGTCCCATGGGGGAGTGGGCACCAGGCTATGTGTTGTAGGTTTTATTTTTCTAGCAGACTAGCCAGGATACAACAAGAGCAGAGTAAAGGGATGAGCCACTTAAAACGGGTACTCAAGAATTGTGGGAATCGTATGTTCTGGGGGCATGTTTGTGGGCCCTACTCCCTATCATCCTGTATATCTCAGTAGCCCCTGAGGACATCTCTATATTAGGATATTATGTAATAATTGATGCTTGTATTGCTGACCCTGAGTCATCAGGGAAATGTAAATCGTGTCTAAGGGACTCTGTTTAAAAGTTAGCAGTAATACATTGAAGAAAAATTCCCATCCAAAATGGTGAAGAGAATTGATGCGTCATGGTAAAGATCCTCAGTTTCTCAGATCACAACTTCATTTAGGACCTTGTAGGGGGCCTGGAGAATCCCAGGGACCAGGGAGCCTGTTGGGCTGCCGTCTCGGGGGTTGCACAGAGTCGGACACGACTGAAGTGACTTAGCAGCAGCAGCAGCAGGGGGCTGCTGAGAGGAGCTTTTGGAAAGAATGAATGCTCTCTGTAGAGAGCAAGACCCCTTCCTGTTTTCTCACTGCCCAGAATCTGGAGTGCTTTAGGTGCTCACTAAATAGTAGGTGAAGGAATAACTGTGTGAGGATCACAACACAGAGAATACTCACACTTTCCATAGCCTCCATCCCCTAAGGAAGATCAGAATGCTCTCTCAGGCACCCTCATCCAGCATCAATTACCAGTGGTGTTTTCATGTTCAAATTATTATCCTTACATAACCTTGAGTTTTGGGTAGAGCTTTTATTGTAAAAGCATTTTTCACCTCTATGACCTCATCTTATCTTTGGAGCAACTCTCGAGTGGCTGAGCACAAGGCCACTGATGCTGGGACTATGGTGAGGGGCAGAGGATGTGCCTGGGGGCTCACAGGCCTGTCTGTTTGGCTTCCAGCAACGGTCCACAGTGGCATCTATGATGCATCGTCAAGAGACAGTGGAGTGCCTACGCAAGTTCAATGCCCGGAGAAAACTGAAGGTGAGTTGTGCCTTCTGGGCCAGGCTGCCAGCATCCTGAAATCATACCCTTTGGCAGTGCGCCCCCTGCCCCATCACAACAGGAGAGAGAGAGTGAATCTTCCCAGTCATCACCCCCATTAATCGGCCGACTGGGACAATCTCATGGCTGGAGCTGAGCTATGAACATGGTACCCAAGGAGGGCCCCTACCCAGCAGTTGCACTCTGCCTGAGAACAGAGCGCGCTTCTGTAGAGCCCGATGGAATTCACAAGACCCTCTTCTTTTTCCAGGGTGCCATCCTCACAACCATGCTTGTCTCCAGGAACTTTTCAGGTATGTGTTCGGCTGTGCACTTTCATTCTTTGAGGTGAGTGGGTCAGGATGGGCCGTTCCAAGGTATCATGCCATCCCGATGCTGCGTATCTCAGGCAGTACCTTGACCAGGATGGTGAGGATGCTGTTTGGAGGCCCTGCTACAGCTGAGTCTTGTAACCTGAAATTCTGGGGGGCTTTACTTGACTTCAGATTTATGATCGGTGTTTCCTAGAACTTCACAAAGAGTAGCCTGCCCAGTCTTCCATTTATGCTGTCCTTGGGGATTCTTAATTCTCTGAAGACTCTCAGCACTTTAAGATTTTAGACAGTCTCAAGGGCACTGGAGGATGTGCTTGGGAAAAGAAAGAGATGAGATAGAGTGAATCTTCCCAGTTACCCCCATTAATTAGCCGATTGGGACGATCTCTACATTGTTGTGTCCAAGTAGCGATGACTAATAGAAACCATTCTAGATGTTTAAACCATTTACAGCGACTATGCTTAAAGTATTCTCTGTGATACCAACCGTAAAAATGAAGAAACAAGCCAGCAGGATGGAGGGAAAGGAACTTGCTTAAATTTGTATGTGGAATTGGGAATCTTGGGATCAATAATTTGTAAATCACACTTGACATTTCTTTTTAAGATGCAAGACACTCCACCTTCCCTCCCCCCCCCCCGCCCCCGCCCCCGCCCCCGCCCCCGCCCCCGCCCTCATCATTGTTGGCCTTCAGTTGGGAAGCATTGTGGCTTTTCTGTGAGGAAGAGAGTAATGACAGGACTTAAAAGACTAGAAAGGTGTCTTCCCAACTTGCCTTTTCCCCTGGTCCTCCCTCCCCCAGCCCCACTGGCTTGGTTCAGAACTTCCCCTGCTTTCTCATAACCAGACTCCTGCCCTTGCTTTCCTTTTGCACAGCCATCGTGTGGGGGGAGGGGGTGTGCAGGAGGCTCGGGTGGATGGCTCCCTGGGCAGAGATTGCTCCCTTGAACTTGAATCCATAGGCCTGGCTCTAGTAGTTCCTGGTAACCTCCAGCCTTGCCTCTGGGGTTTCATGAACTCTAGACTGCGAGCCACAGGGCCCTGGAAGGTCAGGACTAGACAGTGAGCTGGGAGACTGTCCTCCTCAGAGGGACCTGTGGCCCTGGCTGGGGCTCAGTCTTGTGTTGTGGGCACCCGTGAAGGAAAGGCTGTGTGCTGGATTCGCCTTGCAGATGGGGATGGGAGGGCACAGTGAGCCACCTCCAGCAGAGGTGGATCTGTTGCCCGCCTTGGGCCTCTGGTCGGCTACTTCTGCTTACAGAGTCTATGTTCTGGGTTTAAGAAAGCCCTTTGAGAGGATGCTCAAGGGCAGTTCTGTGCCCACCCTAGAGTGGGGTGATCTGTTCTCTCTGAGTAGAAGAGACGTGTAACAGGCTGCTAGGAAATCGATAGCATGTGCCCGGCCATGAGACAGCCTCCGCGTCAGCTTCTTCTTGTCCATTTCAGGAAATTGGTGTCCTAGTTTCAGGAACTCGGTCTCTGTTAGGACACAGCACCTTCCCTGGTCCCTAAAGAGCCTCCTGTCCTTGCTGCTCAGACTCTGTCTGGCCTTCACACTCACTTTTCCCTGGCTCAAGAGACCCAAAAAAAAAAAAAAATGTTGCAAGCATTCCAGGATAACCTCTTCTGCCCTGACTCTGGGACAGGTGAAGACAGCCTGTCTCCAGAAGCTTCTGTAGAAAGAGGTGTGTACAGGTATAATCAAGAAGAAAGGGCACTTGGTGTGCTTCTTCAGGAACAAGTGAGACTGTTTGCTGAGTTGATCCCAAGTAGAAAGTTCAGCTTATCCCTGGATTCGAGCAGGCTGGCCAATGGTGAATAGGGGCTTCTAGAATGTATTGCTTTAGCAGCCTTGATTTTCTTTCTGGGGGCTCATTTTTGGGCACCTCCACCTTTGGAACACTGTGAATAAAGCCTTTCCTGGCCACCTGCCTTGAAGAGGGAAAGTGACCTGTGTCTCTGAGAAGCTGAGGGCTGTGAACTAGGGCCACAGACCCTCCCAGGGCCCCAGGTGGGCGAAGGAAAGGGCTGCCATCTGGAAATGCCCTCCTTTAGGTCCCCTCGAGAGGAAGGTCTGCAGATGAGATTCCGACTCCTCCCAGCCTTAAGCTGGGGCAGGGCTGCCTTGGAAAGGATGGCCACCTCTCTCCAGGTCAGGTTTGGGCCTGCAGACCTTCCACCCGAGGTGGTCATGGGACAGGTGGAGCCCCGGGATTTCCCCACGACCTGCCCGAGCCTGGCCCTCTCAGGTCCCCAGACTGCTGCAGGGCTGGCTGCACCTGCTCACCAGCCTGCCCCCGGCGCCTCCGCTCCCCCAGCTCGGCCGGCTTGGCCACGCCGCCCGGATCCTGCTGTGCGCGGCGGCAGCGGGTTCCTGCGCCTCGCGCTGGGGCATGCTCGCTGCTGACTGGCCCCCGTGGCTTTGCGGCAGCTCTGTGCACTGAGAGACTGTATCCCCTCAGTTGGCAGGCAGAGCTCCGCCCCCGCCTCGCCTGCCGCGAGCGCCGCCGGCCTGGCCGGGCAAGGTACGTGGCATGAGTCCTCCCCGACCGCCTGCCTCGGCTCCCTGCCACCCCACCAGGAGGGCCAGCATGCCAGGCCCGCTCACCAGGGAGGCGAGTCCCATGCTTGCGGGCTGAGATGGGCATGCCGGACGGACCACCTAACTTGGCATCTGCGAGCGCCTCGGTGTTACGGAGCCCCCTAACCAGCCGTGCATGCTGGGCGCTTGCCAACTCTCAGGAGGCAATAGCCTGGGGACGTGGAGCTGGGCAGCAGGAGGCTTTCCTCCCAACGCGCCGCCCGCCTGACAGCCTGGCCTACCTGTGAGGGCTGCGGCCAAGGCAACCCAAGGCGACCCGAGACAACCCTGGCCTGGCCTGGCCTGGCCGGGACCTGCGCTGGGGGCCAGGACTAGGCTTCAGCCGCACTGGTAGGCCCCGCCCCGCCGCGGGGGCAGCCACGCCCCTCAAAATTATGAGGTCTGGCCTTGCAAGCCTCTGGGTCTGGAAGGCAATAGAGTGCAGAAGCTGTGCAGACAGCTGTCCCTGGTTTTGGATCCTAGCCTTGCCTCACCCTGAGCAAGTCACAGCAGCTCTCCCAGCCTTAGTATCCTCATCTCTCCAATGGCGCTAATAATATAACAATTAAAATCATTTTTGGCTAAGGCTCTCAACGCTGCCTGTAGGAGAAGACTTGTCCAAAAAATATATTCCTGTGGCTGAGACCCCACCCCAGATAAATAAAATCAGAATCCCTAAGGCATGGGATAGGTATAAGCTTTCCCCCCACCCCCAAATTCCCAAGTGATTCTAATGTACTATCAGAGTTGAGAACTTTGATGTATGTAAAGCACTTAACACAGTGGCTGGTCAGGCATAGTAATAAGCGCATTAAAAAAAATTTTTTTTCAGATTACCCCAGCATTAACTGGAGATAGGACCGAAGTCTGTTTTTGGAGGTCAGAGGAGTTGTGATTCTCACGGGAGACCCAGATTGGGTAGGAATGGCCACCTGAAGGGAAGAATGGCAGCAGTAGTGACCGTTGTTAACACTTGCTGAGTGCTTGCTATGTGCCAGGCACTCTGCTAAGTGCTTTTCATGCCACGATCCCATTTTATAGATAAAGAAACAGGTTCAGAGAGATTAAGTAACTCACACAGCTAGCAAGCGGTAGACCCTAGATGCAAGCCCATCAGAGTCAAGGTGGACAGACAGTTGGACTGATTCCGTCTCCCTGGAATCTCCCATCCACTGCCTGCCACCTTCCTGTGGCCTTTGTGGCCAACAGACATCGCCATCCTTCCTAGTGGAGCTCATCAGCATCAGCCTGTCCCTGGCTAGAGTCTGTCTGCCCAGTCCTTTCTGCTCAGTGGATCCAGAGACTAGACTCTAAGGAAAGGGTGGCATTGAGGACCTGCCCAGTCAAGGCTTCAGCCCCCCGGCAAAACCCTCCTGTAGGTGGTCCTGGTCTCTGTGTCTGTGTCTGTCTGTCCTCACGTCTGGTCTCCTTCGTGAACTGTGCCACTCTTGTTTCTTGAGAACACTCAGGAGATGTCTTGCATCCTTGCAGCTTGGCCGTCCTGAGAATTTCCACGGCATCTAGGGGTGGAGCCCTCACCTTTCACCCTGGCACTCTGCTTCCAGGCCTAGGTGGAAGCTGTTGAAGGCAGAGTTCCCAATCACCCAGGCAGCCCCAGTGTTGACTGTGGTTTTCTCCCAAGCCCGGAGTGTCCTTGTTTCTGCTGAGTCCTCTTCCATGGCAGAGGAGATCCTGGGGTGCCACCCTGCGGATCTGACGCTGCCTGAGATGCCCTTCTTGCTTTGGGGCCTCAGGAAGGGCCTCATTTAGGGGTTTCAGGAGACTCTTGGCCCCTTTGTCAAACATGTCAGTCTCTTGCGGATCCAGCTGCCAGACTTCAGGTTGAAGAGAGGGTACAATGCAGGAGACTTGATTTTTCTCTTTGTTTTCACAGCTGCCAAAAGCCTATTGAACAAGAAGTCGGACGGCGGTGTCAAGGTAGGTGTCTCCACTCCTGCAGCCCAAGTGTGGCCCCTCTCCCTGAAAAGTCACTCCTGGGACTCCTTGGCACTTTGTCTCCCCTTTCCCCAAGAACCTCCCTATCCTTGCTTTTTGCTTTAAGCCAGAAACCTCTGTGCTCAGAACAGCAGGTTCCACTGGCCTGGGAGGGCAGAGGGATACGTGCTTCACCTGACCCTAGCTTGATTGGAAAGACTCAGGGGAGGTGATTCAAACTATAGTTTGCTAGGACTGAATCCTGAACTTGACTTCCAGACACAGGTTTTATCTCCAGGGCTTGATTCTCTGGGTTTTTTAGGTTATTGGTTAATCTTATTTTCTTTTAAAAGTAGAAACCCATTTAATCAAAGGAAAACAAAGTTTGCCTGGTTGACTCAGGGCACAAGGCTTGGCACCTGAAGCTACTATCCTTTTTCTCTTTTTTTCTGATCTCCAAAGCACTTCACCGTTGAGGGAAAGCTTCTTGAACTGTCTCGAGGCATAGGTGCCTTAGAAACAGGCAAGGGACTTGGTTATCACAGCTCATCTTCATTTGGTGAGGGAAACTTTTCTGGGGGATCAAGGCAAGAGGAGGGACCAGGCCCCATAAATAAGAAGTCTCAGTGAGGGTGGCTGCTTGGCCAAGGTAGAGGGGTCCACACAAAGCTCAAGGTATTCTTAGATGCTTTGGGGCCATAAAGTGCCCTGGGCTGGGGAGATAGATAGGAGTTCATGCTATCTTGAAACCTACCAACTTATATCGCAGAGAATTTCAAACCATTATCATGCAAACCTTTAAATTAAGACGTAAGTTTAAATTAGACTTTTCCCTGGGATCTTATGTTCCCCACTGAGATAGAGCTGTGCCCCTTTCCCTGCCCCCATCCCTTCCTTTCTCTCTCATTCTTTGCATGCCTGCTTCCGTGTACTTCTGCCCCAAGGAGGGGAGCTTGGGCTCCACACACACCTGCTGACATAGAGCTGGGGTTGATTGGCAGCCCCTCAGTTTCAGGGTTGTGGACTAGATGGTGGAGCCAAGTTAGGGAAAAGGTGTGTGTGTGTGTGTGTGTGTACTTAGTTGCTTAGTCGTGTCCAACTCTCTGTGACCCCAGGGACTATAGCTGCCAGGCTCCTCTGTCCATAGGTTATCCTGGCAAGAAAACTAGAGCGAGTTGCCATTTCCTCCTCCAGAAGATCTGCCCAACCCAGAGATTGAACCTGTGTCCCTTGCATTGGCAGATGGATTCTTTACCACTCAGCCACCTGGGAATCCCTAGGAAAAGGTGGTCAGTTTATTTAGAGATTTTGCATGTGTCTTTCTGGAGAAGAAGCTAGACTCTGTCTTCACAAAGTGTTTATTAAATACCTATCAGAGGCTCAGTGCTAGGGGCACATAAGAGGTATAAAGAGGAGATGCAGATCGCATTCAATCTCAAGAGGTTGCAAGGTTAATTGAAAAGGAAAGTGGACACAGCTGGGATCAGCTAAGCACTGAATGGTACATGGACCCTACAAGGGATGGTTCAGTCCAAGAAGCTTCTGGGAAGAAACTTACTGGAGAAAGCTACAGGATGTAGGGAGATTGGACCCAAGTCAGTGATTGCCTTTAGAAAATGGAATTGGAGGCAAGGGCAGGATGGGGAGACACACCATTTTTTTTTTTTTTAACTTGTACACATGTTTCTTTAAAATGGGAATATATTACTTCTGTAACTTAAAAACAACAAAAAATATTTTTATAGGTTCTATTATACATGTTGATGTTCTCTGCTCAACTGAAACATGGAATATATGGTAAAGGGATACAGAAAACACAGCTGGATTGGTCTGGTTGGGCAGAGAAATTGGAGGTTTGTGTGTTAGACCACAGGAAACACCGTAGGCCGCTGAGCAGGGAAGGTTAAGAGTGATGTTTTTGAAAGACTTGGCTGAGTGTGTAAGGGTAAATAGAGGATGGTAGTGTCAACCACAAATTGGCACTTGCCATTGGTACTTAGCATCTACCTCTACAAGGATTAAATCATATGCTGCCGCAGCTACTAATTTTCAACACCCCCTGAAAGGAGTTCAGAGTGGAGAGCTGCAACGAGGCACTCTGTGCTCTGGTAGAAACTGGCAGAACAGCTCTTCAGATAGTTAGATATAATCAGGAGCCAATTTTATGAGCCCAGTTCATTCTTATAACTTCCCATATCTAGAAAACCACTAAAATCTTTCATGGTGACAAGTGTTCCTCGTGACTAGCAGAAACCTTCTGCAAAAAAAAAAAAAAAAATATGTGTTTGATGGCATGTACTTCCTCTTTACCGAAATCACACATATACTGACCTTCCCCTCTACTTCTTTGGAGCAGTTTCTCAGAGTTATCTGAGGTGCTGTCGCCTGGGCTATCGTCCTCATTTTTGCTCCAAATAATACTTAATTCACAATTCTCACACTGTGCATTTTTTAAGTTGACAGTAGGAGCTAGACACAGAAGTATCAACTAGGGCTTATTATAGTCTGGGTATAGGGTGAAGTGAAGACGATGAGAAATATAGAGTTAATATTCAAACTAACCAGAGGAGCACAGACCGACCAGCTGGAATAGGTGCTGCCTATGGGTCATTGGTCCAGCTCTACCCATGAGTGCCAGGCTTGGATTAGACGTTAGCCCTGATAAGGGGTATGACAAAGGATGTTCTCATTGGATTCAGGGATTAAAAGAGGGTCCATCAAAGGTAATGTCAAAGTTTCAGGACTGTTAAAAGAAATGGTGGTATTTCTGCTGGAATGGGGAGTAGTGAAGGAATGTTTTAGAGGGAAGAGACATTTTCTTTTGAACCACATTGAGACTCAGAGACAGGTAGAGATGTGGGTAGAGAGGTCTTTTTTTTTTTTTTTAAGATTGATTTATTTATTTTTGGTTCTGCTGGGTCTTCATTGCTGTGCACAGGCTTTCTCTAGTTGTGGCTACCAGGAGCTACTCTTCGTTATGGTGCACAAGCTTATCGCAGTGTTTCTCTTCTTGCAGAACCCAGGCTGTAAGCGCACTGGCTTCAGCAGCTACAGTGCAGGGACGCAGTAGTTGTGGCCCGCGGGCTCTGGAACACTGGCTCAGTAGTTGTGGCACATGGGGCTTAGTGGCTCCCCGGCATGTGGGAACTTCCCAGACCAGGGAGTGAACCTGTGACCCTCGCATTGGCAGGCAGATTCTCAATGAGTAGACCGCCAGGGAATGGGTGGAGAGGTCGTTAAGGCTGTTGGTATAGCCCAGGGAGGTCAACACCAGATGTGCAAAGGGGGACTCACATGCGTGAATCTCATGAGTCCATTTACTCAGCCAGTTCTGATTCTGAGGAGCTGGGAAGGCAGCAACATGATCCATCCTTTAAAATGTTCACTGTGGGAGAAAGACAGGGAAACCCTGAGTTCTGGTGTGGTCTGTTAAGGTCAAGGAGGGAGGTGCATGCAGGATAGCCACTGGGGAGCAGAGAGACCAGCATCTGAGCCAGAACAGGAAACTGAGTTTGAAGGACTAGTTGGATTTTGCCAAGTTAAGGGGAGGGAAGAGAAAGACATTCCAGGCAGAGGGAATAGCACATGTGAAGATACATGAGTTTGAAACAACATGATGATTCTGGGAACTCTGTTAGCTTTTGTATGGCAGAAGCAAAGAGTCGTTGCACAAAATAGGACCTGAAATAAAGCAGTGACAGCTGAGATGGTGAGAGGACGGTTAAAGGTGTCATTAAGGAATAGGTTTCTTTTTTTTTTTTTACTTTTATTTTTATTTTTTTTAATTTTTATTTTTTTTTATTTTAAAATCTTTAATTCTTACATGCGTTCCCAAACATGAACCCCACTCTCACCTAGGAATAGGTTTCTAGCAGAACTTTGTAGTTCCTGGCCTCAGGCACAGCTATGTAAGACTAGCCTAAGGAGCTAGGTAAAATACACAGATGTCAGGGTCCAGCCCGGATTTCAAATTCAGGAAGCCTTGGGTGGAAGGAAGAATCTGACTAATTCCATTCCTCCATATGAATCCAAAGCACACAAAGGTTTAAAGAGTCCAGAAAAGGCAAAAATTTCAGGGTTAAACAAGAGGCTGGAAGAAGAATCAGCAAAGGAAATGAAGAAAGAGGTAGACAAAGAACAGAAGTGTACAACAAAGCCAGTCCTTACAGGAACACAGAAATGCAGGCTAGGCAAACAGAAACAGCAGTTAAATTGCTTTGGGGAACCTAGCCCAGGGTCTGACCCTGATCGAGTGCTACATAAATGAGTTTTATGCTTGAGAAAAGACTTTAAATATAGAGGTGGGACCAGAAACTAAGATGCAAGTTTTTAAGAAGGGCATGACCAACCAAAATTCAAAGGCCAATAAGAGATTGGGGAAAATATTCTCAGCAGGTGTGATGGGGTGTGCTGTGCTTCATTGCTTCGGTCATGTCCTCCTCTTTGTGACCCCCGTGGACTGTAGCCCTCCAGGCTCCTCTTCCCATGGGGATTCTCTAGGCAGGAATACTGGAATGAGTTGCCATGCCCTCCTCCAGAGGATCTTCCCAACCCAGGGATTGAACCCAGGTCTCCCACATTGCAGGCGGATTCTTTACCACCTGAGCCACCAGAGAAGCCCATTGATGGGATGAGTTAATATTATTTTTATGCAAAAGAGCTTTCTGTAATAAATAAGAATACCCCCTAAAACCTGGCAGATAAATGGTCAGCGAGGATGAACTAACAATATGAAAGAGGAAGTAACGTGGGTCAACAAATGTGGGTGTTTAGTCTCACTGATGTCAGAGGCAGGTTGAAATGCAGTCCCATTTTCACTTTTTTTTTTGGCCACACCACGCAGCATGGGAGGTCTTAATTACCCAACCAGGGATCGAACCTGTGCACCCTGCACTGGGAGGGCAGAGTCTTAACCAGTGGGCTACCAGGGAGGTCCCCATTTTTTGACTCTTTAGTTTTGTGGTAGTGGTGTAAATCAGAATGACCCCCTACTAAAACAGCCTGTGTGTCAAAAGTCATAAAAGTGTTCCTATTTTACCCTTTAGTTCTAATTCTGGGAATTTTCCCTAAAGGAATCATTCAAAATATGGAAAAACTGAAAGCAGAAAGATGTTCAACATGACGTTATTTATAACCATGAGAAGATGAGAAACATCAAAAGCTAACAAGATAATGACATGGGGAACATCAAAAGCCAATAAGATAAAGACGAAATAATTATGGGAAATTAATTGACCATTACAAAGTTATTAATTTTTATGACTATATAATGACAGAAATGTTTTAAGTGGAAAAATGAGGTACAAAGCTATACATACACTGCTATCTAAATTTTGTTTAAAAAAACAAAGTTTTTCAGATTATATTCAGTGTATAATAGGTGAATAGAAAAAGAACCAGGAGAAAACCCACTGAAGTGTTAATAGTAGCTTCACTGGGTGATGGGAACTTGGAAACTTATTTCATATATTTTCCTGTATTTTCTACATTTTTCACCTAGTGTGTGTGTTACTTTGATAATCAGAAGAAAAATTAAGATGCTATTTATTTTTAAAGTAAGGTATTAAAAGAAAGGAAGGATAAACTCAGATACAGCTTACAATGATATTTTTAAATTGGATACACAAAAGACTAGCAAGAGTGATAGGATTCTGGGTGTTTTTCCCCCTCTTTTCCAAGCTGCTCGTAATGTGGTTGCGGTCCTTTTATGAGGAATAAGTATATAATAATGAACAGCGTGGTTGGATAAAAGTGCCCCAAAAGCGGAAGGAAAGGACAAGGCAAGATGCAGGGTTTTTTCTTTTCTGGGCCTTCTTGAGCGTCAAGGTGATAACCTGTGTCATGAGGGAGACCTGTGAAGCTGCTCAGAAGATCGTGAGCTGTCAGCATCCCAGACTGTTCTTTTAGACCCCATGCTGCTTTCCCAGCCCCACCCCACTCCCCAGCTCCTGCTGGGAGTCCATAGGGGGATTTCTTTCTTGCTGTCCAGAAGCTTTCACAGACGCTCTCGGATATTAGCACTGGTTTGAGCAGCGAGTCTTCCTTGTGCACTTAAATATGGGGACTTCAGGTTCTGCTTAGGTTTCTTCAAAGGTAGATGCCAGTGACCCAGGGTCTATGGAGGATTAGAGCCGCTTATGAGGACAGACTTCTCACTGAGAATAATTTATGCATTCCACTAGTTCCAGGCCAGCATGGCCATCCAGTCTTTAAGGAGAGAGAAGGAGAAAAAGGAGGGAGAAATAAGGAAAGAAGGGAGAGAAGAAGGGAGAGAAAGAAAAGGGAGAGAGGTCCTGTTATTTTCCTTAAGTACTGTTTGAATGTTTCAGTGTGGGAAGGACGCTTGAACCTTCTTTTGGTTTAAAATTTTAAACGTTTAATTGTTAAACATAAGTGAGGTGTGGTTCTTTAAAAAATGATCTGGAAATTAAATAGTACTGCTGGCTGCAGGGGAGGAGGCCAGCTATGCACAGCTGCGGGCAAAGCCCTAAAGGAATGGAGAAAGAAATGGAAAGAAGTCTGCTCACCTGGTAGAAACTAAGCCATGAGTAGAAAGGATTATCTTGGGTTTTCCTGCAGGGCAGTTTAGGAAAAAGAGAGCCAGTTGGGAGCAAATTGGGAACTTATTCCTCATTAGTTGAAGCAGACAGCAGAAAGTGAAGGCAAGAAGTGAGTGAAAGCAACCTGCATGGCCTTTGACAAGACCAGCCCTGGGCTGTGCCCCCGCAGAGTTTTTGGTGCTGGGATTCCAGGCTAGTTAGAAGAAGCCTGTGCTCTGCTTTAACCCAGGAGAAAACCACAGTAACAGTCAACAAACCCAGTTTAACTCTGCAAACATTTGTTGATCGAATGTTAACTGTAAGACATTTTGCTCAATTGCCAAGACAAATAAGATATAGACCTTCCTTCAGAGTGTTACCCCTCTGGTTGGATAAAGTGATAAATATATATCTGAATGTAAAGCAAATTGCTCTTTTTTGGATAACTTGGAAGTAAAATCTCCTATGTGAGTACGTATGAAAGGGTAAAAGCAAGAGGCCTCATTATATTTAGACTTTCTTTTTCCTTAGATCTATTTCTAAATTGTGAGCATTCTTTTAAATACTTGTAGTCCCCTTCTTTTGAAAAAACAAAAAACAACGCATTCTCAAAAATGTCTTCTGAAGTAGAATATCAACTTCTCGAGGGCAGAAACATCTGTCTGTGTTCACCATGCCTAGAATAGTCCTCAACAAGCATTTGTTGGGTATGTTCATGAATATGCAAGTCAAAAGACAGACAGACATGTTCAAAGAGGACTCCTGTCTCCCAGCAAGCTGATGATAAAATTCTTAATTGCCTTTCAATTTTTAGACATAGTCTTCTGAGATGTATTGTCAGTGTTCCATACAGTCTTTATTTTTCTCTGCTTATTTATATCTGGACATAAAGTTTTTGAGCATCTAGTTGAGACTAAGGCATCCATGCTTTCAGCATTCCCTGTGGTTGGCATCTTTGTGGCCGTGTGATCACTGCACTTTTAACCACCTGCACTCCTGGTGTTCCATTGCCCACTAGTTGCAAAATGCAATAAAACAATGAAATCTTATAAATGAGCATGGCCATAGCAACAGAGAAATGGGTGCCAAAATATGATGTTTGTCAAATGATTTTCAAAAGCCCAACATCTTTATCTGAAAAGCTATCGATGTGCAGTGAAAAAGTCTAGGTTCCGAAGTGAAGCATTGTTAAAGCAGCTTTGGCTCTTTACCTAGTAACTGTTCACTCAGCTCTCAAGCAGACCTAGTAGTGAGAAAAATAATCCTATAGGTGAGCTCAATAAGCTGAAACCTATAACTTTGCAGCAAAATTGTTACTCACTCTCATAGACCTGTGACTTAATCTCCATGAAAGAAGTTTCTCTGAGCAAAGCTGAGATACCTCAGAATATACTCAGTGTTTGTGAACCTCCCTTTCTCTGGGTCTGGAGGGATGTGTGTGCCTGTCCGGCTAGACGCTGTTTTAACCCTTCTGGTGCTGGACTCCAGGTCTCCTCCTCCTCCTCCTCCTTTCTCCTGAGGCAGAGCCCACGCTGGTGCACTAACCTGCAGCGTCTCTGTGCTTCTCTTCTTACCTCCTCTTTCCCCTTCTCTTTCCCTTTCGCTGTGGTGTGTCCAGAAAAGGAAGTCGAGTTCCAGCGTGCACCTAATGGTGAGCCTTGCCTGCCCACCCATCCGCCCGCTCCATGCTGCCTGCGCCCGCCTGCCAGCCACGCAAACCCATTCTGCCGTGTGCGTGTGCTTCCCTCATCCTCACTGCATGTCTGTGCCGTGCGGGCAGGTGCGGCCTGTCCTGCCAGGCGGGGTCCAATGCCCGAGGTCACCCGGCGGCCTCAGAACTAGGCATTGGAAGGTGTGGTGTGGCACTCCCTGCTACAGCGCTTGGGCTGCCCCCAGCAGCCCCGGGGCAGGATGTAAATCTGGTAGGGATTCGGGGCCAGTTGGCAAGCACAGGGGGAGACCCTCACTCATGGTCGCTCGGGAGGAGAGGCCCTGCTCACTGGGCACGAGCACTATTTCCTACGGATCGGCAGCCAGGGGCCTTCCATGTGGAGTGTGGGGGAGCCGGGTGGAGGCTCTGAGCTTCACTCTCACTCTCTCAGCTTTCCCCTGTGCTGGTGCCCATTAGCCAGCTGTGCCCAGTGTTTGTCCTTCCCACCCCACCCACAGGGGCACCAGCTGAAAGGCTGCAGAGCTCGTCTTCTTTCTCAAGGGACACAGAGCACCCACGGGAATGCAGCAGCCTGAATCTTTATGAAACATCTATTGGGTTGGCCAAAAAGTTCATTTGGGTTTTTCATGACACCTTATGGAAAAACCCAAATGAACTTTTTGGCCAACTTGACACTAAAGCCAAAGGTGGGGCTACCTGGGTGACATCCCAGCCCTCCGCAGATATGGCAGGTTTTACAGACACAGTACAGTCCTTACCCCATGCCAGGGTCTTTGTCTCAGCTTTGCAAACAGAATGGTTTTGTTCAATCAGCCCCAATAGGTCCATGTCAGCAGCTGAGTGAGGAGGGCTCTGCAGTTTCTGGGGATATGGAAGAGAGCAGAGCTTTTGTGAGATTAGGCCCACATTCTGTCTATTCCTGGGGCCCCCTTCTCCAGCCTGCAGAGTTCAGCAGAGACTTAAAGCACCTGGTACCTGGCTTGAGGTTCCATGCCAAGCCCCAGATTTGGGAACGCCTCAACCACTGATAACAAGTTACAGCTTCAGGTGTGGTCCGAGGGGCCACAAAAGAGGCTTCCGGGCAAGAAGAAGTAGGACAGTCTGGAGAGCTTCCTGGATGTGTTCTGGGGGAGAAAAAGCATGTCCTAGCTGCCAGTGTGCCGTCATTGGCACCCCGCACACTGATGGTCGCTGGACATTTGTGTGTCTGCATGTTGAAGACCTCACAGGCATCAGGCTGCTCCTTAGTGGCCCCCGGTTCCACAGAGACTCCCAGTGAGACTCAGTGTATTTATTGGTTAGGGGATTGTAAGAGGCAGAGAGCATCAGTATGGCTCCTTGCCCTGGAGATCGGCCTCCTTTCTTCCTCGCCATCTTCTTCCCGCCTCCCTTGCTGTGCCACTCAGTGTAATATTCTGAAAGGCAAGGAGATAGCCTAGTGGTCTGCTGCTGTTGGCCTGCTAGGCAGCCTGCTGTTTCCTGAGGACTAGGACTGCTGACACAGCTCCCACCTGGACTCACCTGCTGTTCTCTGGAGTTCTGCCCATATTCCCAGCTGATCATGTCTAAGATCAGCCAGGCAAAAAGGCCAACAGCACAGCCCTGTGTCTGCGCCCCCGGGTCAGTGGTTGCCTTTTGTATCCAGAGTCAAATTCCATCCCTTTCCTCTGTGGATACTGTCTCCTCGACCAGGTTTTCTTTCTCTTCTTGCTCCTCTTCAGATCAGGCTTCAATGTAGTGTTGTAAGGGGAAGGAAATGCAGGTGGCAGATTGAAAGGGCAGCAAGGGACTGCCCACAGGGACCCAGAGTTTCTGAATTTCGTTCTGCTTTCTCATAAGCTACATTTCTTTCCCCCTATAAAGTGAGAAGATCTGAATTTCTCTGCATCAAGTGTGATTGCACAATGACAGGGCACCTAGCATCAGCAAAGATTTCTGGAGAGATGCTTTTAAAACGAGTCTTCGGGCTCCTTCCACCTTGAGGATGCCTCCAGGGCTAGGTCTCTGGGTCCCTCCAAATAATCTTCTCTGATCATCTATCCAGCCATTGCTCCCACCCCAGAGTGTTACGGGAGTGTTAGCC
Organism: Ovis aries; assembly: GCF_016772045.2. Taxonomy (NCBI): domain Eukaryota; kingdom Metazoa; phylum Chordata; class Mammalia; order Artiodactyla; family Bovidae; genus Ovis; species Ovis aries. The sequence goes on along the minus strand of NC_056078.1, from coordinate 28,934,541 downwards.
CACCTCAGGTCTAGCGCCTCCGGACCAAGCTGGGGGACAAGGGAGGTCTGGGAGTCAAATCCAATCTACTTCGGCGACTCTAGAGGAACTAAACCATCTGTTTTCTTGTCTCAGCCACAGAGCAACAACAAAAACAGTCTCGTAAGCCCAGCCCAAGAGCCCGCGCCCTTGCAGACGGCCATGGTACCTCCTGACTACGGCTTCTCCGCCCCTGCCCCTGGCTGCCTCCCGCTTCTGCCCGCTTCCTTCTCTTGCCCCCGCTGCCAGGCCTCCTTGGCCACTTCCCTCCTCATCCCTATAGAGCAGGTGGCTCTGTGTACTGCCCTCTCATGGTCCTGCTTGGCCATGCTCCCTCCTGCATGGCATAACTCTGCTCTCTGTGCTCTTGGGGGGGAAGAGTGATCAGGGCTCTCAGCTAAGCCTCCCAGCCCCGAAAGGGTCTGCTGGGTGGCCAGGAAGGTGAGCTGCTTCTAAAGGGAGAGGGTAGGAGCTTCCCTGGGCTCTGTATCTCAGTTTTTGAAGGCCTCCTTGTAAAATCTGCCTCAGCCCCTCCTTGACAAAGCAATAAATAGGAAGGGGGCCTGGAGTCCCCCACCTCTGGATGGTGCTGAGGTCTCTGGGAAGCCCCCATGCTGTCTGAGTTCTGTCCTGGCTCAGTCAAGGGCACTATGTGCTCTCAGGTCCCCCTCTGCTGCTAAGTGGAGATGGCAGAGGGGTAACTGGGAGGGAAGGAGGGAGGGGAACCAGTGCTGCTGCCCCCCCACTCCTCCTCCCTGCACTCTGTCCCCCAGAGCTGCCTGCTGAGGACAGGAACTTGGAGAGAGGCAGGGGTGGGTGGAACAGGCAGCAGTCTGGGCTCAACTCGCTGAGGGCCTCCTGTGAATCTTTCTGGGAGACCTCAGTCCACTCTCCCAGTATCCCTGTCTCCCACACAGCCCCTGACGAGCACTGTTGGCCAGGCCCAGCCTGTGCCCTCAGCCCTCAGTACCCTCAGCTGCTCCAGGGTACTTGTCCCATGGGAGAAAGGACACTCAGGTCTGGCTGGATTTGAGAGCAGGGGCCCTTGTCCTCAGCTTCCCCAGTACCTGCTTCCATTAAGTACTAGGCCTCTACTCCTAACCAGCCAGTGCTGTCCCCTAAATCTGGGGCTTCCAGCTGGCTGGGACCCAGTTGAACCAGGATATTTTGTAAGAATGACTGGCAAGCAGGCCTCAGTGGTCATCGTAGGGTCAATATTTGAGGGCTGGGGTCCCTCAGGGGAGAGCCGTAGGTCCGTTCCCAGGTCAGGAGGGTAACTTTCATCTTCTCTCACAGGAGCCACAAACCACCGTGGTACACAACGCTACCGATGGGATCAAGGTGAGTGGCTCCCAAGCTGGCCTCCTGCTTTCCAGGTCAGCAGGGAACAGGTGGGCTGGGCCACAGGGTCTCAGGGTCCTGGAGACGGCTGCACCTAGGGGCCACGGTGTTTGCAGTCTCGGCTGGGGGCAGCATATGGCCTGTCGTCACTGTGTTCCTGGGAAGGACATCATACCTCAGTGATTCTGAGCTCAGCCTCTAGAGGCAGACAGGTCTGCATTTGGATCCTGGCGCTGGGCCACTGGACAAGTCACCCTCCCACTCTGCACCTCAGTTTCCTTATCTGAAAACTGGGGATGCTAATAATAATAGAATCTTCCTCCATGACTGGTGAAGCTTAAATGAGTAAACATGAGCCAGTAAAACAGAGGCAAAAACATACAAATCCTAGAGCAACAGTTGTCCATTGCCTCACTCCTTGATGCCCTCAATATCCTTGTCTCCTTATTTTCATTACCATTAGTAAATATTTATTGAATCATCCACAGCTTTGGTTTACAGAGGTAACAAGAGGAAATCTCTCTCCACAGGTGTAAGGGAAGCAGATGATAAACCAAAATCTGTACAAATAAGATAAAATCCAGTAGTGATAAGTGCTGTGAAGAAAATGTCACGAAGTAAATAGAGAATGAACGGGGCCTCTAATTGAGTGGTCGGGAAGGGCCTCTTTTAGGAGGTGATATTTGAGCTAAAACACTAAACAACTGGAAGGTGGCAGCCGGGTAGACCCTGAGGCAGAGTGCCCTAGACAGTGAGGATGCAGGGGTCAGGGCCAGGCGCAGAGGAAATCAGAGCTCAGAGCATGGTGAGCAAGGAGAGGGAGGCAGGAGGGTGGTGAAGCCTGAGGGGCAGGCAGGACCTGCTCTGTCAGGCTTGATGCAAATTTGTATTTTTTACCAGCAGCTACAAAAAAGCTGTTAGAGGCTCTTAGCGGGGGAGTGAAAGAAAGTGAAAGTGAGGTCTCTCAGTTGTGTCTGACTCTTTGCGACCCCATGGACTGTAGCCACCAGGCTCCTCTGTCCATGGGATTTTCCAGGCAATAGTACTGGAGTGGGTTGCCATTTCCTTCTCCAGGGGATCTTCCCAAACCAGGGATTGAACCTGGGTCTCCCGCATTGGAGACAGACACTTTACCGTCTGAGCCAACAGGGAGGTCCTGGTGGAGTCCTGCGACGGCGCACATAGTGCGGCCGAGAGGAGCTACCCCACGCCCGAGGTCAGGGCCAGAAGCCAGGAGGACCCCATGGCCGAGGGGTGGCGGCATGATTGCGACCCCATGGACTATAGCCTGCCAGGCTCCTCTGTCCATGGGATTCTCCAGGCAAGAATACTCGAGTGGATTGCCATTTCCTTCTCCAGGAGATCTTCCCCACCCAGGAATTGAACCTGGGTCTCCTGAATTGCTGGTAGATTCTTTACCAATTGAGCTATGAGGGAAACCCATAACGGAGGAGTAATGGAGTCCAATTTACACATCGAAAAACTGGCCGTGTTATGGGCAAGAACTTTAGAGAAGAGGCAGGTGTGGAGACAGGGAGGCCAGGCAGCTATGGTAGGAGTTCAGGTGCCAGATGTTAGTATCTTGGGCTCAGCTGTGCATTGGAAGAGAGGAGGTAAGACGCGATTTATTTTGGAGGTAGAACTGACTGATTTTTGGTTTTCGATTGGATAATTGGGACATGAGGGGAAGAAAGAAAGGCATTAGCATATTATAAAATCAGACCTCCAGATTTTAGCCTGAACAACTGGATAAGTGGTACATTTAGTGAGTTAGGGAAGACTTAGGAGGGTGTTTGGGAATCAGAGTTTTATAAGAGTCACATGGCAAGGGTCTGATTCTTCCTTGCAGCTCCCATAGGAACATGTACTCTGCTTTTATTCTGCTTGGTTCCTCTGGTTTCCAAGGGCCTGAGTTTATAGGAACTTGTTCTTTTTGGCCCGCAGGGCTCCACAGAGAGCTGCAACACCACCACAGAAGATGAGGACCTCAAAGGTAGGTGTTGGCCCATAGTGGGGAAGGGGCCCCAGCAGTGTCCCGAGGGGGCACCTGCCTCATCTGCCCCCAGAACTGAGATTGGTGGCTCCTTGTACCCCAGGAGAGGGTTTGGCCTAAAAGCTACTTTCCATGGGCCCAGGGATGAGGCCCCTGTCTCATGTTGCTGGGCTGGGCAGGTGGCTTCTCTTCTTTGACCTCATGTCCAGGATAGTTAAATGAGGGCTTTTCCCAAGCCTGTTGAGGCCCAGGGCTCAGAGAGATGCTCCTGTCTGCTACAGTGTGATATCCCAGATCAGGGACATCTTGAGTCCCTGCAGAGGTGGCCTGCAGATGTCATGAGCCATTAACAAGGTCACTAGTGATCCCAGTTTCCCAGGCACTAAGGTAATTCCCCAGAATGTAGAACTTTGGGCTCTAAAACTAGAACAGTCCTGGACACATTGGGGTTGGTGGGTCACTCTTGTCACAAAGCCTTGGCGTGAGTGACGGAGTCAGAACCGCATTTGGCCCTGCCCCAGTGGTCCCATGAGGACACCAGCTTAAGTTTGGGCCTGGCCAGAGTGCCAGGGGACGTGGGAAGGCATGGCAGGCTAGACCACTGTGAATCTCTGTCCGACTCTTTGGTTTGGCCTCCTGGGATTGCTCCCTTTGTCCTAAGTGACCTTAGGACAGGTTCTCAGAAAAGTCGGGGGAATGTTGCAGCTCACAGCTGAGAGAGCACACCCGAGGCAATAAGGGAGCAAGCAAACCTTTGGTAATCAAGAAGAGAAAGCAGAAACACACAAGGCAGCAAAGAACAGTGCCTTCAGGGCTGCCGGGATTGAGATCAGGTCATTTCAGTTCTGGTGATACTGGTAGAGTCAGTGGCTCCGTCACTGCTGGGCTTTGGACCCTGCAGCGTGGGTCCCTAGAACATCTTCCCTGAGACCAGGGCTCCTTGTACAGGCTGTTGGAAGGCTCCTCTGGAAGCCGCAAACCCAGGTCTGTGCCCTTTCCTGGGGCTTTCAGCCGGGAGGCCTCTCTGGCAGCATGGATGTGGTCCCAGGTCCATGCCTCGGTTCTTCAGTGCCATGGGCTCGGGTCCTGTCCGGCTTGCTCGCTCACCTGCCTTGTTCTGTTTGTTTTGGCTGCTCTGCCTTGCCCTGCCCTGCCCTGGCTGGCTAGCTGCCCCGCTCCGCACTGGGAATGGCAGCTCGATGCCTGAAGGACGGAGCTCCCGGGACAGGACAGCCCCCTCTGCAGGCATGCAGCCCCAGCCTTCTCTCTGCTCCTCAGCCAGTAAGTGTGAGGGAGGCACATTCTGGCTTCCGCCTCCCTGGCTCGTCCTGAAGCCCCTCAGGGATCCCCCCACCCACCACCCAGAGCTGTCAGCCCAGCCCAGCTGTCATCTAGTGACTACAGCTTCGGGAGCTCAGCCTCTGCTGGGTGGGGGAGCTGAATGGAGGTGCTGTTAAGACCAGACAGGGGTCCTTGAGACTGGGGCCCAAAGACATGAAGAAAAGTGGGTGGAAGAATGTGGCAGGAGGGTAGGAGTAGAAAGCCAGTGGGATATGCAGAGGGCCTCGTCTCAGCGCTGAGCGGGAAGAAAGGTGGAGTCAGAAGTCAGGCCCATGGTAGTGGGTGTGAGGTGGTGGAGAAATTCATAGTCAAGAAAACGTGTTCCCCTCAGTGGTTCGTGAGGGTCAGCATAATATCATACCAAGAGCTTGGGGTGAGACTGACCTGAGTTTAAATCTAGCTCCACTGCCTTCAAAAATGCGTGAAGTAGCTTAACCTCCTGGAGCTACAGTTTCTTTATCTGTAAAGTGGTAATCAAATGACACTCACCTCAGAAATATAAATGGGATAGTGGAATGTCTTGATATGATGCTTAGCTGGTTAGTGGTAGCTTGTATTTACATCTTCAGTTGTGTTTTTGTAGAGGATGCCTTCGTCTGCTGCTTTCCCTCCTACCATCGATACTTCTAGAGTTTCTAAACACGAGCCTCTTCACCCATAGGGCCCCAGTCAGGTCTTGCAGATGGGCTTGGTGGGGTTGGAGAGGGCGTGTCTGTGTGTGTGTGTCTGTGTGTGCGTGTCTGTGTGTGCATATACCTGCTTGCCTTTAGAAAGTGGATGAAGCCCTGTGGTTCCCCTACCCTCCTGCTTATTCACCCGAGCCGCCCTCCTGATGGTGCCAATGCCTGTGGGGCCCTGTGCTGGCTGCACTGTCCTCTCCCAGATGTGCCCCTTGGCTGTGCTGTTCTAATGCTCACATTTGTCTTGCAGCCTCTCGCTCATGGCCTGGGCCAGCCTGGGGCTCCCTTACCCTGGCAGCACCCTCTGCTAATAGTGGCGCTCCCTGTAAGTGAGCTGCCCACTAGAGCGAGGTGTCATTAGCAGTCCCTTGGCTTGGAATTGGGGTGGGGGGTGCTCTGAGGGCACCAACTCTGCCTGCCTGTCAGTCTGAGCCTTGTCCTTGGTTTTCCTGAGGGACACATCCTAGCTTGAGAGCTGGTGTGAGATTTAGAGTTTTCCCAAGGGTAAATGGAGCTGGTAAGAGGCTCCATTTAAAAAGAGTGTTTATAGTTCCAAGGCCCTTTACCCCAAAAAGCCCTGTGGAGGAGATGAATAAGGCGAAGAGAATTAAGCATCCATCCCAGGGGTCTGTTCATTCTTTGGAGCCCTCCTCAACCCTGGCTAGAGTCTGATTTCAGGCTGGCTGGTGCCCAGGACTAAGTTTTGGACCACTGTGTGAGGGCTGAGGGGATGGAGGGTGGGCTGGTAATTGAGACCTGACTGAGCCCCTTCAGGTGAGAGAAATGAGTGGTGGAAACAGCCATATCCAGGAGATGCTTCTTTGAGAGCCTGAACCTGTGGGGATGGGATACAAAGGTGTGTCAGGCTCCTTGCTTTAAAGACAAGAGTGTTTTCTGCATCCTGGTTATTGATGGAGAGGGAGGCAAAGGCCAGAGGATCATAAGGCGGGCTTTAGGACAAAAGGGTCATTAGGTCTGTGGACAACAGAGGGCGAAGGGAGAGAACGGTAGGCTCGCTTTTCCAGAGAAGGGCCTTAAAGAGAGAAGAGGGATGTCTTTGTCAAAGAGATCACAGGGGATTCTCTGATGGATTGGGGAGGGCTTTGTGTCATCTGGGAGAATCCCAGTCTCACATGGGTAAATTGCTGGATTTTTCCCCCTACAGTGCGGAAACAGGAGATCATTAAGATCACAGAACAACTGATTGAGGCCATCAACAATGGGGACTTTGAGGCCTACACGTGAGTAGAGACCCATTTCCTTGAGATCCAAGTCATCTCTCAAGCCCTTCCTGCCTTTCAAAAAGCAGCTGGGACCCAGGGAAAAGAGAAGGCTGGGCCTTGGGCACAGCATCTGAATTAAACACCAGGCCCCTGAGAGCCCTTCCAGGTAGACGTTGGTGATTGAGCCCACCCATGGTGCCTGGGCTGGTGGGTTGCAAAGGTGGAGCTAAGCTGCTCAGCTGGCAGGGCCCTGAGATCTCAGCCATCTTGTCAGGCCCAGCCTACAGCTCACCTGCTGCCACTGGAGGAAGATAGATAATAATTCTCATATAAGACTGACAGGCTGCTTTTTTTTTTTCCCTCCCCTGTAGGAAGATTTGTGATCCAGGCCTCACTTCCTTTGAGCCTGAGGCCCTGGGTAACCTCGTGGAAGGGATGGATTTCCATAAGTTTTACTTTGAGAATCGTGAGTGGGTTCGTGCTGCTGAGATACTCCTGCCTGCCCCTCACCCCCTTGCCTCTGTCCCTGCTCACCTCCTCTTTCCAGCCACCCGCTTTTCCCTTACTGGGCCTGCCTGCTGCACCCTGGTCTGTGTGCTTGCCTCCGGGGGCCTGAGGATGGTCTTCAGCTGGCATCTCCAAAGGCCCTCCTCCCAGAGCCCCGTGTGCCCCTCTGTTCTGCAGCAGTGCCGCTGTATAGTAATCAAGGCCACTGTATTTGTTTAAGCCTTACCTCTTTCCAAGATACTTGGAAACCGTGAGAGGTTAGATTGAAATGATATCAACGAGTAATAATGAAGCTCTGTGTCTGCAGGTTTCACAATAGAGGAAATTAAAACCAGGATAAGAATGTGCAAACAAGTAACAGGGCACCGTTGGTGACTGTGAGATTGGAAGTTGTGGCTAGGGTCCTCCTTCCAGCCACTGAGGGATTCAGGAGTCCTGGCTAGGGGTGGGTGGCTGGGGTGTTGTGCTCCAGACAGTTCCTGGAAGTCCCAGAGGATAAGAAGCTAATTCATCACCTCCTCCCATCTTTCTTTCCACTAAGACCATCCCCCTCCTTATTTTTTTTCCTCGTCTTTCCCACTTTATCCTGGACCTTCCCCATCCCGCCCTGAATTTTATTTTCTCACTGTTTTCTCTGCTGACTACCAGCCTCTCCATGTCTCAGCTGCAGTTATAAACCCTAGGTTATCTAAATAATTCTATTAGCCAGAAGCAATTCCAGAGCGCACAGAAACTCTCTGAAAGGTCTCGTGTAGCCCCTAACATTCGAATTGAACTAAAATGTGAATCTCAGTAAAAGCAACACAGTTCATGGTGTTTGCTGATAATGGCAACACATCTTCTTTTGGTTTTCCCCCAGAGGATCCTGGGGGCTCTGGGAGTACCCTCAGCTTGGTGCTTTGCTGAGTTTTTTTTTTTTTTTTAACTTTGGGCCTTTATAAAAATCAAAATCAATTTTGAATATTTTAAGTTCTTGGTTTTGCTCTACAGTCTTAATTAGGGACAAGCCAACCCTTATGAGGGCTTCCCAGATGACTCAGAATGGTAAAGAATCCACCTGCCAAGACAGGAAACAAGGATTTGATCCCTGAGTCGGGAAGATCCCCTGGAGAAGGAAATGGTAACCCACTCCAGTATTCTTACCTGAGAAATCCCATGGACAGAGGAGCCTGGCCTGCTACAGTCCATAGGGTTGCAAAAGTGTCAGCTGCGACTGAGCACACACAAGGCTTATGAAATCTAAACCCACCTGTCGGGGAAGAAAGATCATCATAGTCTTTCGTTAAGATAATCTTGAGTTCAAATGTTGTGTGGGCAAATTACTTAATTAACCTCCTTGAGCCTATTTCCTTATCTTATAACGAAGAAAATAGTATCGACCAAGGAATATGGCTCATGCATGTAAAACCCGCAGTACATTGTCTGATTAAAATACTAGCTGCTGTTAACACTGCTCCCCACCTTTCTCTTCCTTTTAAATAATTGAAACTAATCTAATGGGGTTTCCCAGCCTCTGGAGAGTGTATGGGGGAACTTGGCGACTCCCAGAATGGTTACTGGAGAGAGGGTGAGACTTGGGAAGTGCAGGCTGGGAGGAAAATGCCCGTCCCCAGGCCTGACGCCCTCCTACCTACCTCACCCCACCCTGCCCACTACAGTCCTGTCCAAGAACAGCAAGCCCATCCACACCACCATCCTGAACCCACACGTCCACGTGATCGGAGAGGACGCGGCTTGCATTGCCTACATCCGCCTCACCCAGTACATCGATGGGCAGGGTCGGCCTCGCACCAGCCAGTCGGAGGAGACCCGGGTCTGGCATCGCCGGGATGGCAAGTGGCTCAATGTCCACTATCACTGCTCAGGGGCCCCTGCCGCACCGCTGCAGTGAGCTCAGCCACAGGTGCACCTGGTGGGGAGCGGGGGGCTGGGACACGTGGGGTCAGAGGAGGAAGAAGGGGCTGAGAGGTGGCCTTGGGGGAGGACATTCGGGCCAGCCCAGAAGCACAGTGAAGGCCAGACAGTGTGATGGTTGCAATAAGTTATGCTCTCAAGTCAGACAGACTTGGGTCTGGCTCCAGGACACTACATTGGGTGACCTTGAACAGGTTACTTCCCCTCCCTAAGCCTCATTTTCCTCAGCTGTTAAAAAGAGGGAAGGAGCGGTGCCTGCCTCCTTTGTTGTGAGATTTAAATAAGGTCCTTGTAAGTAAATCAGTCAGTAAGTGCTCAGCAAATGGGAGGCGATGTTATGTTTAAATACTAGCTTCTCCCCCATCCTCCACCTTCTCTGGCAGAGTTGGCCACGTGTGTAATGTGTTTAAGTCTCTGGAACTCCAATGTGCGTACTGTCCTCTGTCCTGTTACCACGTCTGTCCTGTTTGACAGGGGCATGAGGAGATCCCAGCCGGAGGTCAAACCTTCGCAGCCAGTGGCTCTGGAGGGCCTGAGTGACAGCGGCAGTCCTGTTCGTTTGAGGTTTAAAACAATTAAATTACAAAGCGGCAGCAGCCAATGCACGCCCCTGCATGCAGCCCTCCCGCCCGCCCTTCGTGTCTGTCTCTGCTGTACCGAGGTGTTTTTTACATTTAAGGGGGAAAAAAAGAAAAAAAAAAGATTGTTAAAAAAAAAAGTGGGATCCATACCATGATGTGTTTTAAAACCATCGGCAGCCCTTGGGCTGGCAAGAAGGCAGGAGTCTGTGTGATGCCCATCCTGGCACAAGCAGTGGGCTCACCCACCAGCCCTGAAGAGGTGAGCTCGGCCTCTGGCCTCCATGGACTCGGGACCAGGCAAGAACTCTGACAGAGCTCTGGGGGCTGTGTGATGTGACTGCAGCCTCTGAGATGGCCTGCCTGCCCCAGGTCTCGGAATGGACTTCTTCAGAATTTGTATACGCGCCTAGAACGAGGCTTATGAGAACACCATGGCCAACAGACCTACTTGGGAGAGAATGCGGAGCTCCCAGCCTGCCGTGGAGGCAGCTGAGAAGCAGTGGCCTCAGGACTGAGAAGCAGGGCCCGGACGTTGCTGTACTCTACCATTTAGCGTAGGAGGGAAGAGAATTGGTGCTGCAGAAGCGTGTCTGCTCCGAAGCTGATGAGAACCTCGTGTTAGTCTGACATGCACTCACTTACTCATCCATTTCTATAGGATGCACAATGCACGTGGGCTCTGATCTTGAGGCCCAATCCTAGCAGCTGGGAAGTGGGAGGGGTTGCCGCTTTGCTTTGTGTTCGTTTTCTTATAACTTAGCAAGGAGAGAGCCAGGCCTTGGTCTGGGCTCCCCCTGCCGCCTTTGGCAGTTCTGTTTCCGTGCTGACTTGGACCATCTTTGTCTTGCCTTCTCTTGGTGGTGGTCCCTGTGCTGACTCTCATCTGGGCCTAGGCCCTCTGCCAAGTGCTCCTGTGGGATGGGAGGAGTGAGGCAGCGGGACTGAGTTGATGGTTTCTATGCATTCAGGCTGCCCTCAGGGCTGCCTCCCTTCTTACTCTTCCCTTGCTGCACGCCAATCTCTTTTCCTGTCTTTGAGACTGACTTGGCTACTCTGGCAAGAAGAGGTATCCTCTATAAAGAGACTTCTTTACTGACCAACTGAAGTTTAGACTTACTGCTGGACAATCTGCATGGGCATCACCCCCGTCTCACCTGCATGTACCCAAAAGAGACGTCCAGAGCCAAGGCTCCTACCTTCGTTGTCCCTCTCTGTGCTCAAGGAGTTCCATTCCAGGAGGGAAGAATGTATACTCTAAGCAGATAGCAGAGATGATAATGGAGGAGCAATTGGTCATGGCTTTGGTTTCCCCCCAAACAACTGTGCAGGTTTGTCTGCACAAATGTCTGCACTATTGGGGGAGAGATGGGTAGACCCCAGCTCCCTGGACTGCCTTAAGGAGGCACAGGAGCTGGGAGAAGAGGCAAAGCTACAGGTTTACCTTGGAGCCAGCTGAGAAGAGAGCAGACTCACAGGTGCTGGTGCTTGGATTTAGCCAGGCTCCTCCGAGCACCTCCTGCATGCCCCAGCCCCCGGGTCCCCGCCGTCTCCCGCCCAGCAGCCTGCAGTACCAGCACGCAGACACCTTCACCACAGGGTTTGGTTTTGCTGGCTTGAAGACAAATGGTCTTAGAGTTCATTAAGACCCATAGCTTCATATGGCTGCTCCAGCCCCACTTCTTAGCATTCTTATTCCTCTTCTGGGGCTAATGTCAGCATCTATAGACAATAGACTTAAAAACAACAACAACACCTTTTAAACAGGAAATGGAAGGCATTTGATGCAGAATTTTTGCATGATGACATAGAAATAATTTAAAAATTGTTAGTGTTTGTTCTGAATGTTGGTAGACCCTTCATAGCTTTGTTACAATGAAACCTTGAACTGAAGATATTTAATAAAATAACCTTTAAACAGTCCATTGTGTTACTGCTGTCAGAGGCTTATGGCCAGAGGTTTAGATTTAACAGCCTGGGTTACAAGGCTTCTGGTGGAGAGCTGGACCTCCTCCCATTCCTTTTGGACCCATTTTAGAATAAAACTTCCTCCTAAATTCATCAGCCTCCAATCACCCCACTGCATTGCCGGGGCGAGTTTGGGACTGGGGTTGGGGAGAACTAGCGCTCTCGGGAGGTGAGCTCGGAGTCTCGCCCCGCCCCCGTCTAGGGCCGCCCAGCCCCTCCCCCGCCGCCCCTCAGTGTGCCGGCCCGGCTCCCCCTCCGCCGGGCCGAGTGGAAGATCCCGCACCCTCGGCCCGCCCCGGCCTCGGGAGCCGCGCCGCCGACGCTCGCCAGGTTGTGCCACCGCGCGGGAAGGAGGGGGGCGCCTCTGCCGGGGGCGCGCGGAGCCGGCTGTCTCTGAGGTCGCGGCTCAGCCGAGCGCTGAGGAGCACCGTTCCGCAGCCCGGCGCCTCGGCCGCGCGGCTGGCCGGCCCGGAGGCAGCGGGGGCCCGAGCGGGGCCGCGAGCGGCAGCGCGCCGCCTCCCCCCGGTGGGAGCGGTGGTTGGGCCCGGCTGCGGCAGAACGTTCGCTCGGAGATGGCGGAGCCGCCGCGACGCGGCCCGAGGCCCCGAGAGCAGGGAAGCCGGGCAGCCCCGGGACGTGGCGGAGCCCGGGGACCGCGGGGACGCCGCCCAGTCCGCCGGGTGAGCCGCCCTTGAGGAGAGCCCCGCTGAGTGTGGCCCCCGCCCACGGGCCCCGCAGCTCTCCCCTCACAGACTTCCCTCAGTGTGGCCACCGAAACCGCCCGCAGGGGCGGCCCCGCGGCCCCTCGGGGCGGCCCGCGCTCCCCTCCCCCTGTCCCTTCCGCAGGCCGCCCTGGTCGTGCCCTCATTCCTCTCGGCTGGCCCCCTTTGCCCCGGGTGCCTCCCCGCCTCGGGGCTCTTCCAGCCCGACGCCCGCCCCGATGTCACCGCAGACTCTCCTCCGCGCGCCCCTAGCCCCTTCTTTCCCCTTGAGTGCTTCACGCCCTACTCTCTGCATACCCACCTGTGAACCCACGTCCCCCCTAGCTGGGCCTTCCGTTCGTGACCCCATGTGCCAGCGCCCCACGCTCCTGTCGCTGCTAGGTCCCCCTCCTCCCGCGGCATCTGCACTGCTGGTCTCCCAGCGCGGGGCCCACACCCCCGGCTTTTTCAGCCCCCACCTCAGTTGCTCTCCTGCCGCTGTTGCGCACACGTTCAGCAACCCCTCCCCGGCCGTGGTCCAGCTTCGGTATTTATCATCCCACCCCGCGCCCTCCCCCAGGACTTTCTCATCACCCCTTCTCTGAATATTGCTGCTGCTTCTAGGTCCGAAGCTAAAATGCAGTGGTTAAGAGCAGGGCTGGAGCTTGACAGGCCTGACTTTGAGTCCCAATTCCTCCATTGACTGAGCTGTGTGATCCTGGGCAAGTTACTAAGCTTCTCTGGACCTCAAATTACTCCTATGTAAAACGGGGATATTACTTACCTCTTAGGACTGATGTGAACATTAAATATAGAGAAAGCTCTTAGAAAAATGTCTGGCAAAGATAAGCCCCCAGTAAATGTTAACTATTATCCCTAACATTATGAGTGATCACCCCTCCAGTATCTACTTCCCCCATTCTACAGTGATTTCTTCTCACTACTGTGTTTACCCCAAAAAGTTTCCTCTAGGTCTTAGGATTCACCCCTTCCCATCACCATTTTGATCCTTTCCCAGCTCTCTTCATGCCAGTTAGTTTTACTCAGGCAAAAGCTGAACTGTTCTTAAACTGTCTTTCTTAATTCTGAAAGACCCTTATCTCTGCTTAATCACCCCAAAATGTGTATGTGTGTGTGGGGGGGTGAGTGGTAGAGATTGCCAGCCACTGGCCTTACTAGAAATGATTAAGATGGGGAGAGTGACAGTAAAGCTTCTAGTTGGTCTACTTAAGGGAAAAAGTCTCTAAAATGTAGATCTCTTTAAAACTATTTTCCGACGGTACTTTGTCCTTTTTCTGTTATTGATTGGATACTACTTAAGCTCCTGTTGCTCTCTGCCACCCAGCCCTACTCAAGCTTGCTCTGTTTCTGTAGTAGGACTCAATCCCTCATGTCTGTCTAGGCTGGCTCAGGACCCTTCTGCGCCATTTAGGGATGAGGATGTAGTACCACCCAGGCTAAGTTAGGAAGGAGAAGTAGAGTGGATAGGGAGACAGACTCTGGTCTCACCTCTCTAGCTTTTCTTAGGTGCCAGTGATGTGGCCTGCTCTCGGGCTACATTTTTATCACCCCTCCTGACATTGGCACAGGTGAGGTAAAGAGCAGGGGTGAGTAATTTTTCACAAGGAGTGGGGAAGAGAATCCTCAGGTTCTGGGCTTGGAAGGTAATAGAACCATTAGCTAGCACATTTGTCTTTCCCCTTAATTCCCCTACTATAGTGTCCACCTGACTGCAAGTTCGTTAGTGCTGTTAGCCTGAGATGTTGGGTTTGATAGATGAGGGAGATTAACAGACACACGAGTTTCCTCTTATCTGATATTTCGTTGGAACATGGGACTTCTGGGGCTTTCCTTCCCTTCTTCACAGGAAGACCAGAGCCCCTACTGGCTGACCAATTGCTCAGTCACAGGCTGGGAACTCCTTTCAGAGCAGGTTCATTTCAGCGTCCTGGGCTATTTGGCCTCTTACTGATGGGAGATTTGTTCTCTTCCAGACCTTGGATATACTGCTTCAGTTCTGAACTTAGTTCAGGGAGGAGAATTTAGTCAGCATTCTAAGAAAGGGAACAGTCTGTGAAGCTAAGGTATGAGACTCAGATTGTGTTGTTCTTCTGCAGGAGCTTGTTCTTGGAGAACAAACCATCCTGTGAGCAGGAGGTAAGAGAGATGGGGTGCATGGGGGGATGGATTAATGACAGTTTCAAGGAGAGAAGTAATGCACCAATTTCTCTTACAGGTTGTGAGGAACTCTGTCTAACATCTGATGTGACGAGCTCAGCCAGGACCAAAGGTGGAGCCTAACTAGATTTGCATCCCGAAGGCATGGGCCAGTGGGCCATGGTGACTTGAGACCGATGAACTCTGTCCAGTTGCCCCCTGTTGCCCTTTCTACCTCCTCTACCCTATACTAAGGGGACTTGTTTCCACCTTTGCAGGGAGCTGACCCTGCGGGAATCCCTTTCCCCTCTTTTCATATCCTTCTACCCTCCCGGAGAGCCTCAGCCTATAGAACTCCTACCTCCCATCCCCTGAGGTGGTCCCCATCCCTGCCTCACCTCCCCGCCATGCTCAAGCTGTGGAAGGTGGTACGCCCAGCTCGGCAGCTGGAACTGCACCGCCTCATACTGCTGCTGATTGCTTTCAGTCTGGGCTCCATGGGCTTCTTGGCTTACTACGTATCCACCAGCCCCAAGGCCAAGGAACCATTGCCCCTCCCCTTGGGAGACTGCAGCAGTGGCGCGGCAGGTGGTCCTGGCCCCGTGCGGCCTCCAGTCCCTCCCCGGCCCCCCAGGCCTCCAGAGACAGCTCGAACTGAACCCGTGGTCCTTGTGTTTGTGGAGAGTGCATACTCGCAGCTGGGGCAGGAGATTGTGGCCATCTTGGAGTCTAGCCGTTTTCGTTATAGCACTGAGCTGGCACCTGGCCGAGGGGACATGCCCACACTGACTGATCATACCCGTGGCCGGTATGTCTTGGTTATTTATGAGAACCTGCTCAAGTATGTCAACCTGGATGCCTGGAGTCGGGAACTGCTAGACCGGTACTGTGTGGAGTATGGTGTGGGCATCATTGGCTTTTTCCGAGCCCATGAGCATAGCCTACTGAGTGCCCAGCTCAAGGGCTTTCCCCTTTTTCTCCATTCAAACTTGGGGCTTCGGGACTACCAAGTGAATCCTACAGCTCCACTCCTGCATCTCACACGTCCCAGCCGCCTGGAGCCTGGGCCACTACCCGGTGATGACTGGACCATCTTCCAGTCCAACCACAGCACTTATGAACCAGTGCTTCTCGCCAGCCTTCGGCTGGCTGAGCCCCCTGTACCAGGACCAGTGCCTCGCCGGGCCCGGCTTCCCACTGTGGTGCAGGACCTGGGGCTTCACGACGGCATCCAGCGGGTGCTCTTCGGTCACGGCCTCTCCTTCTGGCTCCACAAACTAGTTTTCGTCGATGCCGTTGCATACCTCACTGGCAAGCGCCTCTGCTTGGACCTTGACCGTTACATCTTGGTAGACATCGATGACATCTTTGTGGGCAAGGAAGGTACCCGCATGAAGGTGGCTGATGTTGAGGTCAGTCTTTCTTTTTCCTGACTTTGATTTCTTTCCTTAGAAGCTGTTTCAGGCTCTGTCCTTTCAGACTCCCTCCCTTGATTCTAAGCTTGTCATAGGTAATGCTCCCTGCCCTTTTACAGGCAAGAAGAATGCAACCTCTCAGTTTTCTCTTTAGATTGCTCTCTCCTGATTTCTCATGTTCCTGCTACTCTTCCTAGGCCCTGTTGACCACCCAGAACAAACTCAGGACCTTAGTCCCCAACTTCACCTTCAACTTGGGCTTCTCGGGCAAGTTCTATCATACTGGTGAGCTCGTTCGCTTGTTCCTTCAGCATATCAGTCTTAGTTTGATCTGTCCCTTCACTGCCCATCCTCCTGGGCAGACAGGTTGGAGAAAGGGGGCAAGGTTTGGGGTCAGAATGCTGTGAGGAGCTAGCAGTGGCTGGGAATTTTGGTTTAGCATGGGTGGCTGGAGGGCAGGTTGGCAATGGGGAAAATAGTCCTAGGTGGGCAGAGGTCAGCTGTCTTGTCCCAAGGATGGAAAACGGTCCATGTTGGTACAGAACGAAGGAGGACCAGGGTCTAACTGGCTGTGGTCAGTGGTCAGTGTGTGGTCATAGGGACAGAGGAGGAGGATGCTGGGGACGACATGCTGCTGAAGCACCGCCAAGAATTCTGGTGGTTCCCCCACATGTGGAGCCACATGCAGCCACATCTGTTCCACAATCGCTCCGTGCTGGCTGACCAGATGAGGCTCAACAAACAGTTTGCTCTGGTGAGACCCCCTTGGATCTCTTCCCCATACTTTTCCCCAAAGATAATGCTTCCTTTTCGACCTTTCCCTAGCGGAGTACCCTTTCCTTGTCCTTTCGTATTTTCTTTCTGTGGGGGCATCCCCCCTTTACCCTCTACTCCCCAAACCTCACCAGATCCTGGTGAGAGTCTATGCCCCATTCCCAGGAGCATGGGATTCCCACGGATCTGGGGTATGCTGTGGCCCCCCACCACTCCGGCGTGTACCCCATCCACACACAGCTCTATGAAGCCTGGAAATCTGTGTGGGGCATCCAGGTGACCAGCACTGAGGAGTACCCCCATCTCCGCCCTGCCCGCTACCGCCGTGGCTTCATTCACAATGGCATTATGGTGAGGGACTGTCTCCCAGTACAAACCTGAATCAAACTCCCACAATCGGCCAGCCTCCAACCTGCATTATCCAAGCTCGTCCATAATAATAGGGGGTAGAGGGGTGAAAACGCATAATGCATAGAGCAAGAGCTTTATTGCTGTAACTTCAAGCTGTTCTCTGTAAACCCAAGGAATCCTAAAATGCCTCAAGTCTTCTGTCTAGTCTTCTGTAGATGCCTTTTAGTTCTCATTCTACCTTCCAATCTCATCTCTCCCTGTTTTTTCTCTTTTTTTCTTCAGGTGCTGCCACGGCAGACGTGTGGTCTCTTCACTCACACAATCTTCTATAATGAGTATCCAGGAGGCTCTCGTGAACTCGACCGGAGCATCCGAGGTGGAGAACTTTTTCTGACAGTGCTGCTTAATCCGGTAAGGTGCCGAGAGGAAGGACTAGAAGATGGGACAGCCAGTGTGTTTGCAGGCTGAGACTTACTCACCAAGCCAGCTTTTGAAGTGGGGTAGGCTCTCCAAATCTGACATGCAGGCACCCCCTTTCAGATCAGCATCTTTATGACTCATCTGTCTAATTATGGAAACGATCGGCTGGGCCTGTATACCTTTGAGAGCCTGGTGCGCTTTCTCCAGTGCTGGACGAGGCTGCGCCTACAGACCCTTCCTCCTGTCCCTCTCGCACGAAAGTACTTTGACCTCTTCCCTCAAGAGCGAAGCCCCCTTTGGCAGGTAGAAGTGGAGCGCAGGCTAACCTAGAGACGTGATGGGGGTGGCTGCTGAGGAAAAGATTATCTGATTATTGGCCTCACCTTCAGAATCCCTGTGACGACAAGAGGCACAAAGACATCTGGTCCAAGGAGAAAACCTGTGATCGGCTGCCCAAGTTCCTCATCGTGGGACCTCAGAAGACGGGTGAGTCGTCCTCAGCCAGTTTCTGTCGCCTTGCCTTAAACCCAGAGAATTCTCTGGCCGAGGAGTCCCCTTCTCACACCACCCCTCATCAGTCCAGTCCCTTGAGTGACGCTTTCGTTTTTGGCTGTGCTGCGTCTTCGTTGCTGTGCGGGCTTTCTCTAGTTGCAGCAAGTAAGCAGGGGACTGCTGTCTAGTGTGATGTGTGGTCTTCTCATTGTGGCTTGTTGTGGAGCACAGTCTCTAGAATGCGTGGCGAGCAGGTTTAGTTGCTCCACAACATACTGGATCTTCTCCAGCCAAGAATCAAACCGGTGTCCCCTGCACTGTGAGGCAGATTCTTAACCACTGGACCACTAGGGAAGTCCCCTTGAGAGATTCTTAGCCTGGTTATATATCAGAATTATGTCTTTTTTTGTCGCCGTTGTTTTTTAAAGGTCCACAAGTGATTCCGATGCGCAGTCAAGGCTGAGAACCATTTTGACCCTTCCCTGGACCTCTCTTTGGCTTTTCTTTTCTCGCTCTAGTTTGGCCAAAGGGTGTTTTACTACCCAGAGTGATTGTTTTCTGACCTCTTTCAAGCTGATGTTGTTGAGCTGGGTTCTCTCCCACCATGGTCTGGACTTTCTCTCCCGTTTAGGGACCACAGCTATTCACTTCTTCCTGAGCCTGCACCCAGCTGTGACTAGCAGTTTTCCTAGCCCCAGCACCTTTGAGGAGATTCAGTTCTTCAATGGCCCTAATTACCACAAGGGCATTGACTGGTGAGACCTGGGATGCTTCTCAGAACATTCCTTTCCTCTTAAACCCCCCCGATTCCTGCTTCCACCAGCACAGGCATCTGGCCCCTTCTGTCTGCAAATTGTCTTCCTCTCCTGTCTACTACTTCCTAGGTACATGGATTTCTTCCCTGTCCCTTCCAATGCCAGCACTGATTTCCTATTTGAGAAAAGTGCCACGTACTTTGACTCAGAGGTTGTACCACGGCGGGGAGCTGCCCTCCTGCCACGAGCCAAGATCATCACTGTGCTCACCAACCCTGCTGACAGGGCATACTCCTGGTACCAGGTGAATCTGAAACTCGGGACACACTAGAACATAAGAGGTGGTGACTGCTGGAGAGACTGGAAGGAATGAGGGTAGGGAAAGCAGGCTAGTGCCTTGGGGAGGGGTCTGTTCACCAGACCAAGAGGGAAGGCAGAATAATTGTCAGGTCACCGATTCCTTCCCTTCCTGTTCCTTGTCCTTCAGCATCAGCGAGCACATGGAGACCCAGTTGCTTTGAACTATACCTTCTACCAGGTGATTTCAGCCTCCTCCCAGGCCCCTCCAGCACTTCGTTCCCTACAAAACCGTTGTCTTGTCCCCGGCTACTATTCCACTCATCTACAACGCTGGCTGACTTACTACCCCTCTGGACAGGTACAGTTCCCCAGTAGCCCTCATGGGGGTCCCCTTCCTTTTCCTGTCAGCCCAGTGGCTTTTAAGGAATATAGAGGGAACATCCCTGTTCCTTTAGTTGCTGATTGTGGATGGGCAAGAGCTGCGTACCAACCCAGCTGCCTCAATGGAGAGCATCCAGAAGTTCCTGGGTATCACACCCTTTCTGAACTACACACGGACCCTCAGGTGGGAGAGCATGACCCAGGGGAGGATGACTCTGGGGGAAATGGGGACGCAGGTTGACCATGTCTGTTTGGAAGAGAAATGAATTTACCCTGTCTTGCAAGGAGAGGCATGTGCCCTGTGGGCTGGGAGAGGCTGTAGTGTTCATTTATGGGGCCTGGATTTCTTTTCTGTTACTTCATGGCCTTTTCCTGTTGAGCAGGTTTGATGAAGATAAGGGATTCTGGTGCCAGGGACTTGAAGGTGGCAAGACTCGTTGTCTAGGCAAGAGCAAAGGCCGGAAGTACCCAGATATGGACGCTGAGGTAAGGAAAACCAGGGACAGGGTTTCCCTCTCCATGTCTAAGATCTGATCCTGTCCACTCCTTACCATTCTGACTTCATTTTTCCTCTTGTTAGTCCCGCCTTTTCCTTATGGATTTTTTCCGGAACCACAATTTGGAGCTGTCAAAGCTGCTGAGCCGGCTTGGACAGCCAGTGCCCTCATGGCTTCGAGAAGAACTACAACATTCCAGTTCGGGCTGATGTATCAGCCTCTTGTACCAGCAAAAGCCCCCTGCTTCCCTAAGGGGCAAGCTCCAGAGCAGGGCAGTCCCTCCCCCTTCTACCTCAGTGGCCTTCAGGCCTGGGATGGCTGAGAAGGGTAGGGCATCCCTTTGCCATAGTTTTGGGGTATAATAAAGGGGATTCCCTTGATACCCTGCAAGGTGGTACTAGGCACCTTTGGCCCATGGTCTTGGAAGGTGGAGGGAATGAGAGGGTCCAGGCAGAGGGTAGAGGAACGTATTAATCCAGTGCTTTCCCTCTTCATCCCCAGCAGTGTATCTATCTATACTGGCTATGGGAGGGACCCCTTACCGTGGGATCAATGGGATCTACCTGTGGCCCGGCCTCCCTAATGTCATTCACATTGAATGGGGATGAGGTCGGACGATGGCTCATAGAGCTGAGTATGAGCCCTAGCTGTGGGCTAGAAATGACTTTAATAAACGTCCTTATTTTTCTGTTTTGTCTGCCTCGCTGGAGTGGGAGAAACCTAGAATAAAGGAAGCATCCAGCTTTTCCTCTGCCCTAGTTCAGGGTTCATCCACACATGGAGGGAAAGAAGGGAAAGGCCCAGGCAGACGAGAGTAAAAAAAGTTTATATATTTATAAATGCCAAATAAATACCAGAGGCCACCCAATGCCCGCTCCCAGACAGGGCTGTCTCCCCCAACCCTAGGTTTCTAGGGTCTGAGGCATCTTGGCCCCAAGCTACAGCCCAAGAGCAGCTGCCAGTCTGGGCTACTGGGGAGCTGAGTGGGGATGATCTGTCCAGCCAAGACTCATTCCCCCTTGGTGAGGGGCCCCCATAGCCAGAGGCCTGTGTCCCTGTATAGGGCCCTATGGGGGTCAGACTCAGGGGGAGAAGGTGGTCATCTCGAGTGAGACCCGCTGCCACAGCTCCTTGGTCTGCTTGCTGCGCTTGAGGTTCTGCAGGATGTCGTTGAACTGCATCATACCCATGGGGGTCAGGCAGAAGGCGCTGCGAGCGCTGCGGATGGCATTCACAAAGTCGTCGTAGTCGGCGGGGGTCAGGTGAATCAGGCGGTGGTGGATGTACTGGACGGAGTGAGGAGAAGCCACTGAGCACAGGATCAGGCCTCTCCCCCTGCCTGCCCAGGTGCTTCACCCTGCTCCATACTGCCCAGGTGGTCACCTGCATGTATGCCTGCTGGCAGCGCTGCACCAGTTGGTGGAAGGCCGGGGCACGCAGGTGGTTGTGGGCGTGAGCAGGGCTCAGCCGCTGCAGCGTCTCCATGACGATCTCCTGCAGCACAAACGGGCTCAGCACCCCCTTGGCTGCCCCCACACAGAACTGGTGCACGTAGTTCACTCCTGGGGGGCAGGGGGAGGGGCATGAGACGGGGGTGGCCACCTCTGCCCTAGGGACCCAGCTTTACTCTCTCAGCTCTGGCCTGGCAGAGAGCCTCCCTCCACCCCAGGAGCTGAGGTCACCCCCCGCCCCCCGCGCACGCACACATACCCGACCAAGGCCTCAACTCTGAGCAAGAGCTAGGAAGGAGGTCTGGGATAGGAAGGTGGGGAAGCAGGTGAGGGCGGACAATGGTCCTGGGGAGGGGAGGTGTTACCCAGCTTTGCCGCCAGCCCCAGCAACCATTTGACATCATCAGTGTAGGGAGGGGAGCGAGAGAAGTTGTTGGGGTGATCGTTGTGTGCCCGGCGACCCAGCATCTCCAGTGCCAGCATTCCTGGGAGAAAAGGGTGGGACCGTGGTGAGGGTCCATCCCCTACCCCTTAGCCTATCACCTAGCCCCCCAGTAAACAAACGAAGAGACAGGGTGGGGAAGGGCCACTAAAGAGCCTCTGGCACTGCTGGTGGGGGTGCCGAAAGGGACCTCCTCTCACCGACTCGGTAGGCAGCATGCAGGTGGTGTAGGCTGTGTGGGTTGACAGGCTGGCTGTGGGTCTCCTCCTCGGGTGGTGGAAAACCCCCGCTCACCAGAGGGCTGGGCTGCGTGGTCAGGGCAGGCAGTGAGGCACCCTGGATGGCTGGAAACGTGGAAGCTGGATGGACACTGCTCACTGAGGGTAGGATGGACGCCGTGTGAGGAACTCAAGAGCCCGAAGAGGGACAGAGGATTCCCTCCCCACCTCCCCTGCCCAGCGTGCCACCCCTCCATTCACCTGTTCCCTGTCCCCACAACTCACAGGCCACACTGGTGGGCAGTGGGAGGCCTGGCTCTGTGTGGTAGGGATGTACTGTGATGGGTGCCATGGAAGGGACGGGGAAAGACACAGCAGTGGCAGCAAGTGAGGGGGGAGTCACCGAGTAAGGGTACTGAGCCCCTAGGAATGCAGGATGCACACCCTAGAAGTGGGGAGAAGAAACAGAAGAGAAGCAAATTGTGTTAGGATGGAGCTCTCTCCCGTTCATCCAGACCTGGGCATCCCTGCGTTTCTTAGCATAGTCGGGCTGGTCCCCCGACTCCCGCCCCCTCACCAGGACTCTGGGACAGCCCCACCATCCTCCCAGAGTGCCCTCCTCCAACCCCTGTGAACCCCCAGGGAGCTCCCCCACATGCCCAGCCTCCCAGCAGAACACTGGTCTCACCTGCGGGTATGCAGAGCTGGCCACAGGGAAGACGGCAGGCCGGGGCATGTGAGGCATGGGGTGGGCGGGGTGAGCTGGGTGGGTGAGGTATTGAGGGCTGCAGGGCAGGTGGGGCTGCAGAGCAGTGTAGGGGTGCAGGCCAGGGGAATGACCGTGCCCCAGGCCTGGACCTGGGTATAAACTGGACCCCACCGAGATGACTGGCACCACTGTGGCTGCTGTCACTGCCGCCGCCGCCACCGTAACCGGCTCAGTCCCTGGGCCCCCCCTGCCCTCAGGCAGCCCCCGCCCAGCCTCCCCAGCTGCCCTGATCCCACTGGCACTACAGCTTGTAGCCCCTTCACGGGCTGTGGATGAGCCACCTGCTGTTTGCTCATATAGCCAGAACCACTGGTGAGCAACCTCAAACAACACTTCGGGGTATACGCCCCCACCCTTAGCCGCCTCTTCCACTGCCATGCAGGCCTTCTCCAACATCAGGTTATCCTGAAAGGGAGGGGCAAAGAGGGTTAAGGATGAAGAGGTTTACTCAGGGACAGTTCTAGATGACAAATGCTGACGCTTCTTCAGAGTTGGCTGGTTCTGGGGAGGCAGCCAAGGTCAGAGCCAATGTTCAGAGTCTGTCAGCGCGGTGAATGCTTCACACAGACAATGAACAAATCTCTGTTGACCAGCAGAAGTCAAGACCCAAGTTGCAGTCCCAGTTCCAACCTAATTCAGCTACTCCCAGCCGAGTTCCATCATCTCCCTCAGGCCTTCCCCAAGGACTCCACCCCCAGTGAGAATCTCTCTGGTATAGGAACAGTCCTATCCTTAGAGTTGTAAAGGATGTAATGGATATTAAAGCACGTTACTATGTCAACTGTCACCATGAGAGGACCAATCGGATAGTTCATGAATGCCAGGCTTGTGAAATCAAGACCTGGGCCATCAGTTTTTCCCATGCCCAACCTTCCTGCCCAGATGTCCCAAAGCAGGTCCCCAGTGGCCTCTAGAAATACCTGCTCCTTGCACTGCACCAGGGCCCGCTGGATCTCATTGGGGTTCAACGCATGGGCATGAGGCAGGCAGCTTAGGGCGAGTTCCGCCGCTGCCCTCACCATGTTGGAGTCTCGTGCCCGTGATGCCCTGTCAGCCAGGGACGCAACCTCAGGGGGCGTCAGGTGCCCATCCCAGCATTCTACCAGTATAGTCAGGGCTGCACTCCCAATCTCCATTGCCTGGCCTTCGGGAAAAGGAGAGAACAGGATGTGGTTAACAGAGGCAGTGGGAATGGGAATGGTGTCTCTCCTATCAGGTCAGGAACTACAAGGATAAGGCTTTTACCACCGTGCATTAATTCCCTTCCCATACCCAGATCACAAGATACTAGATTTACCTGTAATCCAGGAAACGTGGGAAGAGTAAGTACGTGAGAGCCAGTTGGGAGAAACAAAGTTGTGCAGGCCAAGGGCATAAAGCCCAATCTCAAAGGCGCAAAGGTGCAGGTTGCGGTGAGGACCCTGGTGGCCCCCTGAGGAAGATGGGTGTGTGAAAATGGAAGTGCTGCTGTTGCCCCCTGCCTTGATCAGCACTGTCTTCGCCAGCTCGAAGTAGAAGTGTGCAGCTGCCTCTGATGGCTGATTGGGTACATGGGGGGCATGACTCTCGGGACGGCGGCCCTTGTACCTGAAGGGGCAACGGGGTAGGGACCGGGATTGGGGTTTCTCTGAAATGGGTGTCCAGGGAGGCTGGAAAAAACCAGGGTTAAGTGAGGACACTGAGGGGGACTGGTTGCATGACCCTAGGGATATGGCGCTCGGGGTGGACCAGGGCAGAAGAGAAGGGTATTTATTTCTTCCCACTGACCTGCCAACTTCAACAGTCTTCGCCCGGGCCCCTCCACTGGCACTGGCCCGGCGACTTCCACTGGAGGACGAGGAGCCAAGGGAGTCTGAGGAAGAGCTGCTGATGCTATCACTGTCTTGGCCTCGACCCCAGGAGGTAGGGGCCCAGCCCCCTCTCAGCGGCCTCCTGCTTAAGGTTGGGGAGCTATCCGACGTTGTTTCAGGGGCACTGCTGTCAATGCTGGCCATGCCTAACCCACAAGACAAGTCAGTCTCAGAAATCTGCTCCAGAAGTCAGACTCCAACCTTTAGGAACCTCCTTCCTTCCACGTCATCCCATGGGTTGTCATACCTGTGTGTTTCTTCTTAGGCCGCCCTGGTGAGCCCCAGCCCCGTCCGTTGTAGCCTCCACGGCTGCCAAGTGCCAGGCGGCTGGGAACCTTCCCCTCTGGCCTTGGGGTCAGAGCTGCTTCAGGTGGAAGGCCCTCACAGGGGGAATGTGGGGAACTCTCTACATCAGGAAAATAGGACACCAGGATGAGCCTGGGAAAGGGGAACCCAACATGGCTCCAGACCATTCATCCCCCCTGCCCAGTGCCCCCACCTCACCAGGCACATTCTTCTCTGTGAAGCCCTCAGTGGGGCCTGGCCCAGCCCCTGCCACACTCCCTGGCTGAGCAGGCCCTGCAGAGCCTGAGGTCAGAGGCTGCAGGGCCCCTGGGGCAGATGGGCCCCCATGCTTTGAAGGAGACCTCTGGCTGGCTGTGGCCGGGCGGCTGGATGAATAGAACGAACTCAGTGTCTGTGGTTTATGCGTCTGGCTCTCTCGGTCCAAGAGTTTGTCTAAGATCTGAAAGAGAAGTGGTGACAGGACCTTTTATCTCCTGTCTTCTATTACTTTTCTTTCTCCTTGTAGAGCTTAAAACTTTCTCCTCAGCAAGGCTTTCCTCCACAGGAGAACCTTCTAGAAGAGAGGGGCTGGCTTACATGTCTTGGTATGCCCTGTAACACTGACCACAGGACTGAGTATGTTCATATTCAATATTGAAATGAATGAACGATTTTATGCCCTCTTCTCTTCTTCCACCTCAAGCCCAAGCATTCCTATAAGAACCAATGGTCTCTCGTGTTCCTGACCAGGTGTTCCAAGATTCCCCCGCTATCTCCTTAAAGAACAACCCTTTTCTCATCATACTGGAACCCCGAGGAAGGTGGTAAAATCTGCTCTTTGCCTGTGAACCTCAGTGCCACAGCCCCTCACCTTCTTGAGTCTGGCCTGGTCGTCTTTGTAAGTGATCATCAGGGCCAGGGCAAGGTCGCCCTTCTCCCGGCGTGTGCCTTCACACAGCAGCGGGTGCTCTGCCTCACTCACTGTTGTCTTCATGCCTGTGACGAAAGAGGCGCCCAGGGGTTGTGAGTGGCCAGAACTCCCAGGACCGGGCTCCCAGCCACCAGTGTGTGAAATAAGGGGTTCCAGTTCAACCTGTATTCCCTGTGGAAGGTGCCCACTGCCTACACTCTGGTCTGCTTTCTAAGGCTTTCATAGTTTGGCCCCTCTGCTGTCCTGACACATCCATCACTTCAGGGAAGCTGGGCTCCTCACTCTCATGGAGACTTGATTGCCCCTGGGCCTTTACTCACAGTGTTTTATCCACCTACCTGGAACTTAATGGATCCTTTAACTCACATCCCATACTCCATCCCCTTCCTAGAGCTTTACCCTGGAGTTTGATTTTGCTGTCCTTGTAACACCCAATGTTCACAGCACACGTCTCTGCCCTAAATTCTTGACAGTCTTGTAGGCCCTACATCTTACGCTAGCTTTCCCCTTTCCACAGAGGGCCCATGTCTCAACGCCCTTCACGGCCTGAGCCAGGCTTAGCTCACACATGGGCTCAAGACACTGACAGACTCACCCAAGGCAGCAACTGCTGCTTCAAATCCCAGCTCCTCGTCCCCGGGCATCTCGTTGTTCCAGTTGCGACTTGGGGGTCGGGAACCCGTGGGAGAAACCACTGGATAAAAGTTGGGATAAGTTACACAGGCAGAAGTAACATGGGACAGAATAAAAGGGAACAAACCCAAGATGTTCATCTTTCTAGATTCTTCCAAGAAGCTGCCCGATGTGTCTTAAAGGGAGCTCAAAGCCTTGGGGCTCTTGGTTTCTCCTTAGAGAAAGCTACCCTGCTCCAGTTCCCCACTTCCTGTCGAGTCAGGCATCATACCTGGAGCACAGAGAACATCAAAGATGAAACTGGCCAACATGAGAGGCAAAACTGGCCGATAATCACAGAGCGTCCCCTCACGGAGCTCCTCTGCCCGGCAGCGCACGGTGCTCATCTCACTGGGGCCCAGGGGGATCTTCTTGAGCAGAGTGGCCACCTCCGACTCCTGATAGGCCAGCTTCACCTGAGGGCACAGGGGGGCGCTCAGACCGCTCACACCGGATGGACGCCAAGGCGCAAGGCTCCAAGGAGATGGCAGTGCAAGGCCCAGGCAGGACCTCTGACCTCCAAGGCCTTGGTAGAAGCTGGGGGCCGCTGGAGCTCCAAGGCGAACATGCCCACTCGGAAGGCCAGGTTGTGGTGCTCTGGACGCTCACTCAGCACTGTCAACAGGAAAGCTGCCTTGGTCAGCGTGTTCGTAGCCACCCAGGTCTGACGGCTTGTAGAGACCTTATTCTTCTTGCCCTAACGAGGGAAGCACAAGGAGGCAGGCGGATGAGTCTGACTCACCTTGGTGGAGGGAGGAGGAGACTCTTGCCTGGGGGTGTGGGAGAGGGTTGGGGGTGACGCGGAGGGAAGGGTGAGGGGTCTCTCTCACCTTGGCAGGGGGCGGCTCTACCTTGAGGTCAGGCGGGTTGGCTAGCAGGTCCTGGGCAAGTTCCACGGTGAGGCGGGAGGCCTCGCTGCTGTAGCCGTGCGCATGCAAGGCCTCAGCACAGGCAAACAGTATCTGGAAAAAGGACATGGGCACCAGATGCATTGAATCCCTGATGCTCCCGAGGGGCAGGACAGCACACTCACTCAGGCAGCACATCTCCCGTGAGCACCGACAATCCACTGGACCCTGTGCCAGTCCCACCAGAAACTCACAGCCAGTTAGAAACACAGGCACACGAACACACAGAGGTGTGCAGCCAGCTACTATTGGGGAAGGTCCAGAGGGGAGCAGATGGGGAGGATACCTCACTGGTCCCTGGGGCAGTCTCAGAGAAGACCTCCCAGAGGACATGATCTCTAAGATCTCTGAGGCATGAAGAAGGAACAGGGGCTAACCAGATGAGGGAAAGACACTCCAGACAGGCAGACCAATCCATGCTCAAGTACGGATATAAGAGAGCATGGCAAGCTATGGGAATGGCTCAACTGAGTATAGTACGATAGCAGCTAGATGAAGCTGCAGAGGCAGGCAAAGATCAGAACAAGTGAAGCCTTGCAGGCCATGCCGAGGCCCTTCATTTTCACCCTAAGGGCAACGGAAACCACTGAAGAGTTAAAGCACCAGTGACACAACCAAACAGTCCAGGAAAATCACTAGACAGAAGAGAATGGACTGTAGGCAGCGAGGCCAGTGAGAAGCCTGCCACAGGATTCTAACCATCGCACAACAGCCCTCTAACTCCCAAACAGAGGCTGATGGTCCCTCTCCCTGCTGTGGCCATGGGGCACCCTCAGAGTCCTGTCCAAGTTCCCTCACCTCCATGCGGCTTTCCTGCTCCAGCGGCTTCAGTCCAGCGAACAGGTCGTGCTCCTCCCCGGCCCCACCCTCAGCCTTCTCTTCCTCGCCCCCAGCCCCATCCTGGGCATTCAGATAGTATGCCTGGTAGTCGTCATCCTCCTCGCCAACCACAGGGGCTGCCTCTTTGGTTTTAGGGAGTCCATTGCCACTCTCGTCTGTGGAAGGGAGGTCGTCCCGGGTACAGAGCTCCCTGGGCAACAGGCCAGGGGGGCCAGCAGAGGCTGTGGGAGGCTCAGGCCCTTCTGAGAAGTACACGCCACCATCTTCTTCGTAAGTATCTGGAGGTTCAGGAAGGAAGGTAGAAGGGCCTCGCGAGCCACCAGGGATGGGGCAGGGTGGCGGGCTCTCAGGGAATCCGCCGAAGGTGCTGGCCTCTGCACCCAGGGCCAGGCTGCTGTCGTCCAGGCTCATCTCAGCCAGATCCGGCTCCAGGGAGCTGTCCTCACTGCTCAGCCGTCGCTTGCTCCCGCTGCCCACTGAGCCCTTGCCCCCACAGCCAGCCCCACCCAGTGTTTTGGCTTTGCCCCCACCTGGACCCATCTTATGCAGTGCCTTATCTCCCCCCTCTGCCGAGAGGCGGCGGGGACCCCGCTGTGACGTGGGGACCCCCTCACCCAATCCCTTGCGTTTGGCCCCTGGCTCCTTGGGCCGCACAGCTGGCTCGGCAGGAAGAGGCCGGGGCCGCTCCCGGGATTCTTCCAGGCCCCCAGCACGCGAGGCGCCCGGCCGAGGGGGCAGGGCTCGGGCCCAGCACAGGGCCAGCTTGCGGTCCGTGGCGCTGTAGGTGACACCGGGCAGCGGGTAGGCCTCTTCCCAGTTGAAGTAGCAGGCCTCCACAGCCGGCCGGAAGCCAGGGAAGAGCCGCTCCAGGGTCTTCTTGTGCTGTCCCCGCTTCACGTTCTCAATCACCTTCAGCTGCCACTGGCGCAGCTGTGCACACAGTTCCCGGCGGCTGAGGGAACAGAGGGGGCGCGCTGCTGGGAGGTGGGGGCGGCTACACTCTGTACCAAGGAGGGAGGGGTGCAGAGGGGAGATGACGAACCCCAAAAGCGGGTTACAGGGAAGGACCCTGGGAAGCATTTCTTGAGCCAGCCCCATAGACGTCACTTGAACAATCAGGGATTTGGGAGAGTGGGCTACTTACGGAAGGGAAGGAAGAAAGCCTCTCAGAAAAAGGACTCATAAATCACTGGAAACCTAATGCTCAGCACCTCCCGTGTCCCCAGGACTAGAACAGTGGTAAGTGTGTGTGCGTGAGGAGACGAAGGCTGGGTCATCCAGGGCTGGGCCGCCACCAGACCGTAGTGAGCCTTGGGGGAGACTTACCGCTGGGGGCTGAGCGCAGGGTCCAGCACAGCCAGTCTCCACAAGGTGACCATCTCATCACACATGCTGGCGCAGGCATGGGCCGCCACCTCAGACTGCCCATTGCTCCGGCCTGTGTGCCCACTCGCGCTGCTGTGAGAGGCTGAGGTGCGCACACTGTACCACCAGCCTGTTATCTGGAAACAAAGAGGGCTCTGAGATGAACCTGCTAAGTTGGAGAAAGACAGAGTAGCCTGCTCCAGTGTCCCTGTCAGCAAGAAGGGGTGCGGCTGAGAAAGGGAGAGGATGAACCAGCATGGGGTTACCTGGCTCTGGGAGAATTACCTGCTCATAGGTGAGGCACTGGTCAGTGAGGATTTCCAACAAGGGGGCAGCATTACTGTCCCTTCGCTTGAACATCTCCCGCACGATGCTAAGCAAGTTCCAGACGCCCTCTGGCTCGCGGCCCCTCAGAGGGCGCAGCAGACATGCCCATTCAGCGGCGGCCGGAGGCTCCGTGGAAGACAGATACATGGAGTTCACGTCACTGTGAAAGTCGCAGAGTGGAAAATGATGACCCTAAGATGGGGCTGAATAAAGCAGGTGAAAGAACAATACGACTTTGACACAAAAGGGGTCAAAACACAAAGTACAGGGGGAAGTATGACCCTGACAAAAATTCTTAATCGCTCTCTGCCTCAGTTTCCCAGTTGCTGAAAGGAAGAAAAATAACGCATGCTTTACCTGAGGACAGACCACTCTGTGACTACTTAAAATTCTCATCACCCACTGATTTCACTAGGCAGGGAACCAACACAGGGAATGGAGGTGGGGGAGGCGGGCACTGACAAAGGATCTGTCCACAGCCCGCCACAGACATGGCACGAAGAGACCCAGTTCACCTGAACACCACAGGGGAGGGGCCGCAGAACTTGTGCAGTGTCTTCTTGATGTTGTCGGTGAGCGTCGATTCATCCAAATACCACGTACTCTGATCGGAGGCGGAGGGCCCTGCTGTGGGGTCTGGGGGTAACAAGCAGTCCGTCACCTGGAGGCAGGGGCTTGGATCTGCCTTTTTAGTAAGTGGCGCTCTGCAACCCCAGCTTGCTTTCTTCCTGCTACCCTTCTTCCTCACCACACTCACCCGGGGCTCCACACACTGTATTGATGGCTGTTGACTGGGAGGAGAGGAGTTCATCCAGGAGACGTTGGGCTGTGGGGAGGATCTGACCGGAGAAAGGGACACAAAGGCAGAAGTGACCCGAGGAGGCCAGGGCCTCACAGGAAGGCTGATACACAGCCCTAGAGCTGGCTGGAGAAGGGTGTGCCAACCTCCCTCACCTGTTGTGGGAGCTCACTGATGAGGTACTGAGCAAACTTCTGCAGCTGGTCCCTCTGCAGCCGAGATAGGGACTCTGACACGGGGGCCCGCAGGCAGACTGCAGAAGCCTGAAGGGAGCACCGAGAGAAGTGAAACAATCTGAGGAAAGACTTGCCGACACTGGAGCTGGGGACAGAGAGGCAGAGTCCGGGAGGCGAAGGGGTTCACGCTGTGGCCAGGGATGCAGCAGAGAAGGAGGGGATGGAGCGGAGGATTGGGCCAGGATAGGTGGGGAGGGCCTCACGTTGTGGATGCGGAAGAGGCAGAGGGCCACGACGTGGGTGCACCATTTGGCCCCAGCACCACAGGTGCAGCTGCAGGAAGTGACTCGGCAGCGGTCAAACATCACAGCCACGTTGTAGGCTCCTTTGGGGGGGACCATCTGAGGCGGCACCACTGTAGCACTCAGGTGGAACCCTGGGAAGAAACATGGGTATGGCCGGGGACAGCCGCCAAGACACAGGCCTCTGCGCTTGAACCTGTGGTTATTTAGACAACCCGCTCCAGCTTCTTGCAGTAGTTCCTGAACTCTTCACACAGGGAAAGGGAGGAGCCGGAAGTACCACAAGGCAGGACAGGACCCGTACCTATCTGCAGAGGGTCCTTCACAGCCCTCATGCGGAACAGCTGATCCCCTCGCTGGAACTCATCCGCACTGCCGTTGGCCAGGCAGGAATAGAGTCTGCGAGTGAAAAAGAGGACATGGCCATGTGTATCAAATACCCTTCTACAGATCCTGTCAGAGACTGCCCTGCCCCGGGCACTCTCCCCAGTGTTACACCCTCTTGGGGAAAATTCCAGGTACTCCCTGCCCCTGCTGTCTTTTTACCACAGTCCCAAGCACAGCATCTCCTTTGCTCCTTGGGAAGCCTGGCACACAGTGCGGAACTTCAGGGCCCCACCCCTCCACCCCAGTCCTTTAGCCTCACCGAATATCCTCTTCATTCTCAGGGAAGCTCCAAAAAGCAATTCGGAGTTGTAGCTGCTCAGGCACCGGGGGGTAAACTTTCTCCACCACTTCAAATGGGATATGAAATGCCACCTGCTTTGCTGACAGCTCCACCAGTGGGATCACCAGTCCATCTATGGAAACAAAGGTCAAGGTGAGGAGAAAGAGGAAGGGAAATGAAAAGGGCTATGATCATTCAGCACCAATACAAGTGCCACATCTTGGGGTCTCCCACTTTCACCATGAAAGGAGGACATCTGGATGAAAAACCAAGGGACCCCCTCTGTCAGGATACATTAACCCTTAAGACTCTATCTGAGGAAAGGGAGCTAAACAAACCCCAGGCAACAGGCTGCTGGAAGATGCCTGGGATGTCCCAGAAACTCCTGGCCAAACAGGTGTGTTCCAGGGTCCCAGAAAGTAATTAGTCTCACTTGGCTTGGCATCTAGTTTCCCATATACCTAGCACTTTAGATTCATATTACACTGTTAATATATCTCACCAGCCATTCTCTTCTCTAACTGCTTTTTTAAAAAAACTATCCTTTTTCTCTAAATGACTCCGTGCCTCCACCTAAGGAGGAAAGGCAGTCTAGAACCCAGAAGAGTTCAAGAGAGGAGCCTCCGGAAGCAAGAGAGTCTGCCCTTTCTTTGCCACACTTGAACTCTGGCTTTCCACAACAAACGCCCTGGGGTGGGGGATTGGGACAGGGTTAGGTTATCCTAAGGTAACCTGACTGCTGCTCCTGGAATCACCTGGAGTTGAATGTAGTTACCATTCAAAGTGTGACACATTGTTTTAGTCAAAAAGATACAAAACTGCATATTTTACCAAACTGATAGATTAAAACACATATTAGAAAATGATGGAGCGGAAAGGAACTTTTCTGAAAAAAGTTAAGTTTCCTCTGGTTCTTTCAGTCAGCGACCGAAGAAGGGTCGGGTTAGGGTCGGGTTGGGGAGGGGTGGAAATGACGTGTTTTCCTAGATTTTAACCTGTTCAAGAAGATACCAACATGTTGAAAACTTTTTTTTTTTTTTAACTGGAGTATAGTTGATTTCTGGTGGCTCAGAGGTTAAAGCGTCTGCCTGGAATGCAGGGGACCCAGGTTCGATCCCTGAGTCGGGAAGATCCCCTGGAGAAGGAAATGGCAATCCACTCCAGTACTCTTGCCTGGAGAATTCCATGGAGGGAGGAGCCCTGTAGGCTACAGTCCATGGGGTTGCAAAGAGTCGGACACAACTGAGCAACTTCACAGTATCACAGTATAGTTGATTTATGTTAAAAATCTTCACCATCTTCAGTTATTTCCGTCAAAATGAGGGATCTCTAAGCCCCAAGCCTACCCACACATGCAAATATGTAAGAAGCAGAGCGGCCACTGAAGACCCACAGTGAGACTGCCGCTGTGCACGTGGGTGTCTGTGTGTGTACAGGGCATATGGTATCTAAGTGAAAATAAACAGTATCACTTCTAAGTAGTGACACATGTAAGTTTCTCTCCTTCCCTAAGGAGTGCTGGAAATCTCTGCAGGGCAGTTTGAAAAACAGGACCTTAGAATGTCCAGAATAGAATCACAAATTAAACCCCTCAACTGGTGAAAAAAGTCCACTTGCAATGAAGCCCAGGACAAAACTGTGCCTTGAGGAAGGCAAAGAAAGAATGTCCTGAGCCTTCAGGACTTCAGCTATCAAGACTCTTCTCTTCCGTCCTCTTTAATAAAAACAAATCCTTCACAGCATTAATCAGTTAACTCACTGAAAGGCCCAAGGATGGAAGAAACTCAAATGAAAACAAGAATGTTTCATGAGACTCTGGAGACAAGTATCTACACTCCTCCCCAGGCTCCAGGTGATGGAAATCTAAGGTTTTAATACATTGGTCCCAGCCATGGTTTCTGAACACACGGCCAGGAACCAAGCCTCTGATCTAAACCTATGTGACATCTGCTCTCACCAGCCAGTTCACCTCCACTTTCCTGCGGATGGAATCCCTTCTTGGTGCAGCTGGGATGAGAGATCATCACCTTGAAGAAGCAGCTCCAAGTGCACTTTGCAATGGGGTGACACTTCAAGTGGTCACTTCTTCACAATCCGCCCCCTACTCATATTCATTTCTATTTTCTGCCCTGCCTCAGGCTGAACTGGATAAGTACTCCCAAGTCAAAGTGGGAATTCCCTTTTACCCTATCTCTAAGGCCAATGAACGACAAAAGATCTACTTTCTGTTGTTAATCCTATCCAACTCAGGATTCCCCAGTCATCACTCCAACACACACACACACATACACGCAGGTGCGGAGAAGACAGCCCCAGGAAGACCGGAAAAGCGCGCACACGCACACACACACACGCAGTTGTGGAGAAAGCAGCCCCAGGAAGACCGGAAAAGCGAGTCCTGAAGTCCGTTCTAAGCTTGGGACAGCTCCCGGTCCGGGACAGCTCCCGGCCAGGGACAGCCCTAGAGACAGGCCGGGGCACGGCCAGCCCACTCTCTCACCTCGCATTCTGGTACCGCCACTGCCACCTCCGCCACCGCCGCCAGTGGGGGAATTGGGCCCCGCTGACTGTTTGCGCCATCCCCGCCAGTTCTGGCAGAGGCTCTCAGCCTCGGAGATGAAGGAACAGAGAGAATCCTCCTCAAAGCGGTCCGAATCCTCGAAGGAGAAGCGCTCTCCGTCCTCCCACTCGGCGAACATCAGCTCCATGGGGCCCGCACCCCCCGGAGCCGGGTCCCCCCCCGCGGATCCGGGGCCTGGGCCGCCGGCCGGGGACTGTGGGGAGGCCCGGGGCCTGAGGGGCGAGCCGGGGCTGGGGGTGGCCGGGGCGCTCAGGGCGGCCGTGCCGGGCGAGGATCTCAGGCCTGGGAGAGATATGGGACGGGGCCTTGCCCAACTGCTCGGTGTGAACAGGGATCGCAGCCAGACTCGGAGACTCAGGGCCCGGACGAAGCGCTCGGCAGCCGGGGCCTCTTAGAGGCTGCGGCACCGCCTCCCCCATCAGCTGATCTGAACTTCCGGCCGCGCCGGCCACCACCACTTCCGCCCTCGCGCGCCCAGGACCCCGACCCGGTGCGCGCGGACAGAAGAGAGCGGTTTAAATGCTACTTTTATTTTCTTTCTGGAGCTCACCCCCAGTACCGTTAAGAGAAAGCCAACCCCCAAAAGTATACGAAATGACTATAGATCCCAGCAATAAGTCGGCGCCCGAAACACTCCCAAGGAATAAACAGCCGCCACGCATGTCGGGAATTGTAGGCTGTCAAGAGACAAACACAGGAACCATTGGGTGGGGTTATTGTCCTAACTCTGGATAGGCTCAGGGCCGCACCACCTTCTGGGAATTGTAGTTCAGAAGCCTGCATTCCAGAAGACTTTTTATGGGGTCTAATTGGCGAAACACCAGGAAAAGAAGGCATTTGATTTCGGGAGGTGGTAGAACTGTTGTCAGTGGGGCTTTTGAGTCTAGATGTTCCTAACCTTTTTTATGTGTGTGCCATAGCAGCCTGGTGAAGACCTGGACACCACCCCCCCCCCCATAGTTTTTTGTAAGTATTTATTTATACATTTTTGGCCACATGTGGAATCTTAGTTTCCTGAACAGGGATTGAACCTGCGCCCCCTGCACTGGATGCAGAGTATTAATCACTGGACCACCTGGGAGGTCCCTCAGATTGTTTATAAGTAGATTAAATCAAAGAATTACAAAGAAAATATTTTATGTTGACATACAATTATCAAAATATTAGTAAATGTGTAAGACAGTAATTCTTTGTACATTAAATAAAGTCTAGCTGCAAGTGTAACTACCATAATTTTGAAGTTCAGTTCAGTCACTCAGTCGTGTCTCTTTGCCACCCCGTGGACGGCAGCACACGAGGCTTCCCTGTGATGAGTATAAATGTTGAGACATCTGTAACAAACTGTAATGTATAAAATATTGTGGTTTCATATAGGTATTGCTAATAATACTGTTGTTTCCCAGTGTTAACTGAAATACTCAATTTCAGTTGGGGTTAAAAATAACTTTTTCTCTTCTCATCCATATTCACAGAACTTTTACTGGGAGTCTGTTGACCAAACGTTAAGAACTTCAAGGCTAGTCCACAGTACCTAAGCACTGAACTTCTTCCTACCAGCCTCAGCTGGCAGAATAGGCAGTTGTCCAGTACTCCATCAATGGGGTATATGGTGGTATGGGGTATGCGGTTCAAGGAGGCATGGCCCCTTCTTTTATCTTATTATCCCACTGGAGCTTTAAAACCCCCGCTGATCCCTTTGTACATTCAAGGGGGATATATGTGCTGTAAAGTACATAGAAAAAGTTAACTCAGTTATGTCTGAAAGGGCAGGCTATAGAATATCAAGAGGTCACAAAAGTAAATGCCTTCAGCAACTAGGCAGATAATGACACTACTGAACAGGTAATACATAAAGATAATTGCCAATTAAGTCTTAGTCTCACCACTTGGGGGAGTCCCATGACCAGATCTCTGGAGAATGAAGATAATCAACTCTATTTGATTAATCTTTATTTCCATGTGGGGATAAGAAACTAGGGTTGTCAGATCTTTTGATTTTTTAAGGGAAGCTAAAAAGTGGACTTTTTATGACAGTTTTTCTATTGTGGTCAGCTAATTTAAATTTTAACTGTGTGGGCCAAATAAAATTCATCTGCAGTAACTGTGGGTTATTAATTTGTGGACCTCTGATTATTCCAGCAGCACCTTACAGGGGCTATGCACAAAAATAGGTCCTCTCTAAATATACTTACAGATGATGGCAAAAAATTGCACATATGGATAACAACCTAATGCATCCAAAGGCAAGGGCACTAAATGGTATAAAGGACCTCTATTGCAGGACAACACAAAAGGTTTTTGTCCTCCTCCTGGTGCAAATCATGGAGCAAAGACCTTTCAGAATGTAGGGGAGGACACAAGATTCAACTATGGTGGGAGTACCTAATCCATGACAAAAGGCCAAGTTCTCTTCAAAAGATTTTATTTCAAAATAAAGCAAAATTTCCACCCACATAATGTTTCCAAAGGGGGGGGGGGGACAAAAAAAGAGTGTTTTGCCTCCTTCTACTCTTCAAAGAGAGCATGGCAGTGCAAATATCTCTAAAATGCCTCTGTTTAGTTCTCAGAAGCTAAGTCCAGTCATTGAAAATGCTTCTCCATTTTCAGCTGACGTGAGGCTTGTTAGGAAACCTCTGTAACAGCTTATTCAGTTTCCTGGGGGGTAAACTCCCCAACTGTCCCAGATCCTCCTGGATTGATCTCATTTTTCGGGCTGCCTGAAAACACAGAACAAAAATTAAAATGACAGCTCTGAAGTTGGCCCTGACCTAAACTAACAGTTCTCACACAAGCCAAATTACACTAAGGTGTTAACCAGCCTGGAGATCTGTGTCATCTTCCCAGTTCCCTTTCATTCATAGGACTTGGGATCCATGAATGATTGTAAAATCTGAATTATACAATTTAGTATACAATTGCCAGCCGGCAATTTAGTCTGGAAACCAAACAACCTGTCCTTTACTGTCTTTAAACAATAATGTCTATTTGAAAAGCAATTTAAATTTTAACAAGTGGCTTTCCCATGCATGTCTTCGCTTGATTAAAAAAAATTCTGTAAAACGAGTATTAATTATTAACCTCATTTTGCACCCGGTGAAGCTGAAAGCAATGAAACAAATCACTCAGCATCACAGCGATTTCAAAACAGTAACCTTTCCCACTCTGGCGTGACTCAAGTAGCTTCTAAAAATCTCCTCTCCCTTTCAGAATGAGAGAGACTTTCCTATCACCAAGCAAGAACAGGAAGAACCGCTACTGAATGCCCCCTATTTTCCTCCCAAAAGGGCACCCCAGAAGCCTCCTGTCACCTCAGCCCTCGAAGCACAATCGAAGAAGTCGCGGATCTCTTTTTTGCACGCTTCGTCGCGGAATTCATTCTGCTTCCAGCAAGCCATCATTATCGACATCTCCGTGATACAGGTCGCCTCTGGAGGGGCAGAACGGGAGGATCCTCAGTCACAAAGAAACCCTTACTTTCCGACCCTCCCACCCAGTAGTCTTCGGCACTATTCCAGCTTCCGCTCTGGGGCCTCCAAGGCTCAGACGACTCACCGCCCTTCTCCCGGCGCCGTTCCCCGACATGGTCAGCTAGGATGAGGGGCTTATTGGGCTTCAGTATAGGCTTCCGCGGATTCCCAAGCCGTGCTAGCCGACCCCGGAGGCTTGGCGTCGCCATTGCGCACGGAGCTCCCGGCAGGCTCTGCGGCACCGTGCGTGACCCTGCGTGACCCCTACGAGCCCGAAGAGGCTCGGCTGCAACCCACCCACCTCCCGCCCCAGGATGCTCTTCTTTCTTTTCTTGGCGGTGTCGCCTTGATTCCGGTTTCGGACCCTGGCTGGTGTAGACATGTGCAGGTTAGGAGGAGAATCTCTGGGGCTGTTTTGTGGGTCCACGCTGACTTTTGTGAGCTCTGGGCCCTGAAGTCTTGGGCAGTACTGGGCCAGGAACACCCAGGTAAGAGCTCAAGTTTCGGGTGGTAAAGTCTGCATTAGAGAGTGATTGACATAGGCAAGGACAGAGAGGATGGGAGCGGATCAAAATGTGAGACTTAAAGATGCTAACTAGGGGATGATTTAATTTTAATAAACCTTAAAGAACTGTTGGTTTTGATTACTTTTACAGCCACTTCGAAGCCGCGAAGAAAAATAGGTTCATTTATTTGAACAGCTGCTGCTGCTTAAGGAATCGTTTTTGTACGAGACAGGCCTACTAAAAGGGCTGACAAAAGAATTAAACAATCTTGCTGAGAGGAAATGATTCAGTATGTGACTCCTGAAGGAATCCAAGAAGGAACAGCGAACATCTTGAAAGCAGGATGGACGGCTGGGGATGGAAAGCCATCAACAGACTGTTCCTGTCCTTGGTGCCTGAGAGGCGCATAAAGATTACCTGGGTCTCTGTCCTTGAGGCAGAAAAACAGGGATACAAAAATATTGAATGTTAACTGCACAGGATTATCATTGAAGGCCACCTGGCCTGCTATGCTCATGTAAACACGTACAAGCAAGTCTCAAAAAGTATAATAAAGCAGACTTAAGATCAGTTTGGGCACCTTCACCTCGTGGGGGTGTTGGTGCCCTGATCCCCGCTGTAACTTCCTTGAGTATTTATCATTCTTTCGCCACTGTGGCGCTTTGGGGAACCTGTACTGTCGAGCTGAACTCGACAAGTGGCACCCCAACAGGGACCTTAAAGGGAAATCAGCTTTAGAAAGCTTCTCCTTAGGAGGCAAGGAACTCGGGGAATTCTGACTGAAGAGGTGGAAGTGGAAAGTACCTGGTGAGTACACCCCGTGGATAATTCAATCAGGGTAACAATGGGGCATGGGTTGCCATTTCCTTTTCCAGAGGATCTTCCCGACCTAGGGATCAAACCCTGATCTCCCGCATTGTAGGCAGACACTTTACCGTCTGAGCCGCAAGGGAAGCCCTAAGCATACCAAGTATATGCAAGTCTTAAAAGACTTTGTTGAAAAGCTCGGGAGTGCAAGTTTCTCATTCTGCTTTAAAAGACTTTCTTTCTGCTATTGGAAAACATTGCTATTGACTTGATCCAGATAGAGGGACTTTAAGGTATAAAGAATAGCAAGAAGTTATGCGTTGCCTACGCAGAGCTTATCATAGTGGGGAATGTAGTCCTTTGTCTGGTCACTGGGGAATCTTATTAGCACTGCGCTAGGACCTTTACATTCAGAAGCCTCCGATTCTGAAAATTCTGTAGAGACAACACATGAACAGTCAGAGAATGAATCTCGTTTATATGAGAAGAGTGATTCTGAAGGGGAAAAAGCACCTCTGCACCCCAAACGAAAACAGCGAAAGAAAATCGTATGGGAGTAATGATTCTTCCCATGGTTAATGTGGCTCATCCTTCAGCACCCTTAATGGAGCCACCCCCTTTAGATCCGGAGACTCCGTGGGATGATGGCATTTTGAAACCTCCTCTGACAGTGCCCAACCATATTTCTCCCTTTCAAAGGGTAATTAGACAGGCACAACTACAAGGGGGTGAAGATGCCCTAGCCCTCCCTGTGGTAGTCACTCAGGTTTCCCCTGGTCCACAGGATCCACGAGGTGCTACTACTAATGATTATCATCCTCTTCCTTTTAAGACAGTCAAAGAGATAAAACAAGCATGTACACAATATGGTACTAACTCTTCATATACTATGGGTTTAATTCAAGGACTTTCTCAAGCTGAAAGGCTGATCCCTTTTGACTGAGGTATGGTTGCAAGAACTTGTTTTTCATCCTCTGAATTTTTACAGTTTAAAACCTGGTGGCAAGATGGAACAAATCAACAAGCTCATTAAAAATGCTGCTTCAAATCCACCTATTAACATTTCCTTGCAACAGCTGATGGGGTCAGCAGGATATTTTGGAATACAGCCTCAGATACAATTTGATGAGCAGGTCCTCTCCCAAGTACGATTTGTATGTTTAAGAGCTTGGGAAAAGCTTAATCCTCCTGGGCATACTACTCCATCATTTACACAAGTTAGACAGTCTAATGGAGACCCTTATGTTGACTTGATAGCCAGACTTTGAAAACATTTAATGAGCACGGTATCTCAGCCTAATCTAAGGAACATGCTTTTACAGCTGTTGGCTTATGACACTGCTAACTCTGAATGCCAAAAGTCTCTCCAACCTTTAAAAGCTTGGGGGTGGGGGGGGGGGGGCGGGAAGCTCGGGGGAAAAAACAAAAAAAAAAAAGGAAGAAAGAAAAAAAAGCTCAGGGAAGCAACTTGGAAGATTATATAAAGGCGTGTCATGATATTGGATCAGAACCCTATAAGATGCAGTTATTGGCATAGGCCCTTTCAAAAGGAAAAAAGGACAATAAAATTAAATGTCATGGATGCGGAAAACTGGGACAAATGAAAAAAGATTGTAAAATAAAAAATAATAATGATCGAAAAGGGGAAGCTAAAGCCCCTGGATTATGTTCTAAATGTCAAAAAGGAAATCATTGGGCTAATCCATGCCATTCCAAATTTCATAAAGACAGGAATCCTCTGTTGGGAAATGCCTTTCGGGGCAGAGCTGGGGGCTCCCAAAACAATCCGAGCTTATGGAATGCAGTCCCATTCACATATCCTACCCAAATATTAGAAAACAATCAATCTATGATTTACTCCCAGCAACCTCGGGCAGTGCAGCAGTAGATAGTCCTGCCCTAGATAATCAGTTATTGATGCCATCTATGGGAATATGTAAAATCCCTACAGGAATATGGGGTCCTCTTCCAAAAAAATACTGTTGGGCTTATGATTGGTAGAAGTAGTCTAACTATAAAGGGCATTCAAGTACAAATTGGAATCATTGAAGATTTTGAAGGGGAAATTCATGTTATGATGAGTGCTAATATTCCATATCAAATAAATAAGGGAGACCGAATTACATAACTCCCTTCTCTTGCCTTACATAAAGATTAATAATTCCCCTAGGAAAAGAGAAGGAGGATTTGGAAGTACGGGAAAACAAGTATATTGGCAGACCTGTGTTACTGATGAGAGACGAAAACTAGATATAGAAATAATGGAAAAGAGATTTTCTGGGCTCATGGATACAGGAGCTGATGTTTCAAAATAGCTATAAAACATTGACCTCATTCCTGGCCATTAAAATCAGTTCCTACTGTTATAACAGGAATAGGGACTATGAATAATATTTCTCAAAGCTCTCAAACTATGCTCTGTAAAGGCCCAGAACAACAAACTGCCACTTTGCAACCTCTGGTTGCAGATATTCCAATCAATTTTGGGGGACGAGATTTATTAATGCAATGGGGAGCGTATGTAACCATACCCACTCTATCCCCAGAAGCTAAACAAATTATGTCCAGTATGGGATATAACCATTTCCAAAATCCAAATTTATCCTAGTGGCCACTGCTTCAAAAAAGACTGTGTTAAAACTGACTTGCCTTTCAGAAAAACCCATTTAGATGGAGCAGTGGCCCTTAACTAGAGAAAAATTGGAAGCATTATAGGAGCTAATAGTAGAACATAAAGACCAAGGACATATAATTGAATGTACTAGCCCCTGGAACTTCCCAGTTTTTGTTATAAAAAAGAAATCAGGTAAATGGAGAATATTAACAGACCTAAGAAAAATTAATGCTGTAATGGAACCCATGGGAACCTTATAGCCAGGTATTCTCTTACCATCTATGATTCCTAAAAAATGACATCTTACAATAATAGACTTAAAAGATTGGTTTTTTTACTGTTTCTTTAGATTCTTCTGATGCTCCTAATTTTGCTTTTACTGTCTAGTGTTAATACTAGTCAGAGATATCAATGGACTGTTTTACCTCAAGGAATGATGAACAGTCCTCAGTTCAGTTCAGTTCAGTCCCTTTGCGACCCTGTGAATTGCAGCACGCCAGGCCTCCCTGTCCATCACCAACTCACGTCCATCGAGTCAGTGATGCCATCCAGCCATCTCATCCTCTGTTGTCCCCTTCTCCTCCTGCCTCCAATCCCTCCCAGCATCAGAGTCTTTTCCAGTGAGTCAACTCTTTGCATGAAGTGGCCAAAGTACTGGAGTTTCAGCTTTAGCATTATTCCTTCCAAAGAAATCCCAGGGCTGATCTCCTTCAGAATGGACTGGTTGGACCTCCTTGCAGTCCAAGGGACTCTCAAGAGTCTTCTCCAGCACCACAGTTCAAAAGCATCAATTCTTTGGTGCTCAGCTTTCTTCATAGTCCAACTCTCACATCCATACATGACTACTGGAAAAACCACAGCCTTAACTAGACGGACCTTTGTTGGCAAAGTGTTGTCTCTGCTTTTCAATATGCTATCTAGGTTGATCATAACTTTCCTTCCAAGGAGTAAGCGTCTTTTAATTTCATGGCTGCAGTCACCATCTGCAGTGATTTTGGAGCCCAAAAAATAAAGTCTGACACTGTTTCCACTGTTCCCCCA
Organism: Ovis aries; assembly: GCF_016772045.2. Taxonomy (NCBI): domain Eukaryota; kingdom Metazoa; phylum Chordata; class Mammalia; order Artiodactyla; family Bovidae; genus Ovis; species Ovis aries. The sequence goes on along the minus strand of NC_056078.1, from coordinate 28,891,717 downwards.
TCTATTTCCCATGAAGGGATGGAACTAGATGCCATAATCTTCGTTTTCTGAATGTTGAGCTTTAAGCCAACTTTTTCACTCTCCTCTTTCACTTTCATCAGGAGGCCTTTTAGTTCCTCTTCACTTTCTGCCATAAGGGTGGTGTCATCTGCATATCTGAGGTTATTGATATTTCTCCCGGCAATCTTGATTCCAGCTTGTGCTTCTTCCAGTCCAGCGTTTCTCATGATGTACTCTGCACAGAAGTTAAATAAGCAGGGTGACAATATACAGCCTTGATGTGCTCCTTTTCCTATTTGGAACCAGTCTGTTGTTCCATGTCCAGTTCTAACTGTTGCTTCCTGACCTGCATATATGTTTCTCAAGAGGCAGGTCAGGTGGTCTGATATTCCCATCTCTTTCAGAATTTTCTACAGTTTATTGTGATCCACACAGTCAAAGGCTTTGGAATAGTCAATCGAGCAGAAATAGATGTTTTTCTGGAACTCTCTTGCTTTTTTGATGATCCAGAGGATGTTGGCAACTTGATCTCTGGTTCCTCTGCCTTTTCTAAAACCAGCTTGAACATCTGAAAGTTCACTGTTCATGTATTGCTGAAGCCTGGCTTGGAGAATTTTGAGCATTACTTTGCTAGCGTGTGAGATGAGTGCAATTGTGCGGTAGTTTGAACATTCTTTGGCATTGCCTTTCTTTGGGATCGGAATGAAAACTGACCTTTTCCAGTCCTGTGGCCACTGCTGAGTTTTCCAAATTCGCTGGCATATTGAGTGCAGCACTTTCACAGCATCATCTTTCAGGATTTGAAACAGCTCAACTGGAATTCCATCACCTCCACTAGCTTTGTTCGTAGTGATGCTTTCTAAGGCCGACTTGACTTCACATTCCAGGATGTCTGGCTCTAGGTCAGTGATCATACCATTGTGATTATCTTGGTCTTGAAGATCTTTTTTGTACAGTTCTTCTGTGTATTCTTGCCACCTCTTCTTAATATCTTCTGCTTCTGAACAGTCCTACCTTATGTCAAATTCTTATTAATCAGCCCTTATCTATCATTAGACAAAAATATCCCCAAGCTTTTGTTATACATTATATGGATGATATTTTATTGACTCATCCAGATAATCAGTTATTGCACCATATATTTTTAGACACTCAAAATATATTGAAAGAATTTGGCTTAATAATTGCCCCGGATAAAATACAGAAAATAATTATTTGGGATACATTCTTAATTGTCATACAGTATCCTCTCAAAAGATACAAATTAGAACTGATTACCTTGATACTCTGAACGACTTGCAAAAATTATTAGGAGATATTAATTGGTTATGACCTACACTGGGTATCCCTAATTATGCTTTGACAAATTTATTTAATAAATTTTATTTAATACTCTAGAAGGAGATACAGATCTCAACAGTCCATGAACACTTACAGCTTAAGCCAATCGAGAATTACAAGAAATGAATCAAAACATACAAGAAAAACAGTTATCTTGAATTGATATTCAACAGCCTTTAACTGCTTTAATTATGCCTAAACCTCATTCCCCTACAGGAATAATATGGCAAAATGAATTTATCAGAATTTATAATTAGAATGGGTATTTTAACCCCATAAACAAACGAAATGACTACCTATGTAGACCTTATTAGTAAATTGATTTTTAAATTGAGGACTCTTATTCAACAAGTTTCAGGATATGATCCCAAATATATAGTAGTTCCTTTAGCTAAAGATCAGATAGAATGACTTTTTCCACAAAGCGTGGAATGGCAGATAGCATTATCTGATTTTATTGGTACAATTGATTATCATTATCCATCTTCTAAATTAATTAATTTTCTTAAAAAACATGTTTTTTACATTGCCTAGAATAACTAAAACAAAACCTATCAAGTGTGCTCCTATCTTTTTTACAGATGCAAATATAGAATGTAAAGCTGGATATTATGGTCCAACCACCAAAATTTGGCAATCATCATATTCATCAATACAACAAGCTTAACTAGATGCCATAATTACTGTCCTATCAGACATTAATAATACCCATTAATAGTATCTCAGATTCTCAATATGCTGTTAAGGTAACTTTCCAGATAGAAACTATTCATATTCCTGTCTTGGACTTTCCCATTCATCAATTATTTTTGAAATTACAAGATATAGTTAGGAATTGACAATTTCCATTTCATATTACTCATATCTGCTCTCATTCTCAATTACCAGAACCTTTATCAGAAGGTAATGACCAGATTGGTGTTAAATTAACTACATTCCTTACTCCCACTCAGTTTCATGATTTAACTTACATTAATGTCAGAGGATTACAACACTGATTTCAGTTACCTGACAACAAGCTAAAAATATTGTTTTTCAATGCCCTACCTGTCAAACTTCTACAGTAGTGCCCATGAATCAGGAAGGCATAAATCCCTGTGAATTATATCCTAATGACTTATGGCAAACTGATGTTACTCATATGCCCTGTTTGGTAATTAAGGTTTAATACATGTTTCCATTGACACATATTCTGGAATGATTTTTGCTTCAGTTAATAACGGAGAGTCAACTGCTCAATGTATCCCTCACTTAAGACAAGCTTTTGCCTATATGGGCCTACCAGAAACTATAAAAACTGACAACGGGCCTTCTTATAAAAGTCATATCTTTCAAAAATTTTTAGCTGACTGGTCTGTACAGACATTTCTTATAATCCTCAAGGACAAGCCATCATCAAACGTACCCACTGAACTTTAAAACTACAAAAAAAAAGGGGGAGAACAGTATGGCTTGGGACCTATTTCCCCTAAGGATAAAATAGCTCTAGCTCTTTTTACTCAAAAGTGTTTTGGACATAAGAGGACCATATGAGAAACCAGCAGCTGAGGTTCACTGGAACTTTTCACAACAGACTAAAGATACTTCCCTTAAAGTTTCTCCCTTATAAGAGGTTTGGCAAAAAATATTGTGGGAAGAGGACAGGGGACGGAAGCAGGGTGTCATGCTTAAATAAGGAAGAGGGGATGCTCTTGTCTTAATAGAGGAAAATGAACACCGATGGATCCTGAGGAGGAGAATCTGGTACTGGAAAGAAAAAAAACATGATTTGACATAGACCCACCCTCCCGACCTCGGACGCCTGCCACGCCGTACCTTACATTAGAACTTGGGCCTGCCAAGACCAAGCGAACGTGAACTGCTACAATACCCACTTGGGGTCAGATAAAGAAGTTATCACAGGACGCTGAGAGCCTAGTTCATCATCATGGCCGTCCAAAAACATCTGCCAATCTACTACTCGCTATGGTAACCCTTATCACAGTGTCGGTAAGTGTTCAAGCTGATTCCAGTCATTATTGGGCATATATTCCCGATCCTCATTTATTAAGACCCATTACATAGGAAGATTCAGTATTCCTATATTTGTCAATGAATCAGCCTGGCTTTCCTGGTCCTTATGATCAAAGCCTTCCTTTACAAAAGGAAGAAGAAGGACGATCTCTAAAAAATTATACAGTAAGAACAGACAGCACATCCATTTGTATAGGATTTGGAGAATTCTGTTTAAAGATAGGATTCCAGGGATGGCTTTCTATTGTAGAAAAGCCTGGCGAGAATAAGAACACTTTTTTCTTATTAACAGCACTTACTTTTAAAGAAAGAGAAAATTCCACCATACATTATAGTCCTCCTAATCTTCCAGGCTATGCTTTAAGAATAGGACATGGTGTGGATGGAGGACTGGATCCAGTGGAAAAATGGTAGACGGTCTGAAGGTCATCTGTTACTAAATACTCCTGAGGGACAGACTATAGATTGGGGCCCTAGACGAACCCCTAAGATTAAAGGAACAAATATCTCTAGTCCATGGATATATCATAATGACACACTTGGTACGTATGGAAATGCATCTTTGATATGGCAAGGAGAGGGATTTGCTCCCCCCATTCCTCAACTTATCCATCACCCAGTACATAATGAGATTTGGAAGACACCTATGGCTGTTATACTGAATACAACTTAAACGATCCTAAGGCAACTTTTAATTTTACTAAAAATTCTACTCCTACTATTCAGGCCTGTGTAAGATTACCTTTTGTATTTGTGTTAGGGCCAGCGATATAGAACATCTCTACTGGTCTTATAAATTGTATAAATTGTTCTTTTTATACTTGTTTAAACAATACCATTCCTTTCAGTGAATCTTGGCAAAGTATTTATGTTTTAAAAACTCAGGTATTTGGATACCAGTGGATTTACAAAGAGGCTGGCAAGAAAGCCCTACTCTTTATGCCATAGAAGAAATTATAAAAGCAACTTTTAAAAGAACAAAAAGATTTATTGGTATGTTAATAGCAGCTATTCTGGGAATTATAGCAATAACCGCCACCACAGCAGTGGCCAGAATAGCACTGCATCAGTCTGTTCAAAGTGTTCATTTTGAGCAAGAATGGCCTAAGGATGCAGACATTCTTTGGCCCACTCAACAAAAAATAGATGAAAAATTGGCTTCACAAGTGGCTGACTTACAACATTCTGTTACTTTATTAGATCAATCGGTAAGTCTACAAAAATAAGACAAAGTGTGACTGGAATCACACATCATTCTGTGTGACTGCACATAAATATAATCAAGCAGCTTTCAACTGGGATAAGGTTAAACGACATTTACTAAATCAAGGAAATATTACATTAGATATACAAGAATTACAACGTGACATTCTAGACATGTTTAATAAAAAACTTGATATGATTACTGGCTCTTCTTTGCTTAATGCTCTAGCTGATGAACTGTCTTCCTTAAATCCTCTCAAACAAACCAAATCCTGTGGTTATGACTTAAAATTAGTTGCAATGTTTTATTAATCATTCCGCTTTGTCTCTGTATAGTCTGGAGAAGAACAAGAAAGAAGCAGCAGCAACAGTTAGCCTTCTTGACTATATTCAGTTATCTACAGAAACAAAAAGGGGGAGATGTAGGAGACAGGCCTACAAAAAGGCCTGACCAAAGAGTTACACAATCTTGCTGAGAGGACATGACTCAGTATGTGACTCGTGAAGGAATCCAGGCAGGAACAGCAAACATCTTGAAAGCAGGTTGGCCACCTGGGGATGGGAAGCCATCAGCAGACTGTTCCTGTCCTTGGTGCCTGGGAGGCACACAGAGATTACCTGGGTCTCTGTCCTTGAGGCAGAAAAACAGGGATACAAAAATATTAAATGTTAGCTGCACCGGATTATCATTGAAGGCCACCTGGCCTGCTACGCTCACGTAAACACGTACAAGCAAGTCTCAAAAAGTATAATAAAGCAGACTTAAGATCAGTTCGGGCGCCTTCACCTTGTGGGGCTGTTTGTCCCCTGATCCCCACTGTAACTTTGAGTGTTTCTCATTCTTTCGCCACAGTGGCGCTTTGGGGAAATCTGTGCTGTCGAGCTGGACGTGACAGTTTTCTCATTTGTAGTGATCTCATTGGATAGGGTGAGGTTTAAGCACTTTCTCACATTCATCGTTTTATTTAATCTCGCCAATCCTGCAAAGATACTTTGCAGTATCATCTCTGTTTATACACTTGGCCCTTGGTTTGTAATGCCTAGCTTTAACTAGACTTGGTTCTAAGTGATCTTTTCTTCCCCCTGCCCCTCTGAAGTGACTTAGCTGTTTACAAAACTCAGTCCAAAGATGTACCACTGATGCTCAAGGCATTTACATACGATCTCCAAGAAATGTTTCTGGTAATAGAAGGATAACTTGGACAGCCTTACAGTTCATAAAATGATTACTTTGAGGAGCAGTGTTTATTTGGTTATGTAAATTGAGTGTGTGCTAATCACTTGTCACAGATATTTAGAATCGTCCCATTTATCTCTGCATTACTGGTTCTTTTTGTTCTGTTGAGTCTCACTTCATGTCAAAGAGGAGTTCCCTGACTTCCATCCAAACCACCATCAACATGTTTTATTTTCTTCATTGTACCTATGATAGTCTGGATTATTTTATTCATTTATTGTTTGTTTACAGCTTTAACCCCAACACACAGTTAAAATGTACACATAGTGAGAGCAGGGACCTTGTCAGTCTTGCTCAGTGCTATATCCCAGGGCCTAGAGTAGTGCCAATACATACTTGTTAAATGAACAAATGTTTGAAATATTTTTGCAAGTCTCCAACTTTACCATGTTCACCCCAGAAATAAAATCAAGCAGGAGACACTGTTTAAAAATAAGCCATTTATTAATACAAAATTAAACCTGAGATAATAGAAAATAGCAACTCTTGGGAATTATAAAGGCATCAGCCCCATGCTCCACCCCCACTCCAGCAACACAAATAAAGTTGATTCCTACTGGATACTTCTACCACTAATAACCTCAAGCCTGCTGAGGCATACAGAGCAGGCTAGGCCCCAAACCACAGAAAATTCACATTACTTGCTTTCTCTACAGAGAAAGTGAAGCCTTTAGTTGGAGAGCCATGTGGCGGCTACTGGTTCTGCTTTCCCTTGTGGAAAGGTAGCACCTGGCTTACCCTGCTCTTCTGTGAATACTTTTGTGGTAAGAGGAATAAAGAAGAAAGTCTCGGAAGCACGGACCACAAACCAGGTATGAGTCTCCATCCGCAATCATTCCTAAACAACTGGCCTGCTTTGTACATAAAAGTGCTAAGGTAATGCCAGTTGAACTGGTGTAATTAAACAGAAGTAAGAATGATTCGACATCTTGCATAACCATTGCCTACCCATTTTATTGCACATAATGAAATTTGAGTCCTAACTTTAGTTTACACTTGGGTAATACTGTATTTTGTATACAATATAAACTGGTGTCTGCATTTAAATAGCTTGCATGCTTACAAATCAGAGTCCTGAATTTGGCTTTCGTAAGAGTCTGTACTATATCAAATTTTAATGTAAGTATTTTCAAAGGTCTGTCTTGTTCTTTTCTGCCAAAGTCCATATTGTTATGAAGGGCCCTTCTTTTTCTTGGCTGTTCCTTGGAGCATGTGGGATCTTAGTTCGGGACCAGAGAACTAAGGATCAAACTTAACCCGCTGCGTTGGAAGGCAGAGTCTTAAACACTGGACTGCTAAGGAAGTCCTTGAAGGGCATTTTTTATTGAATAAAATGAAAAAGTGGTCCAGTGGTTGGGACTCTGCTCTTTCACTGCCACAGGCCCACATTCAGTCCCAGGTCAGGGAACTGAGGTCCCACAAGCTGTGTGGCACAGTCAAAAAACGAAAAGAATCACCCTGACAGTGAAATCCAGCCTAAATTTGGTTGGCTACATCTTCAAAGGCCACAGTAAGTGTGGGGCCCTAGTGGAAGCATCATATATGTATACATGAAAGTGCAAATCCAACTGCGACCCCATGAACTACACATAGTGCATGGAATTCCCCAGGCCAGAGTACTGGAGTGGGCAGCCTTTCCCTTTTCCAGGGGATTTTCCCAACCCAGGGATCAAACCCAGGTCTCCCGCATTGCAGGTGGATCCTTTACCAGCTGAGCCACAGGGAAGTCCAATATATATATGAGCGCCCCACATATATAAGTGTTTGTTGTGAGGTCTGTGGCAGCCTTTCCATTTTGTGGGATATTATATAGTTTCATGTCAGCCCAAAATTGTAAAGTCTCTGATCTTTACCCCATTCAAAGCAAGTGCCATTATGTTTTAAAATAAACACTTGATGTTAGCTTTGATGTAAATAAATAGCTAGATTTTTTAAATTTAAAAACAAACTGGTATATCACACATAGAACAGTTTAGCAGGCTGTTCAAAATATTAAAAACCCTGATAGAAACCCAAGGTTCTATTATACATAGTCTATACTGAAGTCATAAGCATCATCTTCCTCTTCAATCTTTACAACCACATATCAGTTCAGTTCAGTTGCTCAGTCGTGTCCGACTCTTTGCGACCCCATGAATTGCAGCACGCCAGGCCTCCCTGTCCATCACCAACAACTCCCGGGGTTCACTCAGACTCACATCCATCAAGTCAGTGATGCCATCCAGCCATCTCATCCTCTGTCATCCCCTCCTCCTCCTGCCCCTAATCCCTCCCAGCATCAGAGTCTTTTCCAATGAGTCAACTCTTTGCATGAGGTGGCCAAAGTACTGGAGTTTCAGCTTTAGCATCACATATGGTGGGTTAGAGGTTAAAGCATCCTCCTCGAATGCGGGAGACCCGGGTTCGATCCCTGGGTCGGGAAGATCCCCTAGAGAAGGGAATGGCACCCCACTCCAGTACTCTTGCCTGGAAAATCCCATGGAGGGAGGAGCCTGGTAGGCTACAGTCCATGGGGTCGCAAAGAGTCGGACACAACTGAGCGACTTCACTTCATAAACACACGCATACACACTAAACCAGATATATTGATAAACTATGTGATTTCTCTAGTGATAATTCATTAATACATTACAACCAGTGTAGTTCTAAGATCCAAGGTGTTCTTTCTTGTCCCACTGCCCCAGAAAAAGCAGATGATCTCCATCTCCATTAAGCTGTATGTTTAAACCACAGTAATAGAAGTGTTTGGCTATCTCCCCAAATCTAACAGCTTTTTATTTAGCCAGCCACTCATGATGGCTTAAATGTCTTGCTTCACCTCTCATCCCCTTGGGTTTAGGGCCTTGGATGGACTTCATAAAAATATGGCCTCAGTAAGTACTAAAAAGTTATGCACTGTAACAATAATAGAATGGATTAAGTTGGAATGTTTATCCCACTTAAAAGTGCCACAGAATATGAGACAGTACGAGATAATTACTAGAGCTATATTGCTGGGCTGTTTCTTCTACCATAATTTTCATGAGTTTTGGGGGGAAATGGACTTTTGTAGCATATAAAGATAATAAAGAGTTCATTAGGCAGACAGAAAAAGACCAAAGACCTATAAAAATTTGCGCTTTGATTCACATTGACCTATGTTAACCTTTTGAAATGATAACCTTTTCTGCTGTCATTGGCACCCTGAGTCTCCATCTCTAAAATAGAGCAGGATGATTCCTTAACTTGACATGATATTAGCCTCTGAATTTTTATATTCATGAGGTGAGAAGGAATTTCAGATATGCCCTAGATATGAAGCAAATCAGCAGTAAGAAAAGGGGTCCAATCTCTAGCCAGTTTAATGCAGGTGGGAATGAGTGTGGGAATGGTGGCAAGGCTACTCCATCTCCAACAGAAACTGTGGAAAACCAGGCAAAAGCCACTCAAAAAGGCTGACATGAAAGGCAAAGTGAGTGATAGAGAAAAATACAACTCCAGAGAGCCAGAACATAACCCACCAGGAGTTTTGCTTCACCACCAACATAAATAGTTTATAAAGCAAGAAATAGGAATAGAAATTAGGAAAAGGTATTGAATAATGAGTGGTTTAAAGAATACAGGAGAGGTTTTCATACTGTAAACCTGGCCCATCAGCCAAGTACTAACATATCCCAAATCACGATTGAGAGGCTGAAAGAGCTAGAAAAATAAGGAGTTCTTTAAAAATTCTGTTGATCAGCACCTTGAATCAAATGGGAGTGTTTCAGGCTTCTGGTTCCCACTGAATCAAAAACTGGATGCCTCCATCTCTCCTTGAGAAGAGGCTCTATTACCGTAGGCTGAGACCCTGGCTACACATGATTAGAATAAAATATCAGTGGATATAACTTACTCCTTGGATTCATGGTAAGACAGTGTTCATTAAGGACTTGTGCACTGGATATCCTTCATGTCCCATGGTTGAATAAGGACTTCCATCTCCTTAGCTCTGTCAAGTTAAATACTTGGCAGTTAGAGATTTTGGTTCCTTTTCATGAAGATCTCCGTTAGGTAATCCCAAAATTTCCCCTGAAGTGTCTCATTGTTGTGGATCATGGCAGTGAGAGCTTCCCCCTGGTCCAGACCTTGCCAGTAATCTTGCAGCCACATCTCCTTCCAGCTGAAACATCAAAATGAGAGTTGGATTATGGAGCCTCAGTATAGCTATGAACCTACCTTTCTCCCAGTGGCCAAAGAAATCTTCAGCAGATACAGTGGTTTCTGGTTAGGACCAACAATCTGCTCTGAGGGAAGGAAATGTGAAGTAAATCCAGTACTAATCCAAGGGACAGGCAGTGAGCCCAAAACACAAACTCATTATCCAAGCACCCCCCACCACACACACACACACACATATCCCAGTGAGTTAAATTTCCTGACTTGCCTGCTCTTGGTCTCCACATGTGGAGGGAATTAAGAGGTAGGCAGAGCAGGGGCCAAACTATGGAAACAGTAATCTTCCTAAGAAAAGCAAAGGCGTGTATTTAGATGGTTACTTTTTATATTACACCTGTTTCAGTAATCAAGAAGTGCAACCATATCCAGTGTCTAGATGAGCCATAACCTGAATGTTTCTTTTTTTAATGTTACACTTCTGATAAATCATAATATGTTCTGCACAAACTAGATACAAATTACCTGATGTAAATTACTGGATACAAATCCACTCCACTCCCAGGACCAAGCTGCGCCAGCCCTCTGCTGCCATCCACTGTCCAAGGTGATCTCTGCAGGTCATTCTAGCAGTCTCTCTCATAGTCTTTTATGGCCCCTCCCCTAACAGGTGTGGTTTGACGCAAGCGGCTTCGTTTTTCTACCCCATCTCCTATGCCGACCTCGTTTCCCAATGCCACTGCCTTCTGCTGCCTCCTTCAGTCCTCTCCTCACTTCCCTTCCAATCCACATTGGCCACAATCATTAATCATCTTTTGAAAGCATCCCTTCTATTCTGTCTAGGACAAACATAATTTATCATCTAAATCAGGGTAATTTTAAGAGTCAAAGGAGATGCTGTTAATAGCTACACCAAGTTAACAAGTATAAACCCTGATTACTGCAGGCAAACCTCCCTGGAAACACTAATGTATTTCTCATCCACAGCCCCACCATGTTGAAGATGCTCAATAAACAGCTGAATTGATTTTCAGGACAGTCCAGCTCCAGGACCTGGTATTCAGAATATGTATAACCTGGCCCAACTTTGTCCCTCATCACTTCCCTAAACAGGCCCTCTGCTCTAGTTGAAGCTTTTTTTGAATCACTACTACAAACACTGTTTATACAAGCTGATTTTTGTATGTTGTTGCCCTCAATTACCTCTCACATTTTCTACTGCTCTTTCGCAATTTGTCTTCTCTTAGACTCTTGATACCTTAAAGGCATAGTGACCTCATGTCATAATTTCCTTATACAACATCCCCTCAGCACCCAGGGCTAGTTTATTGCCTGCAGGAAGTAAGTCTGTAAATCATTTGATTTGACAGCCCCAGGGGACCCCAGCTATCCTTACCTGTCATTCTCAGGAATCTCTTCCACACTGCCAAAGCCAGGTGTGGGCACTGGGCAGTCCATGTGTGAGGGCTGGGCAATATGAGGCTCAGGGACCGGGATGCTCCCAGGAGAGGCTGCGTGGGCCTTCTCGGCGTCCAGCCGCGCCAGTTCGTGGTCACAGACAAAACACTCGAAGCCGTTAAGGTAGTTAGGTAGTAAGGGGTCATTCACTCCCCATTCGCGCTGCTTCAAACTATCCAGAAGGAACTGGTTCGTGACGCCCCCAGGCTGCTTGTATGCCAAGTATTTCATATATTCTTCATCATTTTTGTCCAGGAAGTCAATAAACTCTGCCAGCTTCTGCGGCGACTCAAAGTCGTCAATGAGGATGATGGAGTGGTTGTTCGGCATCCAGTCCCGCACAGAGGGAGAGCCGCGGTACACGGGCACAGCACCGAGGTGCATGGGGCGCCACAATTTTTCTGTCATGTAGTCGTCGCAGATGGCATTTTCGAGAGCCAAATGGAATTTATAGCGGGACAAGAAGGCCAAGAGCTCTGGATCCTCGGTGGTGGCTGTGGCTGTGTCCCGTAACCGCGGCGCGGGCAGCTCCCGATTCTGCAGGCACTTCCCATAGGAGTCCACCTGAGAGGGGTAGAGCACGGCCGTCAAGAGGGCACGGCACGTCGGCCAGGACACCACGGGTCCCGGTCTCAGCCCCACGCGCCACCCTCCCCTCCCGCTCCGCCCGGCCCTCACCCACCGGAATGTAGCGCATGAGCTCGCGCACGTAGCGGTCTCGGTCCGCAGGCACGTCGCAGTGGGACTGCAGATAGAGCAGCGGCGCATAGCCGCGGCGGCGCCACTCTGCGCGCTCCTCGAGCGGAGGTGCCGCGCGGCGCAGGTAAGCGATCCCCGGCAGCCACTGCAGCGGCAGCGGGTAGTCCGAGTAGCGACTGAAGGTGGCGGTAAGATTGAAGAGGCGGATGCCCGGACCGTGGCTCAGCAAGAAGTTGTTGAGGGGCGACTCCTCGTGCAGAAGCGCCCAGCTCTGGTGCGCCAGGCGCGGAAGCGGCGCCTCGGACGCGCGGAAGTCGGTGCCGTAGAAGAGCAGCGCGCGCGTCCGTGAGTCTCTCCGCACCCGTCGGTCCCGGGACGCCACGCACGCCCCGCGCGAGCACTCGATGCGCTCCGAGTCGCCCGGGAAGTGAGGAAACAGCCCCGGGCTCCACCACAGCAGCACCGGCAAGTCCACCGCCTCCTCCCTCCCGGGCCGCTGGGCCCCCGGACTGCGAGCCACCCCCACTGCGCCCAGCGCCGATGGAGGCCGGAAAACCGCGCCATCCCACGGCTCCGCCCACTCCGCCTCCCCGCCGGTCTTCCCCTCCGCCGCGAGTCCTGGGCCTCTGGTCGCACAGACCCCAAGCACTCCCAGGACAGCAAGCACACACCCCGTGCGGCCGGCCCCCATGTCTACTCTGGCGGCCGACGCCCGCAGCACCGGTCCCCCCCTGGCTCCGAGTAGCGATGGGACGAGGTCCTACGCCACAGGGGCATGTGGCGCATGCGCGGCTTAGCGGCCAGCTCAGCCGGCCACTTCCCGAGAGCCGCTAGTCCTGGCAGGAAGGACTGGAGGGAAAGTGATACGTGGCAGATAAAAATGACGCTTCTGGATACATCTTAATTTATTTTTATTTCTTTACAAATTAAAGATGCATTGAAAAATAAACCAATGAAGAGAAATGAGAGGTCCAGAGCAGGGGCATCCCAGGCTGTGAGCAGGCAAGCCTGGCCACCATCAAGCCTAGCCCTTGTCCTGCCCCAGCCAGGTCGGGTTGGAAGATAACTGTCAGCCACTCTGTCAATACCAAAGCCTGAGTGGTGTCCTAGCAGGAGAGACTAGCCACTTCTGCCTCTCTCCCCAGCAGCTTGGAGAGCAGTGTTTCCAGCGGAAGCTCAGAGTGGTACATAGGCTGGCTCTGTGAGGTATTGCAAGTTGATGACCAGGCTCCCTACAGAACCATCCAGTGTTGGGGCTGCTCTGGCTGGAATGGAGGCTAATACCTCTCCTAGGTCTCAATATACTTTGCAACTGTTCCCAGGCTCATTCATTTCTGATAATGTGTCTCTGTCCACCAAGGGATCATCGGTCATTGCAGGAGAAAGAGCAGTGGAAGCAGAGCAAGAAAGCTAATCAACCACCCTCAGTCACTTTGAGTTGGCTGTTGACTTCCAGGCCCAAGAAGACTGACCACCTACCATCTACCATCTATGGCCTACAGCCCAGCTCTCGTGCACCTGTATGTATGTTTTCCCTAATATAGGAAGTCATTGATGACAATGAGCTGAATTAGCAGCCCCTCCCCGCCGTAGTAACCCCCTGGGATCTCCGTGCCATCCCACCTGCCCTTCGCTTCTTGGAGGCTGGTCCAAAGGGACACATAATATTGCCAGGGTCTGGGTGGCTTCAAATCCCCCAACACCAAATCATATACAGTGAACTGAGAAACTACATTCATTACGACAGGATTAGCAGGAAAAGGAGGATAAAGTGAGGGGATAGGGGCACCTTCCAACAGCAGGACATGACAGAGTGGTAGGATACTTGAGCCCAGAAAGAAGGTGTCTCCTTATACCTCCCCCTCCCCACAAAGAGACTGAGGTCAGCTTACATGACATATAAGATATGGAACTGTCCCAGTTTCTCTGCTGTCCTGGGCACTTTCCGGAAGCTGGCCTGGACCTTGTGCTGGTTACCCACGTGCTCTAGCTCAGCAGCTGTCGAATCTCCTTGTGCATGTGACAGAGAAAGTCCACATAGGACGCTCCCCCGCTCAGGCTCTTGTCTTCCACCAGGAAGTGTTTGAATAGCATCTCCAGCTTGTCCTCTTGTTTCACCACAATAAGCTATAGTCAGAATACAGGGTCATGATGCAGGGCTGAAGAGAATTAACCATATGCCCCGAAATCCCATTATCTAGGTGCTCACTCTCCCACCCCGCCTTCAGAGTGAGGACTTGACAAGGTAAGAAATGCAGGTTCGGATCTCTGTTACCTTCATGTATCGCGATCTCTGTGCCCTCAAACTATCAATGAGGCCTCGCACCTTCTTAGACAGCAGATTATCCAGAACTGGCAGAACACTCTGAAACACAAAATTCAATATCCTTATGGTAAGGTACGCTGAATCCAGTAGACAAGATGGGGCAGCACAGATTTATGCATTATCTGAAATATGGAAGCCTGTGAAGAATGACAGCACCCTCCCTCTCAGTGTCCCCTGCTACTTAAGAGAATGAGCACACTAACTTTACTGGCTTCTACTCTTATCAGGAAGCTTCTTCCACACCCACACTCTCCTTGACGCCCTGCCCTCACCAGGCCACTGGTGATCTGACTGAAGGAGGAGACGCCGAAGACGCTCTGGACAACACCCTGCTGGACACTCGCTCCCACCCAGAGGAAGAGGTTGAGCCCGTTCTCCAGCAGATATATATCCCCATTGCTTAGACGCTCTTCAGATGCTCGGACTGCTGGTGGTTCAGTGGTATTCTCAATGGGAGACTTTGTCTGGACAAAAGGAAGAGGGCAAAGGGTTACCAATGACTTTAAGACTCGTTTGCCCACCTGCACCTGCCCATCCTGCACCCCCATACACACAAAATTTCTGAAAACTAAGCACCTGAGTAACTCTCAGTATGAAAATATTACATCAGATAATATAGGTAAAAATGTATTAGCGTCAGATACAGACAATATTAATCCTTCCCTTCCTCCTCCTATGATGCCCCTTTCTCGGTACAGTGTCTCACACTCCAGCATTCAGTCGCACCAATGGTAGGAGCCGAGGATAGAAGAAGACATTGGTCTCAGCCACGTCCATGGAGGTGACCAGCTGCCGGACGTAGGCACGGTCATCAGTAGTGACTTCAGCTCCAGGCTGCAGGACCTCACTCTTCAATACGCAGTTCAGATAAACAGGGAGGAGCTTCATGCACTCAGGAAGGATCAACTAAGGGAGTTATCAAAACAAAGTCAGTGATCATGATCATGAGAAATCCCTCCCAATGCAAAGGTGTATCCCAATACCTTCTCCACCAACAAGCTTGCCCCACCTGTCCCGCAGAGGAGGGGCTGGCACAGTTCTTTCTGTAACAGGCCAAGATCTGGGCACACTGAGTGATGAGAGTGTCGCGAACAGTCTTCACAGGGCTGCTTAGGACCCCCCTGTATGCTGGATGGGAAAGGAGACAGCATAGTCACTGGTCAGCCACTCCATCACGGGTGCCTTCCCACCATCACAGCCACCCAGGAATGCTGGACTGCTGTCCATCCTCAGCCCCGATCCCACTCTGCCTGGCCTCTGCCCTCACCAAACTTGGCCATGTAGTTGATGAGCGTGTCAGTCTCACAGTTTCGGTACAGATCAGCCAGCTGAGTGCAGCAGTTGAGAGCCAGGTTGTGGATGCGGAGCCGTCGCTGCCCTGCACAGCTGGTGTAGAGCAGGGCACACTACGGGGAGAGTGAGAGGGGCAACTCACACCCCTCCCTCACCAAGACCCTCAAGACACCTCCTGTTTGCTATTTTATGAAGCTAGAAGAAAGATGGGAGCCACGCCTTCTCCAGCCTCTTCTAGTCCTCTCTGCGCACCCCTCACCCCCTTCCCTACAGCCTACTTAAATCCAGTGACGTGACCGCTGACACTTCTTCCCCGACCCCTGCCTCCTGTCCAGCACCTGCAGGAGGGCTCCATTCTCTTCGTTGAGCCGATCGTCATGCTTGAACTCCACAGTCACCGTCTTGTCCCCATCCAGCCCAGCCAGCTCCACATCTGTGGTGTTGCTCATGTAGAAAGCCCCAAAGAAATCTACAGCACGGATACCTGAGGCCACATGGATGGGGACACGGTTAATGATATGACAGGTGCACAGACTGAGGGCCCACGCTCAACTGCTCATCTCCAACCAGAACTGACCAGTGCTTGTCCGGACCCGCATCACAGCATCAAAGCCAACAACCTTCTGGACGTCCCGACGCAAGTCACTCAGGAACCGTTCCTGGTCGTTCTCCACCTGCATCCCCAGGCCCAGAGTCACATCACCTACTACATACAACCCACCAACAATCCCTGTACCCTCTCCACTCTACAAGCCTGCAGAATCGTAATGACAATAAGGTAAAGGTAATAATAACGATGTTATTATTTAAGCTTTTAAGCACTTATTACATGCCCAGTACTACATTAAGTGCTTTACATGTGCTCACTTAATCCTGATGACAAACCCTACTTAAAAACTACTTTAAAATCCCATTTTATAGATGAAGAAACAAAGCAGAAAATAAGTAATTTATCCTAGGTCATATAGCGGCCAAGTGGTAGAGCCAGAATATCAACCCGGGGCTCATTTCAAGCCCCGTGCTCCTCTTCGCTACACTCTTCTTCACATTGTGTGGTCTTCTCAATGATATTCCTATCAATGAGTCAGTAGCTAAGGAGCCACTCCACTTGTAGGCAGGCATTCCAGTCCTGCCTCCACGTGCCACCCAGAGTCCCGTGCCGTACCTGAAAGCAAGCGTATTTATAGACAGAGCCACCAGTGAGCTGGGGTACAACAGAGAGGGTGGCCACATCCACATACTGGTTAGGGAAGAGGAAGAGGTCTACGCAGCAGCCTTGGGCCACACACTCTTTGGCCAGGGTCTGATAGGCACCTGACTGAGGCTGGAACAGAGTCTAGGCAGGAACAGAAGAAGGTATTGAGACCTGAGTTCCACCCTGTTTGAGAACTATGTATATAATATGGGCTATTATTCGAGGACACGTAAGACTTCAGAGCTGCATTACAGTTTGCAATAGTAGTAGAACATTCTCTTTAAAAAGTCTACCAAGGGCTTTGGGATGAGATGGGGTAGAGAGGTGTGGGAGCGGTGGAGAAGGCTGGCAGCCACAGATATGAAAGGACAGAGGATCTCGTCCCAGTAGCCCCTTGAGAAAGTTTAGAGTATTGCACTGTAAAGAGACAGCACGTTCCTCTGTGATGTGAAGTCCTCCCCCCAGCTCCCAGTCCCACACCTTCTCCTTGTCTGTGTTGATCAACTTCCTGTCGTCTCTGTTCTTCAGTTTCCCTGGGGCCTCTGCAATGGGCAGGGAGGTGTGGAATAGAAAGAGCTTCCCTGCACACTCAGCAGCCTAGAAGAGGAGAGAGATCTACTGGTCCATTCTTTCCTTTATTCATCCATTATTCATTCATCCCGTCCCTTGTCATTTATTCAGTGCCAACTATGTCAGACAAGCTGACTCACTGGACAGTCACCAGTCACTAAAGAAACAGGGGTTGTATCCCAGAGGTAAGATGCTCAGAAGAAAGTGTCACACAGGCGGCTGCCCAGGACTCTCGCCTTACCTTCAGAGCCTCCATCCCAGCCTGAATCACTGGGGCAAATACTGTCTCCGTCTCCCTTGTGTCTGCAAACATTTCTGGAATCTGATCCAATAAGCTTAAGAGATAGGTGATGGGAGGCAATCAAAACTCTATCCAAATTTCAGATCCCTCAATTCCCCCAAAAAGTCATCTGGCCCCCAGACTCTGAGAACTCCTGAGGCATAGCCTGTGTCTATCACTGGCTTTCTGTGGTTGTACCTTGCCCTCCACCTTACTTTACCCCCACAATCTGACTCTCTTCCCCCACAATCTGACTCTTACCTGGTGATGACTGCCCGAGACTCGCTGACATTGACCAGGAAGCCATCCAGCAGTGGCACAAACATGTCACCCACATCAGATACAACCATCATCTGTGGCTGGGCCAATGAGCTCTTCACATTGTAGAAGTGGAGCACCTTATTATAGGTGACAAAGCCAACGCGGATTGCTGACTCTTCTGCCCCGCCCTCCCTGCAGAAAGGGATGTTGTTACCCAGACTTGCCACCTTCTCCACCAGGCAACTGCATGACGTCAGGATCCACATGCTGAGTTATCCCAACCACCCACCCTTGCGCCCCCTCCCCAGCCATGATCATCCCTAGGATACCTTGGCCCCTAACTCTCACCTAGGCAAAAAGTCTAACAGTGACTTGAGCTCCTCACAGAGGAGCCTGACAAGACCACTCCTGATGGCATTGTAGGAGACATCAATCATAAAGATGAAGGCAGGAGGGATGGGGAACTTATTGTTCTGCAAAAGAAGGAAATGTTGGAGGGGAGAGGGCTAGCAGTAAGCAGGTCAGTTGACTAGAGATAAGCCAACATCCAAGGGGACAGTGACAGGGTGAAGGAAATGACCACAGCAAGTCTCAGCTGTCTCATTGTCCTTCACCCACTGCTCCTCCCCATGCTCCCCTCCCTCACCTTGCAGTAATCTACAGTGGCCAAGAATTCATAAGAGCCCAGGGACAGCTCAGGACGGTCATAAGCATCCACACGCTTGCCGGTATGATCCAGGTGTTGAAAATACTGGGGAGGAACTGTGGGGAGTAGGCCAGAGTGTTACTCATGGGTCCGCTTTCGGTCCTCGTCTGGTCCTGGCTGAGCTCACTCTAATGCCCCACAGCCCCAGAGGCACTTCACGTCCCCATCTCCTAAACAATGGAGCCTCATCTATCTAACTAGAAAGAGAGTAATGAAGATGCAGTCAGGATCCCCCAGCCCCAGCCTCTGTGAACGTACCATCGTTGATACAGCTGCAGAAGCAGCACTGGAAGCGTCTCCCTCCCTCAACGAACTGCATAAAGGGGCACATGTATGCTTTGCAACGATTGCAGCGCAAAGGGCCAGACTCCCCATGGTCGACAACATACGGTGAAGCCTAAGGAGCAAAGGGAAGGGGCTCAGACACAGAAGGAAGCTACAGTGATATGTGGGAACAGATGAGGAGGAACAACCTGGAGGGAGAAGAACATGGCTCAGACAGTCTGCCTGCGGAGGGAGCAGAGAGAAGGGGAATGAGGACAAATGTCCCTAACGGTCTAAGGACTATAGTCCCTCTCCTTACTCCTTACCTCTAGAACTTCACTTCTTGAAAGAGAAGAGCAACAATGGAACTGGCCCAAACAAGCCAGGGGCTGACGTGGGCACATGAGGAGAAAGTCAAAGATTACCCAGGATTCTCATTTCTGGCCCAATCTTCAATCCCCTTCGTTCCTGCTTCCTTTCCTACCCAAGTATTTGTGACACTTGTCCTCCCCAATCCCTGGATTTCTGTGATACCTACTGACACCCCAGGCAGATGTTACCCTACAGATAAAGAGACCAGCAGGCAAGTGTCCAGCCACCCTCACTGAGACTCAGGAAAAGAGAAAGAGAAAAAGACAGAACAAGACAAAGAAGCAGGATGTAAGGTGAGCCCTGAATGTCCAGTTATAGAGAAATCCACCCCCCCAAGTTCATTAAGGCATGAACACAAGTGTATATACACCACGGCATGGCAGCAGCAGCTCCAAGCACTCTCTCTTTTCATCCTGATTCCAGGTATTGGGTGACAGATTATAGCCCAAACCAGGTAAAAGGACCCCTGGATTCTGTTTCTTAATATGCTGTCCTAATATTTCTAACCTACCTGGGATGACAGGACAGAGTACAAGAAAAACCAGAGTGACGTGCCTCTCATCACCAGGTGATGACCGTGCTACAGGAGGCTCCTGCCTCCAGCTGTCTTCTCCCCTACAAGTTGGCCTTGACTCTTTTCAAAATGTGTTTCACGTGTGAACTCTGCTCCATCCAGGAATTTCTTGGGCTTTTGCTTTCCTCCCTATCACCCTCTTCAGGCATGGGCCCTGGGATAGAAAGCTATTGATGATACGCTCCCCTCCCGACCAACCAAGCCTTCATCCACTGTGACTGCCAGAATCACATCTAGGAAGAAGTCTTATCCTCGCTCCCCCTCACTTCCTCCCTCTTATTATACTCTAGTCTGTCCCTGACTCACCTCCTCTGGGGGCAGCCTTGCCAGCGGCTTGATGACAGCTGCCAGCGGCACCTGAGCCTGCTTAGCCATGTCAGAGGTGCAAGGGATGTTATAGGATGTGCATCGAATGTACCGGGGACTTGCATTTCCTGAAGGAGGGGATGGAAAAGCTGAGTCAGATCACAGAATCACTCCAGACACCAGCTCACCATTGCTGACACACCCCATCACCCCAACAGATGCTAGAGGTGACGGTGGCTCTTTCCCCCTAGAGACCAATGAGGGACTGGTCTCTGACAAGAGCCCCATCCATAAGCTGATAATGCTGGAGAAAAAGTCCTGCAGGGAGGAGTTATTGCCCTTCTCACCTTGGTCTTTCACCAGGAAGTTGGTGGTGACTAAGGGTGGCACCTGGCCCCGTACTCCAGTAACAAATGGCTCTGAACCCCGGTTGTTCCTGTCATCTTCAATAACCTGAATCTGTAGGGAAGAAGTGAAATGAATGAAGCGACAGATGAAAAGGGAGAAGGGAGTACCACGTCCCAGAGGCAGGAGAAAGAAAGGCTGGAGCTGCAGCACAGAAACTAAGAATTTGCCAAGGAACACACCTCATGCACCAGGCCTGCTCTCCTTTTGGAGATCATATAAAATGCAGTAATGCCAATCTTCCACTCTATAGTCAGCAGCAACCTGCTGCATGGGCAACACTGAGAAAGGGCTTCTTTATGAATCGCCCTGACCCCCAATAAACAGTGATCACCCTGTTACAATACCTACTCCAGGAAAGCTCCAGCTCTAATCACAAGCCTTCAGACATGGTCAGATTCCACTTCCCTCCCACATCGAGGCTTCCCCTCCCCTTCTCTCCCCAAGAGCAGGAACACAGACAACAGTAACCATGTAAAAATGAAATCTACCTGGAATGACTCTACACTCAATGAGAGCAGAAGGGACAGGGTGAGGAGAGGATTACACAGCCAGAAATGATCAGGCAAGGTGAGGAAGCAGATGCTGCCTTATTTTCAGGTAAGCATCAGCGTGTAAACATGGGAGAAGAGGATCTTATAGCCCAATCCTCAGTCCCCCACATTTTGACAGACCCAGCGAAGGAAAAAAAAAGAGATATTGCAAAGCTGGTGATCAGATCTTTGTGCAGACTGATAACCTTTGTCAGTTACTTCAAGATGGGTTTGGTAAAACCAGAAAAAGTAAAGGGAAAATAAGACTCTGTGTCCCATAGAATAAAGAGCTGAAGCTTAGAAATATATCAGAGTCAAACAGACTCTCCAGATGAGAAAGTGACCCACACTTTCCCAAACCAGCAGTCCCTTTCCCTGTAAGAAATGCCAGTTTCCCAGACTTGTACATTAGTAGCCACCTACCCATGTTTCTCTGCAACAAGCAGTAGACAAATCAAACCCAAAAGGGAAGGATCTACTGTTTTGTCCTCTTCCATCATATGTCACAGGCAGGCTCCTGGAGGAACCAGCAGGGCTAAAACCAAAGCTTAACAAGCTACTTGATCCCGCCCTTCGAGCCTGACCTTCTACCATCCCATACTTAAAGGCACTGCTAACAGCGTGCTACTTCATTATATGGTGACTTGAGGCATGCATATCCTTCTAGCTTGTAAAAGCAAGGGTCTAGAAGGACTAAGGGAAGAGGATGGAGAGGGATGGACATGGTGGATGAGGTGAAGATGAGGTCATAGGCATGCACGGGTGATTTAACACAGGGATCACACACACACACCCACCCCCTGCACTTACTGGACTAGGAATGGCATCAGGGTCTATTCTGTGCCTGGTTTTCTGCTGAGGAGGCAGCTCATTGAGTTGCTTTTAGTGTTTTAATAATAAAGGCAGCAGGGGAATACAGGGAGGGAGACAAAAGAACAAGAAGCAGATGTTACTTCTCTCAGCCCTGATGAGTTAGACATGAACAGCTGGAGCCCAGCTCCTACTGCTGAAATCAGGCCCCCTCTCGATCATAAATTCCAAATTTTTCTGGGCCAAAAAAGAGCCTTTAATGGCTTAGCCTATGATGTAGAAAGATAAGGAAGGGGGCAAACAGGAGGCAAGAGGGGTTATATGGAGGGGCTGAATGGGAGAAATTTTAAGAAGGAAGAAGAGGGATGTTCCCTCCAAAAGGCCAAGCCTCCCATGTAAGAACTACTCTTACACTGAAAGAAGCCTCCCCTCACATCCAACCAGATGCTCCTTCTCACTAAAAGAGGAAAAAGGAAAGAGGCACTGCTTCATCCTCTAGGGTCCCCCTTAGCCAGCTGGGTCCCTCACCATGATGGTTCCCCAAAGGAAGAGGGAAGAGAACAGGATGGAATATGACAATGGCTAAGCATGGTGAGGCAACTGACATAGCAAATGTTGCAGACAGAACTAGACAGTGGCCTCCACTTGGGAATACCATATCAGCCTCTACTCTTGAGTATGATGAGGAAGGTCTGAGCATTCTGATGGCTCTAAGGGTAAGATTCACCTTCTTCCTGGGAGAAGGAACTTCCCCACATTGCCCTTGAAATTGTAGATCACTTTTCTCCATCCACACAGCAGAAGACTAGCAAGCAAAAGTATCGAAGGCTTTCTCCTAAAACACTATCCAAGTAGAGGCAGAAAGAGTCCAGAGAGGCTTTCCTTTTCTCATCAATAACACCAGAGATTCCCCGCCAGCTCTAACCATTAAGAAGACTGCTATGCTATCCTACTAGATCTAAGAGGACAAGACCTGGACACAGCCAGTACTCCACAAAAGAGCAGAGGCTTCCAGGCTCTGTCCAGTGGTGACAGCAACCCAGAGCTCTATGACACTGCTGATCACTCCTGGCTTCCCTTCCTTTCCTGCCCAGCTATAAAGTAAAAATACCCCTAAAATACTTCTGGAACGTCAAGTTCTATTTAGAGAGTCAAAAATTACACGTAGGCTCTACACCTGCAACATGACGAACAAAAGGGAAAAATAATCAGAAAAGGCTAGGCAAACATCTCATCTAGGTTGACTCACTTATCTGATAGCCACAAGCTCCTTCCCCAGGACCACATAAGTATCTACTTACAGGGCTCGGGATGGCGTCAGGGTCCAGGCGCTTAGGAGGCAATGGTTGAGGAGGCCCAGGCTGACTGCCAAAAGTGGCTGCTCCTGGGTAGGGACTTCCATAATTGGACTGAGGGCCCCTGGCTGGTCCAAAGGAACCTGGGAGACAAGTGCAAGGTTGATGAACAAAATATTCCTTCCCTATCTCTTAAGGCCTCACGGAAATGACTAGACTCCTATTATAAACACAGAATTGAGAGGTACAGTAATAACCATTTGTTATCTGAACTGTGAGAAAAAAAAAATCTTATAAACCCCACATCTTAGTAATAATACCCTGAAGCTGTCTATCTAGTTCACCACTTAGCAAGTAATACCAGAAGCAAATAACAACAACAATGAAAACACCTGAATAGCTGAAGCTTTTGGCTCCTAGGTAGTCCTTGGGAAAAACTCACCATTTTGCTGCAGCTGATAGCCTGGCTGCTGGGAGGAGTGCATAGGTGGTGGTGGTCCTGGGGGCCCAGTCATTTGGGTACCAGGGGGCAGAGCTTGAGGAGGAGGTGAGGACACATGGTTGGGCTGGCTCACTGGGGGCCCCCCAAAACTCTGTCCAGGCAAGAGTGGACCAGTCATCGAAGGCATCCGAGGACCCCCTGAGGCGGGGGATGTGAAGCTGGAGGCCTGTGGTGGGACAGATCGCTGGGGAGGCTGGGCCCCCGGATGACCCTGGCCAAGGGGAGGAGCTTGGCCCTGAGGATAGGAGCCATACAGACCAGAATTAGGGAAACTTCCTGAGGCTGAGGCCAGTGATGTTGGCGGGCCTGAGAAGTAGAAGAAGTAGAGTCAGAACCCCAGTCATTCTGCCTCCTTGTTCAGCAAACCACTTTCCTTTCCACCCGAGGGGCAGGAATGACTTGTCCCATCTGCTGGGGCTTAGAGGAATACATAAAAGAAATAAAAGGGATCCAGGTATACCCCAGAGACAGATGCCTCTAAAAAGGAAACAGTATTCCTATGGTCATAGGTACTCACCATAGCCCAGCCCCGAAGCGGGAGGGGCTGGGGCCACAGCACCACTGATCTGCATTCCGGCCAGCTGAGCAGTCACCTGTGCACTTGTCGGGGGAGGCCCATAGGGCTGAAGCACAGCTGGCTGACTGACCACAGGGGCCAATGGGGCAGACGCAAACGGCTGAGACCCAGGGAGCCTGTGAAGAGATGGAAAGCAGAAGCTTCTAGTGGGCCAGGAATCCCTTCCAAGTTGACAGGAGCCCCACATTATATGGGAAACAATACTGTTTTACAGCATCTTACTCTCATCTGGGCTCTTATATGGCTTCATATTTTTATATATTTGTGAATAAATCACGTTCCTCATAATCTACACTGTGATTATTCAGGGCAAACCTTGTTTTCCATTAGGTTCACTCCAAAAACACGTGCCAAGCACCCTCAGATCAAACAGTATTTACCCTGGTAGTTAGAGTATCACCTCCTCTGCCTTAATCCTTTGTTGACAAGCCACTTCGGTTCTATATTCAAAAGCACTGAAGAAGTCGAAATTAAAGGTGCACAGAAGCATTAACACAGCAGAAGCTTAATAAATGTGGGCTTGAACAAATGCAGTTTGATTGTTTAACCTTTAAACCAAAGGATCACTTAATCCTGGGAAAGGTATTAGAAATCTCTTAAGATCAGAAGAGCTGGTGAGCTAAGTTTGGAATTCTCTACTAAGGAGAAAGATGATGCTATCTCACCAGAGTTAAGGGCTAGACACAGAGGATATAAGCCAGGCAGCCTGCTAGCTGAGTCTATCCAGCAAAGTCTCATTACTTGAATAACTGCGCTGGACACTCCCATGGTACCACCTGCCACATTAAAATACAAACACAGCATCAGTGTAATATCACTGCATACCAACTAGCCATTGCACCAGTGGTTTACAGTAATATTACTGCAGAAATCTACAGCATAGATTATTGTACATAACAAGCTCCTTCTGGGATTTCAAGAATGAATCAAATTCTTCATCATAGTAGCCTATTACACTGAAATCCTGATTTATACTTCCTGTTTATTTTGTCTTTCTAAATAACTGGAACTTTATTATGTTTGGTCAGCTTCTACTGGTCCTGCAGTTTCACTTTTCATTTGTTCATTCAACTAGCATTTTCAGGGCATTATGCTAGTGAAACTTACCTCCCTAAGCTCTTTGCTGGGTTTTGCAGTTTTTGCCTTCCATAGCAGCAAACATACTGTTAGCCCATGGCAGATGCTTACAAATCCTTGCCAGAACAATTGTATTCCATGGTACTACTCTATTAATATGGATAATACTCTCAACTGCCTACTGGTATTCTATCATATAAACTCATACCTTATCTGCACACAGCTTTATAGTTTACAAAGCATCTCTAAATGCTTTAATTCTTACAGCAAATTAATGAAGAGAACCGAGCAGATGGAAAACTAAAACACTAAGGATAAAAGTAGCAGGCTAAACTAGAACTAGAACCCAGGTCCAGGCCCAATTCTTAGTCCAGTGTACTTTAAAATTGTGAAATGTAACATAAATAGAAAAAGATACATAAAACATATGTGTACTGCTGAATAACACAAACACCCCTGTAACCTAAAGGCCAGTCAAGAAATGGAATACACCAAAGGCCCTGTGTGCCTCTCCTCACAACCCTTTCCTTTCTCCCAAAAGTGAAAGTCGCTCAGGATTGTCCCCGACTCTTTGTGACCCCATGGGCTGTACAGTCCACGGAATTCTCCAGGCCAGAGTACTGGAGTGGGCAGCCGTTCCCTTCTCCAGGGGATCTTCCCAACCCAGGGATCAAACTCAGGTCTCCCACATTGCAGGCAGATTCTTTACCAGCTGAGCTACTAGGGAAGCCCCCTTTCTCCCAAAGATAACTACTTTCCCAACTTTCTAAAAATTGTTCCCTTGTCTTTAAAACTATAATTCAGTTATGTCAGGTTTTCAAACTTTTGTTAAACAGTATCACATCATACGTACTTTGAGTTTTGCTTCTTTTGTTCAACCACATGTTTATGAATTCACCTATGCTGCTGCATTTAGCATTCTCTTTCATCACAAAATGTTATTCCATTAAATAAATAGGCCACGATTTACCTAAGCATTTTACTACAGACGGATATTGAAGGTTTTCTAAGTTTGGGATATTATCAATAATAATGTTACTATGTTAAATCATATATTTAACTTATACATACCTGGGCTTTTTCTAAGGCATACAGCTATGAGTTTAATTACTGGTTTATATGATATGATATCTTTAATTTTAACAGATAATTCCAAGTTATTTTCCCATGGTAGTTGTACTGATTTGCATCTGACCACCAGCAGATGAGGAGAGTTCCTGATAATCCATATGCTCAGCAATATTCAGTACTAGTAGCTTTTTAATTTTGCCAATCTGATCGATACATAGGATAATTCTGCTGTGGTTTTTAACGTTTACTTTTTTCTTCATTTATGAGGTTGAACCGCTTTTTAATTTGTTCTTTGGCCATTAGTATCCCTTCCTTCATAAAATACTATTCCGGATTTTGTTTATTATTTTTTCAACTGAACTGACTCTTTCTTATTGACTAGTAGGAGTTCTTTACATATTCTGGACACTATTTTATGTTTTTATCTACTTTATGTGTAAATATCTTTTTCCATTCTGGAACTTTTCTTTCCAAAGTACTTCCCATTCAATGTCTTTCTCCTTGATCATTCCCATCAGCACAAAAACATACAAATATCTCAAAAAATAACCAACTATTAGTGAAAACAACCCAAATGTCCATCAACAGATAAATGGATAAAGAACATGTAGTGGTATAATCATATAATGAAATACTGTAATAAAAAGAATGAAGTACTGATACATGCTACAACATAAATAAACACTGGAAACATTATGTTAAGTGAAAGAAATCAGTTACAAAATATATAGGATTCTATTAATATGAAATATCCAGAATAGGGAAGTCTATAGGGACAGAAAGTAGATTAGTGGTTGTTTACGGTTGGGGGAGTGAGGGATTTAAGGAAAAGCTGAATAGGGATAGCTCCTCAGATAAAGGATATTGTGTGTCTTCCTGAGGTGATGAAAATGTACTAAAACGGACGATAGTGATGGTTGCACATATCTGTGAATATACTTAAAATCATTAAATTTGTGCACTTTAAATGGTCATGGTATATGAATTACATCTCAATGAACTGAGATGTAATTGGATTGGATTTTAAAAATACAATCAAATAAAATTGCCCTAAAACCTCACATCCCCCTCAAGCTTTTATCTTTTAGTCAAACATTAGGAAAAAATTGGTCTATGCTTTTTTTTCCCCTTTGGCCACACCATGCAGCTTGTGGAATCTTAGTTCCCCCTTCAGGGATCAAACCCAAGTCCCCTGCATTGGAAATGAGGAGTCCTAACCACTGGGCCGCTAGGGAAGTCTCTATCTCTACTTCTTTAATTACTATTCATATCTCTTTTAAAAGATCTTTCTTTCTAGGTTCTTTTTCCTTTTTTCCCCCTAGTCTATTCCCTGGTACTTTTCTCAGCCAGGGCCCATACAGGGTAAACTACCAGTCTCTGAAAACACCTTTATTTGCCTTCTCTTAGGTAGGTACATAATCCTATATTGACAGTTACAGTCCCTTAATCAATGTAATAGCCTACTATCTGCTCTCCTCTCATAGTCTAATCTTTTTTTTTTTCCTTTGAGAAATCCCTGAATTGAGTTAGAGTGGTTGTTTAGCATTTGACTTGCTTCTGGAGGGTACTCCAATGATACTGCTGCCCAGTATCAAAGTTTTTTTTTTAAGTTTAAGTTGTAATTTCCAAATCATTAAATTCACTCCTTTTAAGTGCACAATTCAATGATTTTTAGTAAATTTAAAGAGTTGTGCAACCATCACCAGAATCCAATTTTAGAACATTTTCACCACCCCAAATGATCCCTGGTGTTCACATGCAGTTCAAAAACACCCCGCCCCCGACTCCCCTGCTAACTTATCCTCAGCCAGCCTGGGAGAATCAGGACTCCTTATTATCTCCCTCTGCCAGTGTACAGATTTTTTTTTTTCTAGTTTACCTGTTTACTGAAGTGTAGCCTAAGTCCAGATTTCATAAACAAGATTTCAGTTCTAAACCTCAGCTCAGAAATGCCCAAGTTACCTGCTTAAACTTAAGCCCCTAGGTCCTCAAGATAATTTCCACCCTTTGCACAGGCAGCCACAATATCAACTTACCACTCTGATTTTCAGTTCCCACTTGTTATCTGGCACTTGAGGATTTAACTTTCCTTGAAGCTTGATTATGGATTTGAAAAAAAAAAATTTTGTTTCTATTTCCTCTCCCCTTTCTAGACATTTATAGCAGAAGGGTTTTAGGTTACATTAATCCACTTCCCAGCTGAAATTCTTTCACCTGCTCCAACTAGACAGCTGCCTTCATATCTCCACTGAAACTACATTTGTCAATGATGTCAAACCCAATGGTCAATTCTTGGTCTACATCTCACCTTTCAGCAGCAAGTGACACACCTGATTACTCTCTTGACTTCCTAAAATACTTACTTTACCTAATTTCAGGATGCTATGACACCCTGGCTAACCTACCTCACTACTGGTCTTTCTCATTGCATTTTGATGGCCCCTACTCTGAATGCCTTTTATAAGTTGGTAAGCTCCAAGGCTCAGTCCTCTGGGCTTACATTTGATGCTAAAAATGTATATTCTGGACACCTAATAAAAATGTCAGAAAGCAACTCTTCCACTACTACACATCCTACCACAGTTATGCTTCATTCTTTGTTTACCAAAATACAAACAGCATTCCAACAGAGATGACTGCCCTTCTTTAATGGACTTCCACACAGAGACAAGGGTTTATCGGGTCACACACCACCAAAGTTTTCATCATTTATGTAGTTTTCCTTTGCAATCTTTCTTTTCATGACTGATCACACCCAAATTAACCAATAAATCCTACTAAGTTCCTGTTCTAGAGGGAAAGGGGAAGTCAAAAGAGACATAAATAATCCTAAGGTTCCTTCTTCCTGTTTCTTCCTTAGGGTAGGTTCTGAAGGACCATAACAATTATTTAAGATATGTCTAGTCAAGGAAAAAACTCAAGTTCACAGAAATGGAAAGAATATGCCAAACAACACAGGTGCTTAAATGAGTCAATAATCCACAGAGGCGCAGCAGCAGCATCTCTAATCTGGAAGAAGGGAAACGAATTACAAAAAGATGAAGGGAAGAGGAAAAGGAATCCAAGAGAAAAACAAAGGGAAAAAAAAAAGAAAAGTAAAATAGGCCCTCATACATTCCTAATCCTTCCAGTCTCATCAGACCAATTTTAGGTTGACCCAAGTACATACCTCTGCATCTGAACACCGGAGCTTGGTCCATTCTGTACATCTCCTTGGCCAAACTGGCCATATGCAGTCTGGCCACAAGGGCCCTGTGCTGTCGAGGCTGGAGGTGCCCCTGAAGAAGCTGGGGCTCTTGAAACACCTGAGGGTAATGAAGAGAAGCTAAGAAATTAGGAAATTTCTCCTCCACCTTGAGCAAGGAATGCAAAGCAAGGATCAATAAGCTCCAACCTTCACTGCAATATCACAAGTATAATATCATAGCTTGGCAATGAAAAGGACACCATCAGGATGCAACTCCAGTTACAAGAAATTCTGAACATGGATGCCCAGCCAGAGAGTTTTCACTCTCTTAAACAGGTGTAATAGGTATACTACTAGTGAAGCTGTAGCCAGAGCCACAAAAATGAAAAGCTTTCCTGTGATCACTAGACACCCTCACTCAATCCAGGACGGTCTAATATTCTTACCCTAGACAAAACATCAACTCTTTTAAGGAAAAGATTCCATCCTAGAACTCAGAAACTCAGAACATATGCGAGGAAGGCGGCTTAGCAGATGACCAAGAACATGCTGAACTAGGTTGTAAAGACATAACCGTTGGGACTTCCCTGGTGGTCCAGTAGTTAAGAATCCACCTTGCAATGCAGGGGCTGGAGGTTCAATCCCTGGTGGAGGAACTAAGATCCCATATGCCACAGAGCAACTAAGCTCCTGCATCACAACTAGAGAAATCCACGTGTTGCAATGAAAGATCCCACATGACGCAATGAAAACCCAATGTAGCCAAGTAAATAAACAATTGTTTTAATTCTTTAAAAAAAAAAAAGAAAGAAAGGCGCCCCTTAGAGAGACTATTCTGCCAGCCTCTTCCTCATATATTCTACAGATCCTAAGCACCTTCTTTTCATCCACTTCTAAATGCTGACACTCCCAATAGTACATGGCTCAGGGAAGTGTTCCCATGGGTCGGAGACTTTGTTTCTGCCCAATTATTCAGTCAGGACAGGTTGTACATGTGTGCTAAGTCAATTCAGTTGTCCCCAACTCTGTGCGACCGTATGGACTGTAATCCGTCAGGCTCCTCTGTTCATGACGATTCTCTAGGCATGAATACTGGAGTGGGATGCCATGCCCTTTTCCGGGGGATCTTCCTGACCCAGGGATCAAACCCAGGTCTCTTGTGTTTCCTGCATTGGCAGGCGGGTTCTTTATCATTAGTGCACCTGGGAAGCCCTCAGGACAGGTCTCCTGGCCTCCAGTTACTGCTGTCGCTTATGTCTTCACAAAAGCTGCACTACGCGTGTTCTGCTCACCAGAGCTGCCATCAAAGCTACTTCTATGACTGCTAATCTGGAGAAGGCAATGGCACCCCACTCCAGTACTCTTGCCTGGAAAATCCATGGATGGAGGAGCCTGGTAGGCTGCAGTCCATGGGGTTGCTAAGAGTTGGACATGACTGAGCGACTTCACTTTCACTTTTCTCTTTCATGCATTGGAGAAGGAAATGGCAACCCACTCCAGTAATCTTGCCTGGAGAATCCCAGGGATGGCAGAACCTGGTGGGCTGCCGTCTATGGGATTGCACAGAGTCGGACATGACTGAAGTGACTTAGCAGCAGCATGACTGCTAATCATCCTTCCCATATGAAATGCAGAAAGAAAGCCATTAGTTACTTGGCATATCACTTTGGAAATGCTGCTGACCCCTGTTCAAACCACTGTTTTTCTTTTGTTCTGCCCTCAGTAGAGATTAGACACTACAGAACCTGCCTGCAGGTTCATATTAATCATATTAATCTGAATTCACTAGCCATTCACTGGCCTGCTCACTAGCCATCACAGAGCCAGGTATGTTTTCCTCTCAATAACAGAGCTTCTTCTTGGGGCAATGCCAGCTCCATCTTGATAAGCCACAGCTTGGCAAATCAGACGTGGACTCTGTCCTGCCAAAGTCCCAACCCAGAGTAAGGCTCTTCCAAAGCCCTGAGACCTAATCTCATCACTCCAAAAAAATATATTTTCCCCCCCAAAGTCATCACAAAAATGGTAACAACTTTGGGACTTCCCTGGTGGTCCAGTGGTTACGACTCTGAGCTTCCACTGCAGGGAGCATGGGTTTGATTCCCGGTTGGGGTACCAAGATCTCACATGCCACATGGCAAAATTTAAAAAGGTAATAACTTCATTCATTTCTCAAATTTTACCTGTGCCTCTTTAGTGCCTTCTTTTTCACATATCTCATGATGGAATTAACTCTCTTAAAAAGCATAAAGCATCTGGCATACCCTAAGGCCCAAACCCTAACCCTAACCTGCAATGTGGGTCTGCAAAGAGTCTGCCTGCAATGTGGGAGGTGTAAAGGAAATGGCAACCTACTCCAGTATTCTTGCTTGGAAAATCCCATGGACGGAGGAGTCTGACAGGCTTGGCGGGCTACAGTATATGGGGTCGCAAAGAGCAACTAACACTTTCCCTTTCACCTAACCAAAGAGCTACTGTCAACCATCTTCTTTTGCCCCCTATGAATAACCCACAGGTTACGAGCTCCACTTCATGAAAAATGTAATATAAAAGCCAAACACTGACCCTAAGGACAACCAGTCTCCTTTAATTTCCCTGATATTAAACAACATCTAAGAAGCTGAAGAAACTCAAAGGAAAAGGAATGCTATCACCAAAAAGATATGAGAAGCACCAAAACCCAGGCATACAAACATCATACTTTTTATCCCTATGTCCCACAGTCATGTATAGATAGACCCACAAGTCCGATGAGAGAAATTATCACTGGCTCTGGAGGAACTATGACCACAGTCCTTCCATCCAGCTGTGAACAATTCAGCCAGGTGAGGCTGCACAGGGTGACACCAACATGAAGTAAACTGCCATTGAACCTGGAAGATGGGACACCCTACTAGATGTTTTAAAGACACAGTCACCTTATATAAAAACAGGAAAGGGCAGACTGCCCACAGGACTCTCAGTGACCAAGAGCCAGATTCATGTTCCTCAATCCCAGTCACCACAACCCTTTAGGCAGCTTAAGTAGGGCAATACCACCCAACCTGAAGATTACTAATTCCCTTCCTTAGCTCAAAGGAAGCTCGGAAACATACCTGGGGGAGGGGTTTGCTGATAGCCTGGTACTGGGCCATTGTAGGCTCCATAGGGAGTGGGGGCGGCTGTGGACCCTGGTTGCCCACCATAGCTGGATTGATGATACCCTGCATAGACGGGCTGGGGCTGCCCAAATGGCGGCACAGGTGGAGCTGACTGGTTAACGTTCATTATGAGAGCATCCCCGACTTGGTCTCACCTATTAGATGGGAGAGAAGACAGAAATTAGTCAAAATCAACTTTCTAAAGTGAAAGCACTATTCACAGTAGGAAATAGAGCTAGAAACGGACTGACCTTATCAGGCAGTGATCAGCCTAATCATTCTCACACTATTACAGGATCTTTGTAATTTTCTTCCCCAGACAGTAGACAGACTGCCTCCTCAAAGTAAGGATTTTGTTACTCTGAACCCTATGCTTTGTCACTGCCAAGAGGGTATAAATTTCAACTTCAGACAGGCCCAGTGGAATGGAGCAGCAGCCTCCATTCCCTAGTGGTATGATTTCTAGTGTCTAGTCATATAAGGAGTCCTGCCACTGATGAACTATTGTGATAGTACAGGTAAATGAAACAATGTTCCCACTTTCTGTTCATTCACTCTAGCATCCATTCCTTCCACAAAACTGAATACCCTGCAGTGTGCTAGTCATTTTTAATCACTCAAACTGCATGTCTAAAACAGATCAACTAAATCCCCTCCCCCTCAGAAGACAAATTTTAGAGTGACCATTTAGAAAAATGACATTCTTAGGCTAAACTGCAGTAAATCAAGTGCTTACTCCATCCTCAGTCTTCCCACCAAAAGAGTGTATGGACCTTAGTACTGAAGCATTAAAATCACTAAATGTAAAGGACAGCTGAAAACTCTAGCAATGTACCAGATTAGAACTGAGTGCAGGTCTGGCACAAAAACCTCACACAATAACCCAGAGAAACAGTTCAAAGATCAATAGCAAAGTTAGATTTCATGGGAAAAGATCATTCACCTTATCCTTCAAGCAGAGGGACTGTAATTATTCCAAATCTCAAGGCACTTCTCCAACTCTTTCTGCTCTCCTAATAGGCTTGTCATGAATCTAGGCCACGTCCAAAATTATTACAATCTTGCCCAACAATAGAGGAGTGAATTGGAGGGTCTTTCCAGGATCCTTCCAAGAACAGGACTATCTGATCACATCTACTCAACACAACCTGATCACTCCAACTAGCCTACAGAAGGAACCCAGGAAGCAAAAGAGCTCATAGGTGCTGCAGTGGAACAATGGGCCTCTCGCCTGTGCTAGGAAGGGCAACCTTAACTACAGAAAAGCTGAGCTGCTCTTGCACTAGAACTTTTTAAATTCAAAGCCATCTCAGGAGCTATTCTTCCAAATCCTGAACCTTGCACAGGTCATAACATTAGGCTTGACGGATGTCCCCCTCCCGTTTATCTTCCTGAAGTCGGTGTGGGGGTGGGGATGGGAGGAAATAGTTCCCTCAAACACACACAAGAGTTTGGAGTCAGGCTCAAGTTTCGACTTCACTCTGCGTGGACAGTCAAGGGTGACAACCCAGGGGGCGGGGCAAGCTTCCCTAGAACTCTGAAAGTAGTCGAGCTGTGGAGGCTGGGAGTGCCGAGGATCAAGACCAAGAAACCAAACAAGCTTCTCGGGCCACAATGAGAAGACTGTTGCTCTAAGTAGAAGATCGAGCGTCTTGCGCCCTTCAACAGGCTCCGGACAGGAAGCGGGAGCCGGAATCTGGGCCAGGAGAAAAGGAGGGTCTAGGACTGATTCTGGATTGTGGATGCATGAGGTGAGGGTCTCTCCCCGGGCTCCGCCCCCGAGCCTCTCTCTTCCTTGGCAAACAGGACGCCGACCTGGCCAGTGATACCCCGGCATCTCCTCTGCTTTCCTACCCACCAACCTCCCGAAGCCACTCCTCACCCGGCTCCAGATCCAGGTTCGACTTCGTTCCTAACGTCAAGGCTCCCAGGCTCCACTTCCGGTTCCGAGGGGGCCGGCGCGTCGCCCCCGGAAGTTCCACCCCCCACGCTCCAAGGCCCCTCCTTCTGCCACGTCTGCAGTAGGCACGCGCCGAGGAACCCGGATTCCGCGCACGCCCTAGTTTCCTTTCTGTGATGGCCGTTTGCGGGGGCTTCTGAGGATTTTTATGTATTTCCTTTTTTTTTCCCCCTCTGAGATGTCGTGGTAACTTTATGGTCCCACCCCAAACCGAAATGCGACTGAACTTTCTTTAGTAACTCTCCTTCCAATGGCATTTTAGTCAAAGTCTTGTGGCGACTTCCTGCTGACCCCTGGCCCCTTTGATTTCCGTCTGGGAGGTTCTCTCACCCATGACCTTTGCCGGTCATAAGACTTGCGGAATGGAAAGTATAATGTTTTTTGGCTTGGGGATTTTAAAAAATTATGATTATTCTGATATAGTATACTTTTTGTACATTTACTTCCTCTGGCCGGGCCATGTGGCTGACGGGATGTTAGTTCCCTGACCAGGGATCCAACCCCGTGCCCTTGGGCTGTGAAAATTCAAGCGTTCTAATCAGTGAACCACCAGGGAGTTGCTGAAGCCCTTAGACTTTAAAGGGTAGCAGTTTCGCTTTTAGGCAGCATGTATTCAAGTTCTGTCCCTGCAGTTCCCTAACTTGGGTAATTTAATCTCGGCCTCAGTTTCTTTCATTTGTAAAATGGAGAAAAGAGGAATGCCATTGTAGTAACTTGTTGAGAGGATGGAATTAAGTCACACATTGCCTGGCACCATAGTAAGTGCTCAGTAAAGGGAAGCCCTTATTAACTTTTTTTTCATTATTAACCATTTTTATATAGCGCCTAGGTTTAGATGCAGAGCTCTGCCAGAGGCTGATGATTTGTAAGAATGCCCCCAGCCTAAAAGAAGAGCTACAGTTCGTGAAATGATTATTACCCTGTTTAATGAATAACAATAATTTAGATAATATTTGTGGGAGTTTTAAAAACATACGTAACTACATTTAATCCTTTCAATAATCTTTTCATTTCATAATTATTTTTTAAGCATTGTTGTGTATCAGGCCAGGTTCTTGGTTCTGGGAATACAGCAGTGAACAAACAAAAGCTTTTGGCCAATTTAAACTATCGTTTTGTAATTATATACACGTGATAAAGCTATAAAGAAAAAGAATTCTCTGGCGCACTCTTTCACAAATTTCAGTCTGTTGGTTACCTTTGGGGAAGGAAAAAGTATAATTTGGAGGAACATAATAGAGCATCAGTAATACTAACAGTGTTCTATTTCTTAACATTCACATGGATATTTATTGTTATTTTAAAATAGTACATATGTATTATGTACAATTCATTTCAGAATAAAAAATTTTAATAAAAGAAATGAGGGAAAAGAGCACTGGTGGAAGCATTTAAAAGGGAAAAAAATGTTAAATTAAGAGTTTTATGACCAATGGGGTAGAAAAGTTCTTGCTATCATCTTGTTCATTAATCTTTCATTTAAAGGGGAAAAAAATTAAATGAATTTAATGACCAATGTGTGTGTGGGGGGGTGGTTCTTGCTCTCATATTGTGCAGTAAATATTAGTTATTCTGAGGCACAAAATGGTTCACTCATTTTAAAAATTGCGCTTTTAGTGTTTGCTGGAAGCTGTATTAGTCGTTGAGCATATTTTAGAAAACAGCAAGATTTTTTCTGTCCTCAGGAGTTTATAATGGAGTCAAATCACAGTTTGTTTCTCAATCTGTGATCTTGGTGTCAACAGTGTCAGTTTCACCTGGGAACCTGTTAGAAACACAAATTTCAGGCCCATCCAAGGCATACTGAATCAGAAATTCTGCAAGTGGGGCCCAGCAAGCCATGACCCTCTAGATAATTCCACTGCACACTGAAGATTTAAGACCCACTAGTCTGGATTAGTAATTTGTGAAATTTAGCTAACATTTGTTGAGCAATTGCCACATCATTTATCCCACTGAACCCATGGGTTCATTAACCTGGCATTCAGTTCATCCCCCAGCACCAGTTCTGTTTACCAGCGCCACTGTTTACCAGAAGTGGCTCACTAGGCAGTCGCATTCCACGCCCAGCTCCACACCAGCCAGCCGGGCTTCTTACCCATTTAAAGTCAGAGAATAGGTTGAGATCGTTTCAGCCCCAAGACCTCTAATAATTTGCTTTACTGGATAAAACTGCATGGTTTGTGCAAGAGCGCCAGCTATCCTGAGGGAAACTTCAGAGGGAGCCAGCTACTAAATGGTTCAATTAGTCTTTCGCCCCTATACCTGGGTCAGACGACCGATTTGCACATCAGGACCGCTACCGCTACGGACCTCCACCAGAGTTTCCTGTGGCTTCGCCCTGCCCAGACATAGTTCACCATCTTTCCGGTCCTAACATGTATGCTCACGCATAGGAAAGTAGGTATCTTCTGTCTTGCTTAATGCACTCCTAGTAAGTAGTAGAGTTTAAATTCATAGTTTCTCTTTTTAAAATTAATTTTATTTGGCTATGCCAGCTCTTTGCTGTAGCATGTAGGATCTAGTTCCCTGACCAGGGATCAAAGCAGGCACCCTGCATTGGTGCACAGAGTCATAGCCACTGGACCACCAGAGCAGTCCTAAAGTCAGTTTTTTTGAGAATACACACTGATACGTTGCATTTCATTGGTTTCTGTATCCCTACTCTGGTTCTCAGTCTTGGATGCACATTAGAATCACCTGGAGTGCTTTTAAAACTGGCCAGTAAAATTAGAATCCCTAAGGTTGAGGATGGAGCAGGCACCCCACTCCAGTACTCTTGCCTGGAAAGTCCCACGGACGGAGGAGCCTGGCAGGCCACAGTCCCTGGGGTCGCAAAGAGTTGGACACCACTGAACGACTTCACTTTCACTTTTCACTTTCATGCATTGGAGAAGGCAATGGCAACCCACTCCAGTGTTCTTGCCTGGAGAATCCCAGGGACGGGGGAGCCTGGTGGGCTGCCGTCCATGGGGTCACACAGAGTCGGACACGACTGAAGCGACTTAGCAGCAGCAGCAGCAAGGTTGAGGAGCCTGAGTGTGTGTGTGTGTGTATAATATATAAATTTATATACTATGTAAAATGCCATTATACATCATCTAATCCTATACACAGTTCTAGTTTAAGGAACCAGTAGCTTTCAGAGTTTTCCAGGTGATTTCAATGTGTAGAGGTAATTGAAAGCCAGTGGTATGGCACAATGGCTTACACGTATTACTAGATGCTGCTGCTGCTGCTAAGTCACTTCAGCCGTGTCCGACTCTGTGCAACCCCATAGACGGCAGCCCACCAGGCTCCCCCGTCCCTGGGATTCTCCGGGCAAGAACACTGGAGTGGGTTGCCATTTCCTTCTCCAATGCATGAAAGTGAAAAGTGAAAGTGAAGACACTCAGTTGCATCTTAGTGACTCCATGGACTGCAGTCTACCAGGCTCCTCCGCCCATGGGATTTTCCAGGCAAGAGTACTGGAGTGGGTTGCCATTGCCTTCTCCGGTATTACTAGCTAATACTCAATAAATGTTTGAATAGTGAATGAATGGATATTTAGATACTCTTTTTACTGATGAGGTCAAGTGACTGCCCAAGGTCACGCAGCTAAGAAATAATATAACAAGAATACAAGTCCAATTCTGACTAAATTCCAAGAGCTTTTCATGACTACATCATACACCAAGGCAAACAGCATTTAGCAGGCTAGCAGAGCACCTATTCCAGGAACTGTAGCTTTTAATAATTACAGCATCATAATATTAATATAGAGATATTAATGTAATGGAAACCTAAAAATAAGTAAATATTGTGTTATTAACATGGGTTGACATGTTTAGGCACAGCTATCTATACCCACCTTTCCATGACCAACTATGTATTGTAGAAGGTAATTTATTTCAGCAAACATTGAGCACCTGTTAAATCAGTCATTGCTCTGTGGGCTATTGATTGGCTGTTGCACACAGTCCCTGCCTTCAAGACTCTCACAACCTAGGGAGACAGGTATATAAACAAGCTAATATTGGCTGAAAACTACAATAACAGACATATAAACAAGCTACATTTTTTGCCCAGAGGAAGGAAGGATTAATTCTTTAGGTAGGGAGTTGGGAGACAGTCAGGAAAACTTTATGAAACAGGCAGTACTTCAGCTGGAGCAGGCTTGTCAGAATTTCTCTACATTGTACCCAGCACTGCAAGTGGCATATGGTTATCTGCTTTGATTAATTGGTTAATTCATACAGCAAAGGGGCACTGTCTTTCTGGAGAGCTTGCCAACCTGTGGGACAAACCTAGCCATTCCTTGCTCGAGAATTGAGGCCCCTGCTGCTGCCATTTTGGAATCAGCTTTGGAGGAAAGCAGCTGGGATCAGTCCATGACCCCATCAGGGAAGGCACCATCCCTGAAAGGATGTACATTAGTGATAGAGCCCACAGAGCTAGTACTCAGTCCTGAATAAAAAGTCCATGAAGAAGAATGGGGGACGGGGAGGGCAGAAATTTTCACTATAATTAGCTCTGGGAGTAACACAGCTGGGGGAGGAAGGGGAGTACAGCCGGTGACTATTTTGGGCGCAGCTCCGATTGACAGGACACGTGTGTGGACTGTACTGATCTCAGGGCCAGGCTGCCTGCCTGTGGTGTGTGGTGTGGGGGGGAAGGCCTAGGGCAGCAGAAGCAGGACAGCCACACAGGCCGGACGGGGTACCAGCGCCTCGACTTTTCTCCTTGGGACGCTGTCCAAACTCCGAGGGCCATAGGCCAAGCTGAGCGATGGGTGCTGAGGAGGAGGTGCTGGTCACACTGTCAGGGGGAGCCCCCTGGGGCTTCCGACTTCAGGGGGGGGCCGAGCAGAGGAAACCTTTACAGGTGTCCAAGGTAAGGGAGCCTATATTGAGGTTTCAGGGAAAGGGGAACCCAAGGGAACTTGGGAAAAGTCATGTGATGGCCTATAGGGGAGAAGTGGGAGGCTGTGAAGAAGTGGAGTGGGAGTGGGCAGGTGGTCGAGGGAGCATGCTCAAATCTGTTGGGGGGGGTGGGAATAGTATCTGAGCAGTGGCTTCTTGTGGGGGGCTATAGAAAAGGGAATCCCTGGTTTCTGGGAGCAGAGAAAAAGAAAGACTGGCTTGGTTCCCTGCGTCACCATAGCAGCAGAGGCCCAGGGCTGGCCCTCCAATCTCCTGGGCCTGTGCCTCTCTACCCTAAACTCCAGGAATGTAGGGAAGGCTCTCATTTCTAACTAAATTGGTGTGTGATGAGCTGAAGCTGTCTCATCCAGCTGAGCCCAGCCTTGCCCCTTGTCCTCTTTCCCTATGCGAGATCCTTTCTCTCACTAGGCAAGACTTATTTTAGGTACTAGGAGCGTTATGGCAAGATCTGACCTGTCAGATGAAGTTGTTACCATTTTGGTTTCATAGCACAAGCTTATTTTTCTCAACTGTAAAATGTAGGTAATAATAGTACCTACTCCATGGATACTAAATTCTGAAGGATTAAATTCAATAAAACATGTTGAGTGCTTGGCACTGTGCCTAACATTTAGTAAGCACTCAGTAAATGATACCCACTACTACTATTATTACTTTAACATATGTATGTGTGTGCACACACAACACACACACAATCATAATCTCAGAATCTGCTGGACTCTCTCCAGTCTGGAATACTGTTCTAAAATCTTGACTGTATAGATAACGGTGCCTAGGATTTCAAGGATTAGAAGAGAAAGAATATTGGCTAGCATAGATATTTCCTTTGGAGGAAAGCCTTGAGGCGATAACCACCATTTCCAGTACGTCTCTCCTAGGCATTTTTCCCCAAGCCTCTTTCATTTAGCAATTACCCTACCTCCCTTCATACAATGTTATTTTCTCCAGTTAGCACCTTCTTCCCTCTAGATTGACCCCCTTAACTGTCACCCCTTGCCCCTCTCCACCCTTTCTTACCCTTTAAAGTACTGGGTGGCCAAAAAGTTCACTTGGGTTTTTCAGTAATATCGTAGGGAAAAACCTGAACAAACTTTTTGGCTAACCCAATAAAATCCCCTCCACACATGGTTCCTTCCTGTCCTAACTCCTTTCATTCTATTCCCCCTTGGAGCCCTCCCTCACCTACAGTCTCTCCTCCAACACCTTCTCAGATCCGAAGACGGAGCCAGGCGGGCAGAGCAGGACTCCGAGAGAGGGATCAGCTTTTGGCCATCAATGGGGTCTCCTGCACCAGCCTCTCTCATGCCAGTGCCATGGGCCTTATCGATACCTCAGGGAATCAGCTTGTTCTCACTGTGCGGCGGTATGGATCCCTCCACCCCAGCCTATCCCCAGCCCCCTAGTCCAGGGCTTCCGTTGCCTGTCTCAGCTCTATGTCTCACTGACCTGACTTCAGCTACTAACAAGTACCTATTTCTGCTTGTGTATTTTGCTGGAGCACGGATGTTTGTGTATGCCTCTCAGAGCACTTGAATGTGGGTACGTGGGCCTATCTTAGACCCCTTGCCTGTCTCTGCATTATCATCTCTCTCTTTAAGCCCATTTCCACTCAAAGCCTGCCAAGCAGATTTGCCTCCCAGTTCATCTTCAAATCTCTACTCTATCCAGCCCATCCATTCCACCCAAATGCCAGTCCCCTCTCCCCATACGGCCTTCTCCCATCTCCTCTAGATCTCTCTAGCTATCAGTCATCCAGCTCATTTCTCAAGTTCTGTCATCTTTCCCATCCAGGGTAGAGGACGAGGGACCTGTGCGATCTCCATCCCCGGGTGAGCTTCAGGCACGGTCACCCTTGTCTCCACTGAGTCCTGAGCCCCCAGGAGCTCCAGTTCCCCAGCCTCTCCAGCCCGGGAGCCTCCTTTCGCCCCCTGACAGTGAGGCTTACTATGGAGAGACAGACAGTGATGCTGATGGCCCAGCCACCCAGGAAAAGCCCCGCCGACCCCGCCGCCGAGGCCCCACAAGGCCCACCCCTCCAGGAGCCCCACCGGATGAGGTCTACCTGTCTGACAGCCCTGCAGAGCCAGCACCTGCTGTCCTTGGCCCTCCCAGCCAGGGTGACAGTCGTGTGAGCTCCCCATCTTGGGAGGATGGGACAAGTCTTCAGCCACCCCCTGCCGAAGCCCTGCTGTTGCCCCGTGGCCCCCTCCGGCCTGGCCCTCATCTCATCCCTATGGTGGGGCCTGTTCCCCACCCAGTGGCAGAAGATCTTACCACCACCTATACCCAGAAGGCCAAACAAGCCAGTGAGTGCATGAACTCCTTTTCATTATTCAGGATACTTCAGTTTGAGTCCTAAATCTAATCCCCCTTAACTATACATTCTGTCAATTATCTACCTTATGCTTCCCTTGAATACAGTCTTGGGAATAGGTGGAGAAGGGGAGGGGAAAATAATTAGTCTCACGATCCCCATTATTTTTTCTGTCTGAACCAGTGGGATAAAAAGATACAGGGGGTTTCTTCAACCTAACCCAGGAACGGCCTAAGTAGGGAAGTTGGAAAGGGACATGAATTGATGAAGCGTTTGCCTATTGGTGTGATATTGCTAGATGTCAGATGGGTGAGGGGAGCACAGACATGGGGCAGGGGAGTATTTAGAAGCAGGACAGGGGCATAGGGATTCTTCAGTGTTACTGCAGGCATAACATCGGAGCTGCCTTTGGCACTGCTAGTTCCATGAAGATTCCTGGGGACTAGGAGGCTATGGAATAGTCATGAGATCCCTAGGAAGTGGTGGAGGGAGAGATCTTTGGCTTCGTATCTCAGGCGATAATGTAGGCCTGGACAGAAAAAGCCTATTCCACTTATCTCGGGCTCTCTACTATTTTTGATGTGAGCTACAGTACAAGGTTTAAGAGTGAAGTTTCTCCCTGTCTTACGCCTCCCATAGCACTCCATTCTCGTCACCTTGGAAATCTCGGGATTACCCCCTAGTTATCTCTCACTCCTCTCTCCCACCACTCTGATTCCTGATCAATAGAATTTTGTGCCTCTAAGTCTGGAATAGAGGCTAAGGACGTGACAGTTCACCCTCTGACATTCCTGAGAGTGTCCCATGTCCCACATTGAAATTCCAGATATACATTCAGGATCCCATGCTTAACCCCAATTCTCCTTTTAGCACCCTCTCCCTTCCCCATCATGCTGGATGAGACTGTAGTTAGTGGCTCACGGATATTTTTAGCCAAGCAGACCTCATTGTTCAGTGCACTGGAGTGGAGGGGGAGGGTAGGCAGGTGCCCATGTCCATCACACCGGGGCTTGTGGGGCAGCTGAGAGGAGGGAAGGGGCCAGGCTCCAAAAATAGCACAGTGAGCTCATTCAGCTGCCAGCTCTGGGGCCAAGACAAAGGGGCTTTAAAAGGCATGGGGGGTGGCTCAAGCTGGTCCTGCTCCAGCCAACACTGCCTTTCTCGGCATGGAGACTTTTGAGCCCATCAGCCAAGAGCCCCTCAGCCAAGCCAGCTGCGACAAAGCCCCAAACCCAGTTCCTGAGCTCCAGGACCCATTCTATGCAGGTACTACCCTCCCATAGCCAAGAGAGTTCTGGAATCTAGAATGAAAGGGACTATATCAACGGTATAGGAAGGGAGGTCTTTGGGAAAGATCTTACCCCCTTACACCCCTTCTCCTTGTTGCCTTCCTATTCCTTCTTTTCTCAGGAGTTTCACTGCCCTTTTCTCAGGATGGGCTAATGCTATGGCCACATGTCACAGGGGTTTGTGACAACATGAGCTGTGGAAAACTCATGGAGAGAGGGTGTGTGTGAGAGAAGTGTGAGTACTCTTGTGTAGGAGCCTCTGGGAGAAGAAATGAGTGAATAAGACGTTTGTGTGCAGCTAGAGAATCCCAGGAACGGTGGAGCCTGGTGGGCTGCCGTCTATGGGGTCGCAGAGTCGGACACGACGGAAGCAACTTAGCAGCAGCAGCAGCAGTATCAAGAAAGCTTTGATAGTAATGATTACTCATAGTGGACCTTAGGTTAAATGCTAAATTGACCTATATTATCTCACTGAATCCTCATAGCAATTCTGTGAGGTAGCCATTAGCCTCATTTACAGATGAGGAAACTGAACTTCATTGAGATGAAGTAACTCTCCCAGGAACTGAAATCTGAGCTAAGCTATGACTCCAGTGCCTATCTCTAGGACTATTGTGTGGTACAGATGTTGGAATGGGTGGAATGGCTGCCCAAATTAGAAAGGAGCTTGATATCTTGAGTGGAAAGTAGGTGGAATTTCAAGAATTTTTCAGGAGGAACTGGGGATCACGGATTAGAGAGTAACTGTGTCCAAGTCAGGGTCCTAGCAGCAGGGCAGCCTCTCCCATTTCCTGGCCCCACCTCCCAGGCCCCACATGGCCTGGGAGGCCCTGTCCTGGCTCCTCTTAGCACAGTCCTTTTGTGCCTGCCTGGTGGTGGTGCCTGAGCACTCGACCTAGAAGGTTTGAAATATAGGGGGCTTCTTTTGACTCTAAAAGAAGCCCACTCCACTCCCAGCCTCAGCTTGGGGGAAAGGAGATTGTATCAGCTGGTGACCTTGAGATATCCTAAAGATTTGGAAGCTCGCCTTGGAGAGCAACACTCTGGCTTTTCCTGCATCTCGGATCTGAGGCCATCCCTGGCTGTGAGTAGCAGGGGTTTAAGGCACAAAGGAGTGCCTTCGGAATTTTGTCCCAACTGTTAGTGACAGTGTCTTGGCTAGGGGAATTCTGGGAAGAAGAGCTACCTGGGCTATGCATGTATGTTTTTGTG
Organism: Ovis aries; assembly: GCF_016772045.2. Lineage (NCBI taxonomy): Eukaryota > Metazoa > Chordata > Mammalia > Artiodactyla > Bovidae > Ovis > Ovis aries. The sequence goes on along the minus strand of NC_056078.1, from coordinate 28,847,191 downwards.
TGGACACATGGATTTACACATGTGTCTATTAACTGGGGTCTATATAAGCTAGAGTATATGGGAATGAGGGAGAAAAATACATCTGAGAGCATAAGCTCATAGGTGCCTTTCCCTAGGGCCATATTCTTGTTGAAACAATGTGTGGGAGTTATTTCTGTGAATGTATATGATGTGGCTTACATGATGGTAGTGAAATTATGAATGAAGATCACCACTGCTAAGGATCCTTTTATCCTTAGTACAGGGTAAGGGGTAGGATAAGGGGAAGTCCCAAACTTTCCGAGAAGCCCTCTAACGTGGTCTCTGGTGGGAGAAGTGTCCCTTCTCATCTTTTCTTACCCTGGGACCTGCTTCATGTCCTTGCCTGCCATGCGAAGTGACCCCCCCCCCATCCCCCACCCTCACATTGCCAGCCAGAAATGGAGGGGAGAGGGGGACAAGTGCCTGGTGTGAGTAAAAGTGATTTCCAGAAAGACAGGAGCAGAGTAGAGGGAGGAGAGCTGTGTGGTCAGAGTGGTGTCAGGGCAGCCAACTAGGCTCTGCCTTCCCTTCCATTGTCCTTGGTTTCACCTTTCACCTCCACTCTGCCCCCAAGTCAGAGGACTTTGCCACAGGTAGGAAAGCCCTTGTGGGTTAGGCCAGTGAAAAGGCCAAAGGTAGAGGCCTAAAGGAACTGGGAGGAGGGGAGAACCTTGGGGCTCACAGATGCATACTGACCACCCCCCTTCTCCTCTCCTCAGAGCTACAAAGGGCAGAGAGCCTCCAAGAGAGGAGTGTGAAGGAGGCCAAGACCAAATGCCGGACGATTGCAGCCCTGCTCACCGCAGCCCCCAACCCCCACTCCAAGGGGGTACTGATGTTTAAGAAACGTCGGCAGAGAGCCAAGAAGTACACCTTAGTGAGCTTTGGGGCTGCCGCGGGGACCGGCGCTGAGGAGGAGGACGGCTTGCCTCCAACCAGTGAGTCCGAGCTGGACGAAGAGGCTTTCTCCGACGCCCGCAGCCTCACCAACCAGTCCGACTGGGACAGCCCCTACCTGGACATGGAGCTAGCCAGGCCGAGCTCAGGCACAGCAGAGGACCGGGGGCTGGGAGGGCAGCTGAGTGAGGCCTCCGGGCGAGGGGCCCAACTCTTTGAACAGCAGCGCCAGCGCACAGCCGCCATCACCCAGCAGCTGGCCCAGGAAGGTCCAGTGGCCACGCTCAACGGGCAGGGCCTGCAGTCTCCACCTCGGCCACAAAGCGCTCCGCCAGAGGCGGCTCTGCTCCCATCCAGCCCTTCGCCAGCCCCTGTGGCCAGCCCCAGACCTTTCCTCCCTGGCTGTGGAACCTCTACCTCAGTTCCAAGCATATTTAACCGTTCAGCTAGGCCCTTTACTCCCGGTTTACAAGGGCAGCGGTCAGGTACCACCTCTGTGATTTTCCGGCCTCTAGCTCCCAAGAGGGCAAATGAGAGCCTGGGAGGCCTCCCCTCCGCCCCACCGCCTTTCCTGTCTCCTCCGCAGGGTACCACTCCCGTGCCCAACTTCACTTCAGGGATTCCCAGCCACGTGCCAGTCCCCGCTTCCCCCAGCACCCCACGTCCCCCCGGCCCCGTGACGGCCACCAGCTCCCTCTACATCCCAGCCCCTCAACGTCCTGTTACACCAGGCGGAGCCTCAGAGGCCCCCGCCCCCGCTAGCGGAGCTGCCATGACCTCCACCGCTTCTATCTTCCTGTCGTCGCCTCTGAGACCTGCTGTGCGCCCAGAAGCGCCTGCCCCTAGCTCTGCGGCCCCTGAGCCCCCCAGCGCTCGGGAGCAACGCATCTCCGTGCCAGCTGCTCGCACGGGCATCCTCCAGGAGGCCCGGCGTCGGGGAACCCGAAAGCAGATGTTCCGGTCAGGAAATGAGGAGACGAAGAACTCGCCCAACCCCGAGCTGCTATCGTTGGTGCAAAACCTGGATGAAAAACCCCGGGCTGGGGGCGCGGAATCTGGTCCCGAGGAGGATGCTCTGAGCCTCGGGGCTGAAGCCTGCAATTTCATGCAGCCACCAGGCGGCAGGAGTTACAAGACGTTGCCTCACGTGACAGCTAAAACCCCGCCTCCAACGGCTCCCAAGACCCCACCCCCTACGACTCCTAAGACTCCACCCCCAGTGGCTCCTAAGCCCCCTTCACGAGCGTTCCTCGATGGGTTAGTGAACGGGGCGGCCCCTGCGGCTGGAATCCCTGAAACACCAAGGCTTCAGGGGAGGGGTGGGGAGCTGTTTGCCAAACGTCAGAGCCGAGCGGACAGGTATGTGGTGGAAGCTCCACCTGGTCCTGGCCTTGGCCCTCGGCCCAGAAGCCCTTCTCCTACCCCTTCACTGCCCTCTTCCTGGAAATATTCACCCAATATACGTGCCCCACCTCCTATTGCTTACAACCCACTGCTCTCACCCTTTTTCCCCCACGCTGCCCGAACTCACCCTAGTAAGACCCAATCCCAAGGGCCTCGGGCAGCCACTAAGCAGGGCATCAAGGCTCTGGATTTCATGCGGCACCAGCCCTACCAACTTAAAACTGCCATGTTCTGTTTTGATGAGGTTCCCCCGACTCCTGGACCCACCTCCTCAGGGCCTCCCAAAACTGCCAGAGTCCAGGAGATCCGCCGATTTTCAACTCCAGCGCCCCAGCCCACTGCGGAACCCCTGGCCCCCACTGTGCTTGCCCCCAGAGCAGCCACTACATTGGATGAGCCCATCTGGAGGACAGAGCTGGCCTCAGCCCCTGTCCTTAGCCCACCCCCTCCTCCAGAGTCTCCCAGGGGTCTTGGGACTTCCCCCAGCTCCTGTGGTTTCCAAGTAGCCAGGCCCCGGTTCTCAGCTACCAGAACAGGATGGCAGGCTCATGTGTGGAGGCCTGGGGCGGGCCACCACTGAACAGGGCACAGCTCCCAGGACCAAGGGGAGGTGGAACATCCAGTTCCTAAAATTGCTTCTCCTTCCCAACACTCTCCCTGCGACCCCTCCCTCCACCCCCCACACCCCACACACACACCCCCCCACCCCCAAGCAGGCTAAATTCCCCCTGCCAGAGATAGTTTTGGACTTGGTGTCCTGTTCCGCAGCTTCCTCCTGGCTCCCAACCTCCCTGTTGCCTTCCAGCCTACTCTCTCTGCTTTGGTGTCTGTGCTTCTCTTCGTAGTTCCTTGCCTGGATCTCTGTCTTTAGGTCTCTTCACCTACACTCCTGTGCTGGTCCCTATTTCTCTACATTTGTGCCTTTTTCTGTGGGCCTTGTTTTAACATTCAATGAGAAACACACAGGGAAGTTACTACTAAGACCTCAGGTGAGAAGCTCACCACCAGACAGGCAGCAAAGGGAATGACTGACCCCCTATTTGCATTAAGTTACTTGCTGTTCCTCACTCTTCTTTCCCAGCTTGGCGGGTATATTCCTAGGCATGTGTATGTCTGTGAATGTGTGTGTATGTGCAAGTGTGTGCATGAACACAGATGTACTCTTCTCTCTGAGGCAAGAGTAAGAGGAAAAGTCTACATAAAGACCCAATCTGGGTCTCACCTTTGCACTGATGAAGGAAGAGTCAGTTGTCCTCACATAGAGGACATAGAGGTTTTTCCTCGCATAGAATGTCTGGAGGGGAGAAAGAGATTGACTAGAGTTAAATATCATCATCTGCAGCAAATGTAGAGCATCTTGTGAAATTCACAGAGTGTGAGGAGACACGAAGGACCAGGGCAGTTTGTATGGGTTGAGTTACATCAGTTAGACCAGGAATAGAACTAAGAATTCTGTTCCTCAGGATTTCAGAAAGCTAACAACTTGAGAGGCCCATGCTGAGCAACAAAGCATCCAGGAAATGAAAGAAAGAAAATCTCCTCTGAGAATGACCAAATCATTGGCTTCATGGCCTCATGAACCTAAGACAGAAAGGAAGGGGAAAAGAACCTTAATGTGGCAAGTAAGGTAGAAGCCAGAAGCAGGACAGAAATGAATGAAATTGATTGAGACTTAGAGAGGAGCATGGTTAGGGTGAGTGCAGTGTTGGTAGAGTAATATTGGATAATAAGAAACCAGTCGTGTACGAAAGGGGGACTGGGAGAAAATGAGGAAGAAATATGTATTTGTTAGAGAGAAGGGGGATGATGGTAGAGGGATGCGAGAATGTGTGCTGAATGTTGAAAACACAGGTATATCTGTGTTCCCTCCTGTGAATCTGTTCCTCTATCTTCTGCAGCTTGTCATAACTACCTGGGAAAGGGTAAGGAGACACCCAGAGCCAAAACCTCTTTTTAGTGCTACCCCATCCCGTAAATCCTAGCTCTTATTCCTTTCCAGGTTGAGGTCCTGATCTCTGTCTGAGAGAGATACGGACTCCCCTCTCACCATGAACACCAGTCACTTTTGCTGCTTGACCTGGAAACTGATCATTTCCTTTGCATATTGAGTGTGAACCACAGTGCTTTGGTTTGTGCACAAGAATAAACTTATGCCCTATATCTTCTGTTGTCATCTTGTCTCGTTTCTTGCCTAAATCCAGGTCTCCCCTTCATCTTATCTAATTCATTTTCCCCAATCCTGATCTTTTTCTCAGCTCCTGCCCTCCTGTTTTTTACTGTTCTGCCCTTCACCCCAAGGCCTTTTGCTCTTCTCTACCAATTCTGTCCTGACCCCGTGTAGCCACCTCCATTCGGTTCCCTCTGTCTAGATTCTCTCCGTCTCCATCCCCTGTTCCATACCTCTCAGATGAGGCCTAAGCTTACAGAACCAAGACAATTTGAAAAGGCCCTCTAACCCTTTTGCCATCAACATTTTCCAACTGCCTGGAGGAAATGAAGGGAAGGCAGTGGCTGAAGGTGAAGGTGGGGTGAGAGAAGGAAGAGGGAGAGAGAAGGTGGATCAGCCTGGATTGAGACTAATAAAAGAGAAGGCACTGGAAAGCAGGCTAGACTTAGACTTTTGAGAAGGAAAGTTCTATTACTCCAGTTTTACCAGCAGGGGGCAGATTTGTGCCAATAACCAGCCCTATGACCCTGATCCTGTCACAAGTGAGCAGCCTCTCAGAAAATTCCCCTGGAGGAGGGCATGATGACCCACTTCAATACTCTTGCTGGGAAAATCCCATGGACAGAAGAGCCTGGACGGGTACAGTGCATGGGGTCGCAAAGAGTCACACACGATTGAAGGGACTGAACGTGCACGCGTGCACACTCACAGAATTCCAAAGCAAGGGCTCAGAAAGCCTACAATACATATTCTGTCTTCATTCACATAGTAGTTTTGGGTACTCAGTCATAGAAGACCAAATTTTGGTTGGTTTTTGTGGGTTTTGAGGGGAGGATGGTGATGATGACAAAATCACCTTTTGCTACTTATGTTTTTTCATCTAACTGCTTTTTTGGGTTAGGAGAGAACAGAGGAAAAGGACAAAAGATGAGGTATCTGGAGGCTAAACTGGTTTGGTCAGAGGCCAAGTAGAGGGGAGCAGGGAGAACTTTTGGCCCCTAGTTCAGTTCAGTTCAGTTCAGTCGCTCAGTCGTGTCCGACTCTTTGCGACCCCATGAATCGCAGCACGCCAGGCCTCCCTGTCCATCACCATCTCCCGGAGTTCACTCAGACTCACGTCCATCGAGTCCATGATGCCATCCAGCCATCTCATCCTCTGTTGTCCCCTTCTCCTCCTGCCCCCAATCCCTCCCAGCATCAGAGTCTTTTCCAATGAGTCAACTCTTTGCATGAGGTGGCCAAAGTACTGGAGTTTCAGCTTTAGCATCATTCCTTCCAAAGAAATCCCAGGGCTGATCTCCTTCAGAATGGACTGGTTGGATCTCCTTGCAGTCCAAGGGACTCTCAAGAGTCTTCTCCAACACCACAGCTCAAAAGCATCAATTCTTCGGCGCTCAGCCTTCTTCACAGTCCAACTCTCACATCCATACATGAGGCAAAGTATTGTCTCTGCTTTTGAATATGCTATCTAGGTTGGTCATAACTTTTCTTCCAAGGAGTAAGCATCTTTTAATTTCATGGCTGCAATCACCATCTGCAGTGATTTTGGAGCCCCCCAAAATAAAGTCTGACACTGTTTCCACTGTTTCCCCATCTATGTCCCATGAAGTGATGGGACCGGATGCCATGATCTTCGTTTTCTGAATGTTGAGTGTTAGGCCAACTTTTTCACTCTCCACTTTCACTTTCATCAAGAGGCTTTTAGTTCCTCTTCACTTTCTGCCATAAGGGTGGTGTCATCTGCATATCTGAGGTTATTGAGATTTCTCCCGGCAATCTAACCTGAACCTATAAAGTTCAGGATGGGAAAAGGACATGGTCAGGAAAAGTGGCTAGCTCATAGAAGGACGAAATGGTATTCTGGGAGCTACAGAAGCCACTTCCTAAGGCAGCTACAGCATGGTGGTGGCTCCAGCAGAGGTGAAACAGCTGGTTGCAAAACCTGAGCAGAAGACAGGAGGATCCAGGGTGTTCTTGCAGCTACTGAGAAAGGGCTCAGGCAAATGACAGACCTCCAGGGTGCTCTCAAGCTTGTGCCCCAGCCCAGAGGCTTCTCTAGACCAGTGTGAATGAGATAGTCCAGAAAATTCTAAGTAGGAACCTCAGAGAGTAAAGCCCTGGCAGGTCAGAAGCCTCTATGTCCTTCTCAGGAAGAAGGATATCTATCCAGGGAGAAGTGACATCTGTCCTCTGAGTAGGCTGAGCTGAGCACCCCAACAGCAAATGGGGGTAAAAATGAGGAAACTGGCTCAAGTTTTGCCCCACATCATCCCTGACAGCCTAAGCACTGGATTTGGTTAATTTGGTCCCTTATCCTGCTAAGATCTGGCCCTCCCAGAAGAAAGACTCGCTTATCCAGGAACTTTCACAGGGCACTTAAAACATTGTGAACAGAAATTCCCTTCTCCAATTCCTTAAAAAATTGCAAATAGAACTACCTTATGACCCAGCAATCCCACTGCTGGGCGTACACACCGAGGAAACCAGAATTGAAAGAGACACATGTACCCCAATGTTCATCGCAGCACTGTTTATAATAGCCAGGACATGGAAACAACCTAGATGTCCATCAGCAGATGAATGGATAAGAAAGCTGTGGTACATATACACAATGGAGTATTACTCAGCCGTTAAAAAGAACTCATTTGAATCAGTTCTGATGAGATGGATGAAACTGGAGCCGATTATACAGAGTGAAGTAAGCCAGAAAGAAAAACACCAATACAGTATACTAACACATATATATGGAATTTAGGAAGATGGCAATGACGACCCTGTATGCAAGACAGGAAAAAAGACACAGATGTGTATAACGGACTTTTGGACTCAGAGGGAGAGGGAGAGGGTGGGATGATTTGGGAGAATGGGAATTCTAACATGTATACTATCATGTAAGAATTGAATCGCCAGTCTATGTCTGACGCAGGGTGCAGCATGCTTGGGGCTGGTGCATGGGGATGACCCAGAGAGATGTTGGGGGGAGGGAGGTGGGAGGGGGGTTCATGTTTGGGAACGCATGTAAGAATTAAAGATATTAAAATTTAAAAAATAAAAAACTAAACCTGAAAAAAAAAAATAAAGGCTTGAACTGAGAAAAAAAAAAAAAGAAATTCCCTTCTCCAGACATAGCATCTTAAGCCTTCCCACCCACATGTCCCTCAAGCCCCGGCCTACATTGGCTCTGCATGGCTCTCCAGACACGTTCTGGTTCTCACTCTCCCACTCCGAATTCCTGTCCACCACTTGCTGCCTGCTTCCTCTCTCCCTCTCAGTTTTCAGTTTCTCCCTGAGTGCTTCTCTGGATCTGAGCCTCTAGGTGCCAAGGAAGGGGAGTCCCTGGGCAGAGTGATCCTTGGCTCAGACAGCTTAGTGGGAGAATTCCAAAGGCTTTTCCTACCCTTCCCGAGCCTCTGGGCAAGGAGGGCGGGATCTTGGTTCCAGGGTCTCAGTACCCCCTGTGCCATTTGAGCTGCTTGCGCTCATCATCTCTATTAATAACCATGCTCCCTCCCCCACTGCCAGTGCTGCCCCCACGCCTGCCTAGCTCGGGTTCTCTAGTCACAGCAGCTCAGTCCTCCAGAGCTGCTGGACCCCAGGGAGAGCTGACCACCGCCTGAGCAGCCGGTAAGTCTCCAGCTGATGGCCCAAGGGGCTGGAGCGCCTTCTGTCACTGCTGTGTCTGTGTCTGTAACAGTGACCCTTGATCCCAGGGGAGCTGCCCCCTTCCTCCATCTATACTTATTCCCCAGTTGTCCAGTTGAGGGGGGCCACAGAGAGTTGGTGGGAGAAGGACTCCAGAGGGTGGGGGGACTGAGATGTTGGGGGAGACACTGAAGAAACGGGCAGAGGGGTGGAGACTGAGAGGCTGGGTGGAAAATAAGAACCTAGTTGGGGTTGAGAGGGGTACAGGGAAAGTCCATTTAGCAGTTCCTGGGCTCCAGCTGCAGCAGACCCCACTAAGCAAGTAGAATTGCAGGTGTGTTGTGAGATAGGACTCAGTAGAAGACAGCATTTTGCTGAGACCCAGCTTCTGTGAAGGAGGGGCTGGAATTTGTATCTTTTTCCAGCTTGTCCCCATCTACTGCCAGGTCCTATGAGTATGTTTCTGTCCTCCCTGAATTTTGTGCTGCTGTGATATTGCTGAATTGATATGCATCAAGGTTCAAATGTCCCCTGACCTCCCTCTGCACTCTGGTTCTAGGGTCCAGTCAGGGCTGGGGAGGGCAGGGGGGAGTGACTGAGAGAGCAGAAGCAGAGTGCTGTGACCTCCCAGGCCATGATCCAGCTGGCCCAAGGGAGGGGCAATAACCTCTTCATCCTATGGAGAATGTTTTTGGCTGGATCTCCTCAATGCTGGCAGAACATTTTTTCTGCTCCACCCCCACCTCCCCACCCCTGCCCTGGGGCTTGGGGAAAACTGAGAGACTAGAGCTTGGAATGACAGCTCCAAACTGAGAGACCCATGCAAATAAAAACTTCATATCATGCCAAACCAATGAAATCTGGGTGCATTGCCCTACCTGTAATTTGTTTGTTTTATTCCCAACATAACGTTGTATTCCTAAACTCTGCACCATCTCTGTGTAAAACAGCTGAATAGAGAGGTTGGTAGAAGGTAGGAACAGGGGGTATATCTATACTTTCTGCTCTGCTTCCTAAGAAGAGAAGCCATAAAGCAATGGGTTTTCACCTTTTGTGTGTGTTTGTGAGTCGCTCGGTCGTGTCAGACTCTGCAACTCCATGGGGTGTTGCACGCCAGGCTCCTCCGTCCATGGTCCATGTGATTTTCCAGGCAAGAATACTAGAGTGGGTTGCCATTTCCTTCTCCAGAGGATCTTCCTGACCCAGGGATCAAACCCAGGTCTCCTGCATTGCAGGCAGACTGTTTACTGTCTGAGCTACCAGGGAAGCCTTTTCCTCTGAAAAATCTAATGAAGTGTTTTTCCTGCAAGTCTTTAAGCAGTACCTACTGGGGACACTCACTCTAGACCCTGTCCATCCTTCAGCTTCCCCCTCCCACCCTGTCCAGGCTCCATCCACCTCCACAATGCCGCTCTCAGGGACCCCAGCCCCCAATAAGAAGAGGAAATCCAGCAAGCTGATCATGGAACTCACTGGAGGTATGGCATGTTCGCACCTACCTAGTATGGGACTTCTTAGTAAGAGTATCTCTGGCCCAAGAGTTCCAGAAATATCATAAGGTTGTATATGTCTTAAGGTGAAGAGATATGAAGAGACACGAGGAATTTGGGGTGGTGGTGGGGTTTACAGGGGTGGTGGGGGGTGGAGAACAAGAAAGAATTCAACACTGACTACTCCCCCTTCCACCCTTTTCACCTTGTAATCTGAGACAGTAATATCCCTGCCATATTACCCAGCGCAGGTCCAAGACAACAGGACCCACAGGTCAATGAGGTTTGTTTGAGGAGAAAACATATATGCTGCAGACTGGCACAGAGTAAGGTCTCAATAAGAGCTTAATTTCCTTACTTCTTTCCCCAGAACGAAGGAGCTTTGTCTGAGCACTTAAAACGGAAAATTCCTTGAGCATTTTTCCTGGGGGTAGATGAGCTTTCCTAATACCGAGAGGCTGTTTGCAGCCAGAGTTTATGAGAAGAGAAGGGAAAGAAGTTGAGACAGGAGTCTATATTTAGAGGTGGCCTTTGGGCCTCCCCCCATGCTAGGCTTCCCCAATGTTCTCCACCTATGATGTTTCTTTACTCTTTTGCCTTGTACCCCATACCTCTGTTACGCCATGTACCCTCTCCACGCCACTTTAGTATTCCCTCTGTCTTCCCCTCTACACCCCATTTCCCATGCGTTCTCTCCAACTCCAAACCCAGGAAATCAAAATCCCTCATAGACTAGACAGAATTTAACCAGACATCAGAGACAGCATCTGCTTCCCTCAGTGACCTCCACTGGGACACACACACACGCTTAGTTGCGGATGGCAGCTGCATTTGGAACTAGCAAACCCCACTTTCCTCTTCCCTTGTCTCTGCCTCCCCACCTCCCTGAAAGGTCGACAAGAGAGTTCAGGCCTGAACCTGGGCAAGAAGATCAGTGTCCCAAGAGACGTGATGTTGGAGGAGCTTTCGCTGCTCACTAACCGGGGCTCCAAGATGTTCAAACTGAGGCAGTTGCGTGTGGAGAAGTTTATCTATGAAAACCACCCTGATGTCTTCTCTGACAGCTCAATGGTGAGTTTAGAACTCTACAACTCTTGAAGCCTAGTGCTTCTTCTGACAGTTTCTTGGCAGGCCCAGAGTTTCCAAAATATTATCAACCTCCCCTCCCTGCAAATTTATAAACTCATTAACCCCTCAGATATAGCATGCCTCCAATAGATGGAGGGTGAATTACCATCCACCCCGAAACTAAATTTGTATCTTAGAGCTGGTGAAGCAGGGTGAGGAGTACCACACCTTCAGAGAGAAAATTCCTCCCCAGTATGGTTAAGTATTAAAGATAGGATTGCCAGATAAAGCACAGGATGCCCAGTCCTATGTTTTAAATTTGAGATACACACTAAACAAGCTATAGAGATATATTTACAGCACCAGAAATAAAGCCAATATTTTATAATGCCTTTAAATGGTGTATAATCTATACATAAATCAACTCTACTTCAGTTACAAAAATAAAGTTGAGATACACACAAATAGTTTTTTTGTAAAGTATATCTCACACAATATTTGGGATGTAACTTTCTTTTTTCTTAATTGAAGACACTTAGGGAATTCCCTGGTGGTCTAGTAGTTAGGACTTGGTGCTCTCACTGCCAGGAGCCTGGATTCTCTTCCTGGTTGGGGAATTAAGATCCCACAAGCCATGCAGCACAGTCGAAAAAGAAACAAAAATTAAAGATAATTTAAATTTGAATTTCAGATACACAATAATTTTTTAGTATAAGTGTGTCCCATGAAATATTTGGGACATAAAAATTAAATTAGAAAATACAGGATACCCAGTTAAATTTGAATTTCAGATACACGATGGATACTTTCTTATATCTAAATATGTCCCATGAATATGTAGGCATATTTGTACTAAAAAACTATTGTTGTGTATCTGAAATTCAAATTTAACTGGTGTCCTGTGATTTTTTTGTGTGTGCAAAAATCTCGCAACCCTAGAAAGAGGTAAGTGAATTTTTATAGCCATCTCTTCTTTTTTTTTTTATATTAAAACATTATTGCTTTATTTTTCTCAGCTCAAATTTTCACTTTATCACTGATTTTATTTTAATTATGCAGGTTATTAAAACAATATTTCTTTCAAATGACCATTACATTTGTTATTAAAATACAATTTGTTAATGTTTCAGAAATTGAACCTCATATTTAGCAACATAAAAATATTTACTATGTTTTAATCTGCATTTTTATACATAGATACTAACTCGAACTGCATTTTCCAAAATTATTTATTGAATTAATTTCAAATGCTTGCCATAAATTCTGAAAATATTACTCCATTAAAATGAAATGTATTATTCAAGTATCTAGATTTGCACTGTTTTTCCAACCTCTAAATAAGAAAATATTCAAAAATATTGTCTCATTTCTGTATAACTTATAACAATGTTTCAAAGAAAATACCCTCTTGGCTAGAATCTTTGTCTTGATTTTCTGCAGTAACTTGCAAGTATGAGTGCTACCTTAAATTGTAACATTGTAACATTTCATGACTGTGGTGGCTTAGTTGTTAAGTCCTGGCTGACTCTTGAGATCCCGTAGACTGTAGCCTGCCAGGCTCCTCTGTCCATGGGATTGTTCAGGCAAGAATACTGGAGTGGGTTGCCAATGCCTTCTCCATAGCCATCTCTTCTTGAGCCATTCTTTTATTTAAGGGTCAGTCTAAGGGCCATAGATGCAAGGACTGAAACCATCCATTAACGCCCAACATCCCTTAGTCAGGGTCATTCTCCAAAGAGAAGTAGGGATTGGAGAGGGGCCAGGCACAAGATGTTACAGCTGAGGAGGAGGGGATCGTCTCCATTTCCTTTCTTCCCCCTCCATCTTTCCCAAGCAGCCAGGGAAGGGTGAAAATAGATGCCTACATGGGGCCAGGGGCAGGAGTGTCTGCCATTGGCCCATATGTATGAGCAGAACAAAATTGCTGAGCCGGCCATATCTAACTTTAGGAGGCCAAAAGCCCTCCTCCCTGCCTGTGTCTGGTTACACTGGGTGGAGCGTGGGGGTGTGCGTGGTGGGTGGCCAGGAGAGCCTCCTGAAGGAGTTGGCAGGGTTATTTTTAGGCTTTGGGGATGACTCCAGTGTTGCCCTTTGGGCCACCCTTCCCCCTACCTGCTACAGTTTCACCGTCAGGAAGTCCTGGTTCCCTATGCAACGAAAGGAGGAAGGGAGAGGAAGAGACACACTTTTTATCTGTTAGACAAGATGGTGGGAGAGAGGCAGAGATCTCCTTAGTTCCTCAAATTAAGGCTGGGTTCTCCATGCCAAACCCAATCTCTCAAATTTTAGTGGAACAGAAGTCTTGATCCTTTTTGCATTGGTAAGGATGGGAAAGGGGAGTTTGGACAAAAACTTGCCTCTATCCTAGATGTAATTCGAAGAACTGAGCCAATGGGGTTGTATCCCTTAAGGAGAGTTTAATTTCTCTCAGTCAGGTTTATCCACTAACATCTAGTGGATGGGGAAGTCTCAGAGGATTCAGGGTCTTTGAGTTGGCCATTGTCTCTGATCAGTTCATACTTGCTATGGTATTCCCTGTGCCCATTGCTAACCTTCCCCTCACTCTGTCCTCTCTTTTCAGGATCACTTCCAGAAGTTCATTCCCACAGTGGGGGGACAGCTGGGGACAGCTGGCCAGGGATTCTCCTACAGCAAGAGCAGTGTCGGAGGCCAGGCAGGGAGAAGTGGCTCTGCCGGGCAGTATGGCTCTGACCAGCAACACCATCGTCAGGGCTCTGGGTCTGGCTCTGGGTCTGGCTCTGGCCCTGGATCTGGGGGTGCAGGTGGTCTTGGGGGCCATGCGGGCAGAGGAGGTGCTGCTGGCACAGCAGGGGTTGGTGAGACAGGAACAGGTAAGTATCCTTACCCAAGAGTCAAACGTCTGGTCCCTAAAGCAGAGAAATCCCTAGGAATGAGGCCTGGACTGGGTGTTGGATACAGGAAAGGCCTGCTGAGATATCTTGATGGGTCTTCTGGGTCCAGAAGGATATAGAGACATGTCTATTCCACCCAGAAGTCCTATCTCTCAGTCACCTTTCTCTCATTCATCACATATCTGACTCCAGGCTATCATAGTTTCGCAAACCATAAACAATTACTAGCATGTTTTACCTTTGGTCCCCAGCCCCTAGCGACTTCTCTAGTCCAGAGCTCTAGACTAATTTCCATTTCCTCCTAACTGCTATCATTTGACTATTATTTCTCTCCCTCGGCTGCCAGACAACCAGGCAGGTGGAGAAGGAAAACATGTCACTGTGTTTAAGACCTATATTTCCCCATGGGAGAAAGCCATGGGGGTTGACCCCCAACAGAAAGTGGAACTTGGCATCGACCTGCTGGCCTATGGGGCCAAAGCTGAACTCCCTAAGTATAAGTCCTTCAACAGGTAAGGGGGGGTGAGAAAGGAACCTGATGCATTCCAGTGTATGGCAACATGTCCTTAGTTGGAATGGAGACTTTGGTTCAGATGTTTCAGGAGACTGAGGAGGCGTAGGAGTAATGTGGGGGCCCTAATTGAAGGCTCTTGCCCTTTTTACTCCAGCTCAGAGAAACAGCATGGTACGATGAAGGAAAGATTCGCTCGGAGGCAGGATCTGAATTTTGGTTCATTGTTATTAGCTGTGTAGGAAAGTAACCCTACTTCTGAACCTTGGTTGCCTTGACTGTGAAATGGGAATAATACATTACACACATGTAAAGGCCTCTTGGGGGGGGGTCCCTTCATTCAAAGTTATAATTTTCATTACTGTCCTTATAGTAGAATTCTATTTCTCTTTTCTTTTTTCATTGAAGTATAGTTGACTTACATTATATTGTTTTCAGGTGTACAACAGTGACACAGTATTTTTATAGATTACATACCACACAGTTATTATAATATTATTGAAGATTCTGTTTCTTTATTCCCTACTTTGAAATAAAACGTGAAATGAGTGTTAATTAGTTGTGTCTGACTCTTTGTGACTCCATGGACTGTAGCCCACCATGCTCCTCTGTCCATGGAATTCTCCAGGCAAGAATACTGGAGCGGGTTGCTGTTCCCTAGTCCACCTAGTCCAGGGAATCTTCTCCACCTGGGGATCAAACCCAGGTCTCCTACATTACAGGCAGATTCTTTACAGTCTGAGTCACCAGGGAGGCCCCATACCCTACTTTATAAGGCTCAAATAGGCTTTATCGTTTTGGAGCTAAGCTTCTCTGCTGCTGCTGCTGTTGCTGTCGCTTCAGTCATGTCCGACTCGGTGCAACCCCATAGGTGGCAGCCTACCAGGCTCCCCGGTCCCTGGGATTCTCCAGGCAAGAATACTGGAGTGGGTTGCCATTTCCTTCTCCAATGCATGAAAGTGAAAAGTGAAAGTGAAGTTGCTCAGTCCTGTCCAGCTCTTAGCGATCTCATGGACTGCAGCCTACCAGGCTCCTCCGTCTGTGGGATTTTCCAGGCAAGAGTACTGGAGTGGGGTGTCATCGCCTTCTCCAGGCTTCTCTAGACTGTGTGAAAACAGGACAGGGAAGCACTAGAGAAATGCTTTTGCTCCTAAGAGAGTGAGTGAGTAAAAGTTGCTCAGTCATGTCTGACTCTTTGGGACCCCATGGACTATACAGTCCATGGAATTCTCCAGGCCAGAATACTGGAGTGGGTAGCCTATCCCTTCTCCAGTGGATCTTCCCGACCCAGGAATCAAACCAGGGTCTCATGCACTGCAGGCGGATTCTTTACCAGCTGAGCTACCAGGGAAGCCCTTTGGTCCTGAGGTGCCTGGATTCTTCAGGAAATGTTAATTCTTCTCATTTAGGGCACACATTATCCACTGGAGGTGGGGTAGGGATTTTGAGGGAGGTCTCTACATTATAATTTAAGGTGATCTCAGACCCTTGGGCCTGTAGCGTTTGTTGTCAATTTCTCTGAAATTTGACTGGTTTGGATCACAGCTATCCATGAGACTATTTAGTACCCTCTAGACTACTTTTTCTTTATTAGCCTTGGGGAAACAAGCAAACCAGAAGGCAGGATGGATTACTAAGGGAGAAGAAGAAAAAGCAGTGCAGAAATGATCTTAAACTAGAATTCACAGACTTCTCCATCCTCCAAACAGGGTAACATTTCACTGACAAAAAAAAACCCTCTTTTTCTTTTGTTCTGGTTTTTAATGAAATCATGTTTCTCCTTTTCAGGACAGCAATGCCTTATGGTGGATATGAGAAGGCCTCCAAACGCATGACCTTCCAGATGCCCAAGTTTGACCTGGGGCCCTTGCTGAGCGAACCCTTAGTTCTCTACAACCAGAACCTCTCCAACAGGCCTTCTTTCAATCGAACCCCTATTCCCTGGCTGAGCTCCGGGGAGCCTGTAGACTACAATGTGGATATTAGCATCCCCTTGGATGGAGAAACAGAGGAGCTGTGAGGTGTTTCCGCCTCTACTTTGTATCAAGTTTCCCCTCTCTGGTTCCATTTTGTAGAGGGAATACTGAGCAGGATACCCCCTCTGAAAATCCAGGATCCTTGTGGGAATGGAGGGAAAAAGCAAGGAAAGATCTTTCTTTTCACCTTTCACTCGAAGTCCCCACTCCAAGCATTTTTTCATACCAACTCAGAGCTCCCCTTCTACTGCTCTGTATGGAACCTGCTCTTTTATGGAATTTGCTCTGCCTTCAGTAACAGTTAATAAACTTCAAGGAAATGAACTCATTCTTCCTCTGATATTTGAGGGTAGACAAAAACTGAGGCTAAGAATGCACAGGGACTAATTAAAGTAAAATACCATACATTCATTATTCAGACTTCAAGACTAGACCTGAATTCTGATTACATACCCACACTCATATCCACACCCACCAAACCACATTCATAGGTATATACAAAGACATACTTATTCAGTAGTACATAAGACAATCAGCACAAACACATGTGCTGGCCCCTGTGTGGGCAAAGCTAAGAAGTAATTGTGTGCTGTGTTTAGGAAATTAGGCATTGGTGACCCTGGTGTTAATTCTCTTTATGTAGCTGATTAGAAATTGGGATAATCAAGATTATTCAATTATCACAGAATGGGAGCATGCCATAAGACTTCCAGATGACACCAGGGTGAGCTTAGGAGTATCTGTCAAAGGTTACAAATTCCTGAAAGGATGGAGTAGAATAGGGAGCCATGTTGGAATTGAGAAGGAAGTAGGAGAAACCAGCTGCAGTTATGGTATGCCTGGCTCTGTGTGAAAACATCAAGAAAAGATCTAAGGGTCATAGGGCAACTGCAATTGTGTCCAGAAAGCACTATGATTGGGAAGAAACCATCAACGTCCAATAGGAATGAGTAACAATACTCTTTTTATTGACTTCAAGCAAAAACTTCTTTCAAGTTTTTTTAAAGATTTATTTATTACTATTATTTTTTAGACTGTGGTGGGTCATTGTTGCTATACTTGGGCTTTCTCTAGTTGCAGCAAGCGGGGACTATTCTTAATTGCTGTGTGTGGGCTTCTAATTGAGGTGGTTTCTGTTGCAGAACTCAGGCTCTAGGCACTTGGGCTTCAGTAGTTGCAGCGCAGGGACTCTGGAGTTGTGGCTCGAGGGCTCTAGGGCACTGGCTCAGCAGTTGTGGTGCTCCCTGGCATGTGGTATCTTCCCAAACCAGGGCTCGAACTGGTGTCCCTTGCATTGCAAGGCAGGTTCTTAACCACTGGACCACCAGGGAAGCTAGCATGGGTTTTCTTGAGAGTCCCAGATTTACTCTTATGTTTCACAAAATAAGAGTTTGATGCAGACCAGGAAAAATAAAGAGATGACTTACTAGGATCTGGGGAAGTAACTTCTAAGGAGAGCTGGCTGAATTCAGTTCATTCCATGAGCTATTATAGTAAGTTCCTAGACTCTGCCTAGACTCATTCAGTTTTCATGGCCTAGAGTCACATGATATTTACTCTGGTCACTTTCCTTTACCACCTAAATAAATTTCAGAGGATTCATACTTCTAAAGTGAAGTGAAAGTGAAAGTTGCTTAGTTGTGTCCGACTCTGCCACCCCATGGGCTATAGAGTCCACGGAATTCTCCAGGCCAGAATACTGGAGTGGGTAGCCTTTCCTTTCTCCAGGGGACCTTCCCAACCCAGGGATCAAAGCCAGGTCTCCCGCATTGCAGGCAATTCTTTACCAGCTGAGCCACAAGGGAAGCCATACTTCTAAGTAATACACAAAACTATTTCTATATGCATTTTTCTAAGAACAGTTGTCATAGTTTCGATTTCCCCCCAGTAGACCCTGAAACAAAGATTTGGATGCAAGTAGTAAATTTGGGCGGAGAAGGCAATGGCACCCCACTCCAGTACTCTTGGCTGGAAAATCCCATGGATGGAGGAGCCTAGTGGGCTGCAGTCTATGGGGTCGCACAGAGGCGGACACGACTGAAGCGACTTAGCAGCAGCAGCAGTAAATTTGAGAGGTGATCCAAGAATCTAAGCAGTGTAAGGGAGTGAGAAGAAGGCCAATAAATATCTTTTGGGCAAATGGGGCTGATTCTCACTGGCAACTCTGAGAAAAAATGTGGAAGTGTGGTCCATGGTCTGGCAGTATCATTTTCTCCTAGAAGTTTGATTAAAATCACAAATTCAAGGGAATTCCCTGGCTATCCAGTGGTTAAGATTTGATGCTTTCACTGCCAGGGACCTGGGTTTGATCCCTGGTTGGGTAACTAAGATCCTGCAAACTCTGGCCAAAAAATATGGAAATGTCAGAATTTATGTCTTATTAATCTCTCCGGGTGATTTTTATGTGTTAGTAAATTTTGAGAAACACTATAGTAAAACATACTTTAGAATTGCCTCACTGAGGAGGGGTAGAATTGGAATATTTCGCTATCAAATCCCATCTCTCATTGGTTATAGATTGCTATGGGGAATGTTAAGTCTGCTGACATTTCCAGGCAAGGAGAATACTCAGGTGTTTAAAGTAGAAAGCTATGGGCTTGTATAGCATTTGTCTGCCAAAGCTTTCGTGAACTCTAGGATAGGCTGAGGGAATATGGGCAGGACACAGACAGGACCTGAATAAAGATTCATAACTTTTATCAGATTCTCATGTTTAAAAGTCTGTAAAGGACTTTCCTGGTGGTCCAGTGGCTAACACTCTGCACTTCCAATGCAGGGGGCCCAGGTTCAATCTCTGGTCAGGGAACTAGACCCCACATACCACAACTAAGACCTCGCACAGCCAATAAATAAATTTTAAAATAAAAACATTTTTTAAAGAAGTCTGTGAGCCCTCCCCCAAAGTTAAGGACTAATTACTTCAGCAGATGTTTCTTGAATGCCTACTATATACCAGGTACTATTATCAGGCATCAGAGATACCAAAGCAAATAGGAACTTTCAGGTGACAAAGAGACTGTAAAATAATTATTAAATGCCTATCCTTAAAGTTGAGGTAAAAAAAAAAAAATGCCCAGGCCTAATAGTCCACAGCTCTGAAAACCTAAAAATTTAATTTTTCCAATCTCAGAATATTTGAAATATTGATGTAAATCTAGTAATTTACAGGGAGCCCAGGTTGGTTGAGGCATTATCTTCTTAGTTCAGTTCAGTTTAGTTCAGTTGCTCAGTCGTGTCTGACTCTTTGCGACCTCATGGATCACAGCCCGCCAGACCTCCCTGTACATCACCAACTCCCAGAGTTTACTCAAACTCATCTCCACTGAGTCAGTGCCATCCAACCATCTCATCCTCTGTCGTCCCCTTCTCCTGCCTTCAATCTTTCCTAGCATCAGGCTCTTTTCAAATGAATCAGCTCTTCACATCAGGTGGCCAAAGTATTGAAGTTTCAGCTTCAACATCAGTCCTTCCAATGAACACTCAGGACTGATCTCCTTTAGGATGGACTGGTTGGATCTCCTTGCAGTCCAAGGAACTCTCAGGAGTCTTCTCCAACACCACAGTTCAAAAGCATCAATTCTTTGGTGCTCAGCTTTCTTATATTCCAACTCTCACATCCATATGACTACTGGAAAACCATAGCCTTGCCTAGACGGACCTCTGCTAGCAAAGTAATGTCTCTGCTTTTTAATATGCTGTCTAGGTTGGTTATAACTTTCCTTCCAAGGAGTAAGTGTCTTAACTTCATGGCTGCAATCACCATCTGCCGTGATTTTGGAGCCCCCCAAAATAAAGTCTGTCACTGTTTCCACTGTTTCCCCATCTATTTGCCATCTTCCCAGTAGAAAAGTCTATATAGAAATCAAATTATTACTAGAAGTTGTAGTGGTGGTTTAATGTATTAAAGTGCACACTTGGATCTAGCCAGAAATCTAGTCAAATCCTCAATTTTGGTTTCACTATCCCTTTGCCCGGACATCAGTGTGTTAAAACATCTTTTCTTCAAAAATGTTTCATTCATATGAATGCCACAGCTCACAGAGGCCACATTCTGGTAGATCTAGCTGTCCATATTGCTTATAGAAATCTTCTGCTTGCCATCATTGTGTTTTAAAACTCAGAGAGTTTTGAACTCCTTTATTTTTATTAAAAATTTTTTTCTTTTGAGAACTGATAGGATTTGTTCTCTTAATCATTTCCATATATAACATACATCAGTGTTAATCACTTATCAGGTTGCATATATTCCTCTTACATCTGGGAGTCTGTACCTTTTGATTACCTTCATCCAGTTCCCCACTTCTGTCAACTCCCCACCTCTGGTAACTACAAATCTGATCTCTTTTTCTATGAGTTTATCTTTGAAGTATAATTAACCTATAAGACTATAGTTTCTGTTACACAACATAGTAATTTGATATTTCTATACATTTCAAAATTATCACTACAATAAGTCTAGTTACGATGTCACCACAAAAAGATATTGACTATATTCCCTATGTTGTACATTTCATACCAGTGACATTTATTTTGCAACTGGAAGTTTGTACCTTAGTCTCCCTCACCTGTCTTTCTTCTCCCCACTACCCTTCTGTCAGGCAACCATCTGTTTTTTTCTCTGTACCTGTAATTGTTTCTAGTTTATGTTTGCTCATTTGTTGTTTTTTAGACTTCACATGTAAGTGAAATCATACCGTATTTGTCTGTCTGACTTATTTCACTTAGTGTAATGCCTTCTGGGTCTATCCAAGTTGTTACAAATTACAAGATCTCAATTTTTTTTATGTCTGAATAATATTCCATTATATATACATTATATATATAATATTTATGTATCACATTCTTTATCCATTCATCTATTGATGGGAACTTTGGTTGCTTTAAATTTTAACTACTGTAAATAGTGCTGGCAAGAACATAGGGGTACATATATCTTTTCTAGTTAGCATTTTCATTTTCTTCAGATAAATTCCCAGGAGTGGAACTGTTGGATCATATATTAGCTCTATTTTTAATTTTTTGAGGAATTTCCATGTTGTTTTCCATATGGCTTCAGGAAACCTCCCTTTCAAATAGAAGCTTGTACTCTTTAGTGGGCCCTAGCCTCCACTACCACCTTATGTTTTACACCAGGTCATCTTTTATTGTCAGTCACCTAGGCTCTGCAGTCATTTGAGTTAGCAACTTCAAGGGTTCTTTTACATAAAACACATGCCCTTAATACTGTGCTCCTAAAGTCACTCAGATAATTCATTATCTAGTACAGGGTCTAGGGCTTTCCAATAGAAACTTCTTCCACTGTAGGGGACTCCAGTTGGATCCCTAGTTGGGGACCTAAGATCCCACATGCTGCAGGACTACGGAGCCCACTTGCTCTGGAGCTGGTGGGCCACAACTAGAGACAATCCCTCATGCTGAAACTACTAAGCTTGTCCACAGGCAACTACTGAGCCTGTGTGCTTCTGTACCCGGGCAGCACCACAAATAGAGAGAAGCCCAGGCCCTGAGACAAAGAATCTGCACATCACAACAAAAAATCCTGCATGCTGCAAGGAAGATCCTATGTGCTGCAACTAAGAACCGATGCAGCCCAAAATAAGTATTTTTAGAAATTTCAAAATACTGATTACATGTCAAAATATTTTGAATATGTTGGATTATGTGGATTACTAAATTTCACTTTTCTTTTCAAAAAATGTGGCTACTACAAATTTTAAATTGCATGTTATGGCTCACAGTATGTTTCTACTGGACAGCACTGGTCTAGATTATGAGAGCTATTCAGGGGCTTGGAGAGAAGAAAATGAATTCTCCATTTATTACTTTTATTCTCACTGAACAACGTTCTTTATATATTCATCTTCTGTTCCAGATCCTACTCAGTCTGCATTTACAGCTTTCTGAGAGTAGAGAAAGGAAAGGAAAGTGAAGTCGCTCAGTCGTGTCCGACTTTTTGCGACCCCATGGAGTGTAGCATATCAGGCTCCTCCATCCATGGGATTTTCCAGGCAAGGGTACTGGAGTGGGTTGCCATTTCCTTCTCCAGAGAATCTTCCTGACCCAGAGATCGAACCCGGGTCTCCCCTATCGCAGGCAGACGCTTTACCGTCTGAGCCACCAGGAGAGAAAGCCGTTAAAACTGTTGTTGAGAGTCATCAACTAAGGATGTGCCTACAGGGTGGCAACTGCAAAGTTCAGATCACACACCAACGCGGCCCCCTTCCGCATCCAAACACCTGTGCTTATGCTCGATTAAAAACAACAAAAACAAACTTTTATTTCCTATTTTGGTAGGGAGAATTGATGGGGGCGGGGCGCCAGTATATAAACATAAACATTTCTGTTAAGTCAAATGTCCTTCACAAACCAGGGTAGGGGAAGAACGGATGAATTTCCTGAAGAAAGGTTAACGAAGATATGGAAAGGTCAATTTCTGGCTTGCTCGCTCCGTCTCTACTGGGCACGCAAAAAGAAAACACCAGGAAGACGGAACTTCAGTTAAAGGTGACACTGTTCCAAGTCTGAGGCACTGGGAAATGACGGCCACATCCCTAAAGTTATTCCAGTGTAGGGTTCGCCACACTAACTTTCCTCAGATGGGACCGTTCCTGCGTTCTACCTACAATAGTTTTCCGACTCTCCCGCCAGTTCAAGATCCCTCCCCGCCCTCGCCCACCTCCAAACCTTTCCGGGCCACCCCCGAAGCGCCTCACAGCCGCCATTTTACACAACACTATCGCGAGATATACTTAGCCGTCTCGAGCCTGACTCATTTACTTTCTTGCGAGAGGCTCTTCCCGGCTGTTCTCGCCGTAGCTGTGGAAACTGTCGCGAGAGCTGGTTGCCTTGGCTCCCTGTAGCTATAGCAGCCGCGGCGGTTAAGGATGAGGCGGCAGAAGTGGTGAGTGCGACACCCTCAGGGGGGCGGGGCCGGAGGTAACAGGGTGCTGGGGGGGTAGCGCCTAGGGAGGGGGTGGGGAAGGTCGGGTCGCGGGAGAAATGGGCCCTCGTGTGACGTGTTGGGTGGGACCCAGGTCCAGTGGTTATAAGGACAGGGCGCCGGTCTGCACCAGGGCACGCGGGAAGGGCTGGAGCTGCCGCGAGGTCCAAGGGGGAGGAACCCGGGTGTAGAAGGGTTCAAGGGGCAGGGGCAGGAGTATAGGAGGGTGTGTGTGTTGGGAGCAAGATGGTTATGGGGAGTCAGAATTGGAAAAAGAGACCGGGCTACGCTGAGGAATAAGTGGGAAGAAATGGGGTACAGCGAGGAGGAGGGTATGTTGAATGGGAGCCCAGAGATTGGGCCCGGTTTGCTTTGCCCTGGCGGAGATGGGGCGGGGGGCGGGGGTGGAGCAGGGGGTGCGGTGTCAGACCTTCGCAGTTTACTGGGGTCCGCCTGAGACTAGTCCGGGACTGCGCGCTAAGACCTGGTTCCTAAAGGGCTTGGCGGGAATGGTGGCGTCCCGGAACTTCACCGCCCCCCGCCCCTTCCAAAGAAATCCCCCACGGGCTCTGAGATGTGAATGGAGGGTCCGGGTGAAATAGTATTAGTTGGAAAGGTTCTTTCGGTGGAGAGACTATGAATGGGGTAATGAATGATTCCTGCTCTGAAATAACGTGTGGGATGGGGGCGGGAGAGAGAAATTCTTGAGAAAAAAAACTAAGATGTGCGTATTGAGTTGGAAGAAGGGGGTGTGTGCAAAGCTCACGTTTCTTTCCTGATTCATTCAAGTGTAGAATTTCTTTACGGTGTACTTATGAAATTATATATGCGGTGTAAACTCAGTTTAGATCATACAGTGAAAGAATGTGTAGTACGACTTTTAAACCTTCCATGAATATGATTTAAAAACTAAGAAAATGTGTCTGTTGCGGAAGCACCAGGCTGAGCACTAGGGATAGTTTTAGTTACTTGAATATAAAACCTTGTGTCTGTTGAGGTTCTTTGCCTTTTAAGAAATGAACGAATTTTTATTTTAGGAGACAGAGTTTTGAATATCTGTCAGTCTGGAAATAAAAGGAGTCTTCTAGGAGTTACATCACTGCGAGGGCAAAGCATTTACACTGAGTCTCAAGGAGTATTTTCTAGAGACAGGTTTGGACCAGTTTTCTTATTTCTAATGAAAACAGTGGTTTCAATTCAGGCATGAAAAATAATTTGTTCATTTCTATCTACACATGCAAGCTTTCTGATAATTTTTTCTCACTATTTTTGGTATGTTTAAATTTGCAAAAGCATAACCTCTCTTTTGATTATGTAACTGGATTTTTCCATGTTGAGGTTCACAAATTCATTAATTAGAATAATGGATTTTAATCCTTCTAGAGCTAGCTTTGTTGTGGTTAGTCATTGAACCTATTTATTTGATATATGTTAGATTAAAACTTAATTTGTAATGTTAGTAGCTAATCTTTAAAGTTGAAATGATTTTCTGAGGCAAGATAAAGCTTTATGTGGTTGAGTCCAAAAGACTTCTCCATGAATCCATTAAGAAGCTTTACTGAGTTCCTATTATGTGTAGAGTACTGTGCAAGGCATTGCAGGGGTTGGGGGAAAAGATAAATTCATTCATTTATCCTTTCAACAAACATTTATTGAGACCTCTCTGTATTTGATAACTAAGCCTTCTGGATACAAATACAAGTAAGCCTTCCCCTTAGCCTTGAAATTGCTCAGAGAGCAAAATAGAGTAGCAAATCATTATAATGTACTAAACACAATACATTTGTGAACACAGGCTTATGAAACAAAATTCTGGCCCTAGGGAGTACTTAGTTGACAAGAATAAAATGGAAAAAACTGTTAAAAAATTAGAAAATATTAAGCAAATTCTAAATTATGATGCATTAATAAAACATACTATGTTTTTCAGAAGAGATAAAATTAGAATGGAAGCTTGAGAAAATTAAGGGGTCAGTTCATAATATAATAGTCTTTTAAAAGTATTCTTAAACATCACTGAACATTCTTAAGTCAATAATAGTCATAAGAAGCATAAATGCTAACATTCTTTGAGTGATTATTAATGTCCTAGGCACATTATCTGATTTCATTTATTTTCCACCCCTCTTCCCGCCTCAATTTTCTCATTTTATCTTAACAACACTCAGCTGATACTAATACTTCAATTTTAAAGATAAGAAAATTGAAGCTTAAATCATTAAGGCAGTTGTCTAATATCACGGAGCTAGTAAATGGCAGATTAGGGACTGGAGTTGGAAATCTGTGCAACTGAAAACCTAAGGAGGGCTCCTTTCTTTTTGCAGTAAAGGAGCCTTGGAATGGGGATAGGGGGGCCAGACATTGAACATGGAATTGGCCAGAAGACTAAAATTCAGTCTCTCTTTATTCATAGATTTTGCTCCTTCAAATATTTACACTATGGGGGAACTAATTTGAATATTAGCATGATGCTAAATATGAGGTTTGTATTGTACAGAGAATTGAGTAAATTACCATATTCATATTGTGTATAATTGTATAGGGAGCTTTGCTTGGGGAAATAGTTATAATAAGCAATTGTTAACATCTGTAAGCTTCCAGAAACTGATGATTTTAACAGTGGAAATGGTTATCTATATTCATATATAGGGCAACGGTTATTACAGCAGACTGAGGGATTTAGGCAAACATTTTTGTAGACTGCTGCAGTTTGGGGCTTTTTTTTTTTTTGGTGTATTAGCTTTCAGGTTTTGCTAGTGTTATAGAACCCGCCTGCCAATGCCAATGTAAGAGATGTGGGTTTGATCCCTGGGTTGGGAAGATCCCTTAGAGGAGCTCATGGCAACACATTCCAGTATCCTTGCCTGAAGAATCCCTTGGACAGAGGAGCATGGCGGGCTACAGTCCAAAGGGTCATCAAGAGTCGGACATGACTGAAGTGACTTTGTGCGCGTGCACACACACACGCACAAATATTTGCTTTCAGATTTTTAAAACTATATTCCAAAGTCCGAAGTCTGATTTCCTGGTTGAAATTAAAATTTTATGTCTCCCTTTTATATTGAGGAAACTGAGAACTTTTAAATGACTTGCCCAGAGTCACACAGCTGCAGTGTCCCAGGTGTTTTTAAGAAATACATGCAGATTTGAAGGTGAGTCAGTGTTTTTTTTTTTTTCCCCATTGAGTTGACTTTCTGCATCAGTCCCTCTATATAGATTTTAGCTGGAATAGCACGTGGGTGTGAATGAGATTCTCATGTTTTCTAACACCTTTTAACTAAGTGGGCTGTGTGCCTATGTTTTATGTGAGTTATTTTTGAGGCATTGAGACATTTTTCCAAGAAAGGTTTAGAGCAAGATAATGAGATGAGAAGGAGCCTTGAGGGGTGAGAAGGGAACTTCTCCAGAAGGGTTGAAAACTGAAAGCATTTGATGATGTGTTAGAAGGATGATGATCTAAAAGCTTTTCTTTAACTCCACCCATCACAGGAGAGCCTGGAGACTTTTTCTACACACACCCTCTGGAAAGGTTTTATCCACTGGAAAAAAGTATTTCTTTCTCAGCATTTCTATTAGCAATAGTAAATAGACATTGAACGATTTACTCTCATGGTAGGTGAAAAGTGATACCTCACTTTAGATTTCTGTCTCATTGACTACCTGTGAGGTTGAACATTTTCCTGTATTTATTTATTTTTTTATTAGGCAAACTCCAGGAGATAGTGAAGGACAAGAAAGCCTGCTGTGTTGCAGTCCATGGGGTCGCAGAGTCGGACACGACTTAGTGACTGATGACAAATTAGGCAAAGAGTAGAATAAGCAGTTTCACGGAGAGAAATATAAATATCCAATAAAGAAATAAAAAACAGACTCCCAGACATAGAAAACTATCAAAGGGAGAAGGCAGAGTGGAGGGAGTTTGGAATTAACAGATACATGCTGCTATATATGAAATAGATAAAACGAGGACCTACTGTATAGCACAGGAAACTATATTCAAAATCTTGGAATAAAACCTATAATGGAAAATAATCTGAAAAACAGTCTGATATATGCTTGCCTATTTACCTATATTTGAGTCACTTTGCTGAAATTAGCACACCCATTGTAAAATAACTACTTCAGTTAAAAAAAAAAAGATGTGCAGACTCCTGTGATCTGAAAATTGCAAACTAAACATTTTTTTGGTTGACCTTGTTTGTCTTTTTTAAAACATTTAAAAATCTTACAGATGTTTAAACTATATACTTAATTTGAAGGAAGAGAAAAAAAGTACATTCTTTAAAAATAATAACTTTATGTGGAGGCCAAGAGGCAAAGGTTCCACTTCCAGAACTATCCTCTTTGATGAATTTTCCAGTTCTTTTTGTATGCATTATATGCAATTTCTATTTATAATTTCTATGTCTATATATATCTTTTTAAAGTCAGTGGAATGGTATTTTTTCTGCAGCTTTTTTTAAAGTTAGCAATATGCTTTTGAAATCTCATCCTGTCAGTGCATACTTTTTAACAGCTGATTGTATTTCAGTTTGAATGTAAGTAATCTATTTAGCTGTTTATTTATCTACAGACATTTAAGTTGTCTCAGATTTTTGCAGTTATTGGGAACACTGAAATGAATATCCCATATTCTTGTCTCTTGTGCAAATGTTCTATGATGCCTCTAGAATAGGTGCCTAGCATTGTTGCTAAGGTTTACATGTTTTTAGTTTTGAAATATACAGCCAGTTTGCCTTTAAGACAGTCTATGTGCCATTCTTTATTCCACCAGCAGTTTATGAAAGTGCCTCTGACACTAGATATCAGTCTTGTACATTTTTACTAATGTAACAGGCAGATTTTTACATTTTAATTTGTAGTTTTCAGATTACTTTTTAGTTTGAGCATCTTTTTGTTTGATGGGCTGTTTATATTTCTGTCTTTTGAAATTGCTTGTTCTGTTCTTTATGTATTTTTTAATTGGATTGTTTTCTTTTACCTATTGATCAATAAGAACTAAGAACTCTTTATATTTATATAGATGCAGATCTGTATTTTAGTATCTGTTACGCGTATTTTCTCCAGTGTGTTGCATTATCTATAGTGCCTATTGAGATACTAAATTTTTTGTATTTTACACAAAAAATGCAAGTCACATCTTTTTCATAATGGCCTCTGGATTTTGAGGACTTGCTTAAGAAGGCTCTTGGGACTTCTCTAGCAGTCCGGTGGTTAAGAGTCTGCCTTTCCACAGCAGGAGGCATGGTTTTAATCCCTGGTCAGGAACTAAGATCTCACATGCCACTTGGCCAAAACCAAAAAGTTGGGGAGAGGATAGCTAAATAAAGTTGATCGGGTTGAAAATCTATAATAGAATGTATAAATATTAATGGTGTCTGATGTTTAATCATACATATGGAAGAAGCTGTTTTGTCTGATTATTATTATGCCTGGGGAGAAGCAATAACTTTTCAGGAGCAATGTTCCTTCACGACTCTCTTCTGAAGGGAAATCCTGACATGTAGACATTCCTGAGTTAAGCATTGAGGAGAAGGTTGGCGTAGCAGAAAGAACGTGAGCTTTGGAATCAAAGCAAACCTTGGTTCCCTTTCCAGTTGTTCAGTTATTAGAATTGTAGTCTTTAGCTCATTGTCGTAGCTGCCTCTGTAAAACAGTGTGCTCAAAAAAATGTATATCACATCAAATAACATCAACTGCTCAGAATTGATATTTTTGTGCAGCTGTATTACATGGTACAAATATTTGATGACTGAAAATCATACTATTATATTTAGGAGATCTGAATTAATGTTTGCTGCTGACCTGTCAGTAACACCATTCAAATCACAGGGTAGGAGGACCAAGAACCTAGGGTTAAAACCATATAGAAGCACCTTGAAGCATGTTAGAAATGCCAAATTAGAACCTACATCTTAACCAAATCCCAAGGTGATTCATAAATACCTTAAAGTCTGAGAAACAGTGATCAAATGTGCAGTACCTGAAGGAAGGTGGTAACTCCAAGCTCAAAGCAGCAGGAGTTGAGGTGGTAGGAGCTATAGAAAATTAGGCAGCAACATGGGAAAAAAAAAGAAAGAAAGAAAATTAGGCAGATACTCATACTGTGGTTCCAGATGATTCATTTATTCATTATGTAGGGTCATCTCATCAAGTTGGGGGATGCAGGGAACATCTTCCAGGAGACAGGACTAGCAGGATCCTGATTGGGTGGCTGGACACCAGCGAAGGGGTTTAGCATTACAGCAATAGCTTTAGTCTCTGCAGGACTCTTGGCTAGCTGTGCTGTTCAGTATGCAGACCACTAGCCACATGTGGCTTTTAAAATTAAAGTAAAAATTCAGTCCTTCAGTTGTACCAGCCACATTTCAAGTACACAGTAGTCACATGCGTCTACTATATCACACAGTGAAGATTCTGAACGTTTCCATTAGTGCAGAAAGTTCTGTTGGGCACCACTTGAGAGGAATAGGTAGAGATACCAAGGTAGAATATCTGCTTTAAAGACTGTGTCAGAATGGCCAAGTACAGAAGGTAGAGAAAAACCTAGGAATTGCTGCTCACATATAACTTACCATCCCATTCTAGAACCTTTCCATTACTGATAGCTGCAGATAATTCCCTGCGCTGTTAAAGTTTGGGTGTACCTGCAAGTGAAGGCATCAAATAAAAGGTGAGAGAGGGCAGAAGCTGAGGAAAACGTTCTGGGAATTGTGGGTATTAAGTAAAGGGATTTTCCAGATATACATTGCTGAGCATTGGAAAGAGGAGGAATGGCTGGGTATGGAGTTAGGAAAATCATAAAAAGTACTTAAGTATTTAGCTGCTAGTAAAACAGTATTGTTCCCAGAAGAAATAATACTGAACAAATTCTAATGTCCAGATTAATGCCGAGTCGGTCACTGATTTGATCACATCCTCGCTGAAGTGTTTAAGTTGGCTTATCAATATTAAAAATAAGAACGCTTTTTTTTTTTAATGTTTAATGAGAATTAGTGGGAAAGCAGAATTCAGTTTGAGGTTCAGTTTTCAGTCTTTCTCCTTAGAGAATACATCTATAGAAAAGGCTATCCAAATTCTATTTATTTTTGTTTTGGAGACAGTGCCATATAGTATATTTGTAAGTTGTTTATCTTTTTTTAATTGATGGTTTATAGCAGACACATACATGAATATGCTTTATAAGTCAAGACCACTGTTTAAGTCACAAATAGTGACTGCTAGCAAGTTATTTTGAGTAGGAAATCTTTATGAACCAAACTGATTATGATTTTAATTGGGCAAATTATAGAAGTCTGAT
Organism: Ovis aries; assembly: GCF_016772045.2. Lineage (NCBI taxonomy): Eukaryota > Metazoa > Chordata > Mammalia > Artiodactyla > Bovidae > Ovis > Ovis aries. The sequence goes on along the minus strand of NC_056078.1, from coordinate 28,816,902 downwards.
TTAGAGTTTTTTTCTGTGCTTCCTCTTAACAACTCATGAAAAGAATCAACAACTGCTTTTAAAAATTCAATTTGGAGTTCTTATTTCACAATGACTTTCATCCTTTTTTTGCTTTATTTCAATAGATAGTTGCTAAACATCTGCTTTAAAAACAAATTTTATCAAGATATAACAAACATGTCATACAACTTGCTCATTTAAAGTGTACAATTCAGAAATTACTGTATGTCCATAGTTATGCAACTGTCACTTCAATCAATTTTATTACATTTTTATCACCCTGCAAAGAAACTGTATATCCATAGGCAGTTATTCTCCTTCTCAAACTCTCCCTCCCTTAGGAGCTACTAATTTACTTCTATCTCTGTAGATTTACCTATTCTGAACATTTCATACAAATGGAATCATAAAATATCAATATATAGTCTTTTGTGACTGACTTCTCTCATTCAGCATAGTATTTTCAAGGTTCATCCATGTTGTGGCGTGTATTAGTATTTCATTCTTTTTATCACCAAAAATATTCTGTATTCCCTTATATGAATAAAGCACATTCTTTTTTATCCATTTGAATTGTTTCTACTTTTTGGCCATTGTGAATGAGGCAAATGAGGTGCTTAGCTCACAAAATAAGAATACTAGGGGTTGTGCAGGTGCAAAATTTAAGGAAGTATTCACTCTTAGGGTTGTGTAAGTACAACCCTACTTGAGAGTGAGGGCCTCCTTAAGTTTTGCACCTGGGCGCCTCCAGTGTCCCACCAGTCTTCGCAGTGTATTGGCTTTCCTTGAGCTTCACTGAATAGCAGCCAGTTTAAAAAAACTGAGTCAAAAGCTGTACTTTGCTTTTTGTCACTTTCCTGTTCAACAGTTTTCAGTGATGTTCTATGGACTATCAAAGAGTGACCTGTGATTCTAGTTTTATTTCTAGTTAGATTTCCACTGTCGTCTTATTTTAGCCAGTCTAAACTGCTCTGTATTCCCCAACAAGTCAAAAATTCTTCTGTTACCCTGACTTTGCCCAGTGCTGTTTTTTACCTGTGACTGACACATTGATCGAAACCTGTTTCTAGTGGCATTGATGACGGTGAACCTGCTGTTTGAGCCTAAGGCACTAAACTTGTTCAGGTTCTAGTTCCCAACATTATCTAGTTCCCCTGGTTGGGGAACTAAGGTCCAGCATGGTTTATAAATAGAATCCTCTGCTGTGCTGTGTTTAGTCAGTCAGTCATGTCTGACTCTTTGTGACCCCATGGACTGTAGCCTGCCAGGCTCTTCTGTCCATGGGATTCTCCAGGCAAGAATACTGGAGTGGGTTGCCATGTCCTCCTCCAGGGGATCTTCCCTACCCACAGATTGAATCCAGGTCTCCCGCACTGCAGTCAAATTCTTTACCATCTGAACCACCAGGGAAGCCTGCAAATACTAGAGTGGGTAGCCTACCCCTTCTTCAGGGGATCTTCCCAACCCGGGAATCGAACCAGGGTCTCTTGCATTGCAGGTGGGTTCTTTACTAGCTGAGCTACCCAGGAAGCCTCAGATAAAATCCTATACTATATAATTTGGGGGGCTTGCCCTTTTTTTTTTTTCCATTCAGCATTATTTCCTGGAGATTCATTCAGGTTGTTGCATGTATCAATATTTTATTTCCTTTTTATTGCTGAGAATTATTCTCTGATAGGCCTATACCACCATTTGTTTAAACATTCACCTGTTCAAAGATATCTGGGCTGATTCCAGTTTTGGGCTGTTACAAAGCTGCTGTGAACATTTGTGTACAAGTTTTATGTGAACATGTTTTCATTTCTCTGGGATATATGTCCAGGAATATAATTGTTGGGTTGTATGGTAATTGTGTGATTAGTTTTTTAAGAAACTGGCTGACTGTTTTTCAGAGTGGCAGTAAAATAAATTTTACATTCCCATCAGCAGTGTACCAGTGATCCAGTTTCTTTGCACGCTTTTGGGTATTTGGTGTTGTCACTACTTTTTATTTTAGCTATTCTGATAGATGATATTCTATAGATATTCTGATAGATGATAGATGCTTTGTGGTTTTGATTTACATTTCCCTAATGGCTGGTGGGCTGCTGTCTCTGGGGTTGCATAGAGTCGGACACAACTGAAGTGACTTACCAGCAGCAGCAGTGGCTGTTAATGGAGAAGGCAATGGCAGCCCACTCTAGTACTGTTGCCTGGCAAATCCCATGGATGGAGGAGCCTGGTGGGCTGCAGTCCATGGGATTGTGAAGAGTCGGACACGACTGAGCGATTTCACTTTTCACTTTCATGCGTTGGAGAAGGAAATGGCAACCCACTCCAGTGTTCTTGCCTGGAGAATCCCAGGGACAGCGGAGCCTGGTGGGCTTCCATCTATGGGGTCGCACAGAGTCGGACACGACTGAAGCGACTTAGCGGCAGCAGCAGTGGCTGTTAAACATCTTTAAACATGTTAAACATCTTTTCACGTGTTTGTTTGCCAACTGTATACCCTTTTTGGTGAAGGATCTTTTGTCTTGTACTTATTTTCTAATTGTATAGTTTGAGTTTTTACTGTTGAGTTTTGATAGATCTTTGTATATTCAGAGTACTAGTTCTTTGTTGAATATGTGGTTTGCAAATAATTTCTCCCAGTCTGTAGCTTTTCTTTTCATTCTTTCCCCTGGGCTTTTATTGTATAAAAGTTTTTAATTTTGATGAGGTCAAATTTATCCATTTTCCTTCATGAATCAAGGTTTTGGTGTCAAGTCTAAGAACTCTTTGCCTGATTCTAGATCACAAAGATTTTCTTCTATATTTTTTCGTAAGAGTTTTATATTTTACATTTAAGTTCTGGATAATTTTGATTTAATATTTATATTAGGTATGAAGTTTAAGTTTAAGTAATTTCTTTGCAATGGAATTTTAGTTGCTCGAGCACTATTTGTTGAAAAGGTTTTCCTTTTTCCTTTAAATTGTTTTTTCATTTTTGTCAGAAATCAAACTATGTCTTCCTTCATTGGCAGGTGGATTCTTTTACCACTGAGCCACCTGGGAAGCCCTAAGAATATTTATGTAGGTCCTAAATTTGGGGTTCTCTATTCTGTTCCATTAATCTATGTATCAGTATCACACTCTTTTGATGACTAGAGCTTTGTAATAAGCTTGATATTGGGTAGAATAATTCTTTTCACTTATTATTCTTTATCAAGATTGTTTTAGCAGTTTTAGAGTCTGTACCTTTCCATGTAAATTTTAGAATAAATTTGTTTAAGTCTTGAAAAAGCCTTACTAGGATTTTGATAGGTATTGCATGAAACTTATATATTAATTTGGGGAGAATTGACATTTTTATCATGTTGAGTCTTCCAGTCAATGAACAAGCCTATTTATTTATGTCTTCTTTGATCTTTTTCTTTCAGCATTTTTTAACTTTCAGCATACAGACCCTGTACATGTTTTTGGTAAGTGTATATGCTTAAGTATTTAATTTTTTAGAGTGATTGTAAATGGTAATATGTTTTTAATTTCGATTTCTGCACATCTTTTGTTAGTACAATTGACCCTTGAACAACACAGGTTTGAACAATACAGGTCCACTTATATATGGATTTTTAGAAAAAAATACATACTGTAATACTATATACTCTTCCTTCAGTTGAATGGGAGGGTATGGAGCCATGGATACTGGCAGGTGACTGTAAAGTTATGTAGGGGTTTTCCACTGCTCAGGGTGTCTGCTTCGCTAATCCCTGTGTTGTTCAAGGGTCAACTGTATATAGAAATCGATTGATTTTTGTGTGTTGATCTTATATCCTGTGACCTTATTATTACTTCTAGGAGTGTTTTTGTATATTCCTTGGGATTGTCTATATAGACATTATGTCATTTGCAAATAGAGTTTTATTTCTCCCTTTCCAATCTGTATGTGTTTTATTCCTCTTTCTTGCTAATTACAGTGCCTAGAACTGCTGATATCAAATATAATGACAGCAGACCTCCTTGCTTCATTCCTTGTTGAGGTCCTTTAATGGACCGGAACCTGGTGGTCCGGAGTCAACGATAAGAAAGTAAAGGAGAGAGAGAAAGGCTGATATTCCCTGTTTTACACAGAAAGCCAATAAAGCCCCTGGCACGAGGCTTGCTCTGTTCACGGAGGCCTCAGGTGCCCTCTCGATGGGGTGAAGGCGCAGAGCGCCTTCTCTAGAGGGTCTTAGAAGCCTGGGCAGGAAAGTGAACTCAGAGAGCCTCTGCGCTCCAAAGAAATAGCCTGAGAGAGGGAGAGAGAAAGAAAGACATGGAGACCAGAGCTCTGATGGAACAAAGGTGTTTTAATCAACATGGTGTAGGCATATATACTATCTTACAAGGTAGTTATTCTCAGCAAAGATAAAGATTAAAATTCCAGACTTACAAAACATAGACGATCCATATTAAAGAGAGAGAGAGTTGTAAACAATCACTTTTACCATATGGTTCACAAGAAGGAAGAGGGTACTCATCACTGTATAGAAAAACTAATGAAGGAAATGCCTGGATTCTTCAGCCCCCGGGGAGAGGCTTGCCTCTCCTCTTAATTCCTGAGTATTCAGGAATTAATAAGGAGCAGAGAATTCCTGACAGATCCAAAACAGCACACAGGAAGCCTCCTGTTAAATACTTCCTGACAGTTCTTGTTTGTTGTTGTTCAATCACTAAGTTATGTCTGACTCTGCGATCCCATAGACTGCAGCATTCCAGGCTTCCTTGCCCTTTGCTGTCTCCTGGAGTTTGCTCAAATTCATGTCCATTGAGTTGGTGATGGCTGTTTAATCTTTTCATCCTCTGCCGCCCCCTTCTTTTGCCTTCAGTCTTTCCCAGCATCAGGGTCTTTTCCAATGAGTCTGCTCTTCGTATCAGATGGTCAGTATATTGGAGTTTCATCTTCAGTATCAGTCCTTCCAAAGAATATTCAGAGTTGATTTCCTTCAGGATTTACTGGTTTGATCTCCTTGCAGTCCAAGGAACTCTCAAGAGTCGTCTCCAGCACCACAATTCAAAAGCATCATTTCTTCAGCACTCAGCCAACTCTTCACATCTGTACATGACTACTGGGAAAACCATAGCTTTGACTATATGGACCTTTATTGGCAAAGTGATGTGCTTTTTAATACGCTGCCTAGGTTTGTCATAGCTTTCCTTTCAAGGAGCAAGCATCTTTTAATTTCACGACTGTAGTCACTGTCTGCAGTGATTTGGGAATCCAAAAAAATAAAATCTGTCACTGTTTCCACTTTTTATCCTTCTATTTGCCATAAAGTGATGGGACTGAATGCCATGATCTTAGTTCTTTTTGAATGTTGAATTTAAAGCCAGCTTTTTTACTTTCCTCTTTCATTGTCACCAGGAGTCTCTTTAGTTCCTCTTCACTTTTTGCCATAAGGGTGGTATCATGTTCATATCTGAGGTTGTTGATATATGTCTTGGTTATAACCTCAGATATGCTGATGACACCACCCTTATGGCAGAAAGTGAAGAGGAACTAAAAAGCCTCTTGATGAAAGTGAAAGAGGAGAGTGAAAAAGTTGGCTTAAAGCTCAACATTCAGAAAACGAAGATCATGGCATCTGGTCCCATCACTCCATAGGAAATAGATGGAGAAACAGTGGAAACAGTATCAGACTTTATTTTTTTGGGCTCCAAAATCACTACAGATGGTGATTGCAGCCATGAAATTAAAAGACGCTTGCTCCTTGGAAGAAAAGTTATGACCAACCTAGACAGCATATTCAAAAGCAGAGACATTACTTTGCCGACTAAGGTCCATCTGGTCAAGGCTATGGTTTTTCCAGTAGTCATGTATGGATGTGAGAGTTGGACTGTGAAGAAGGCTGAGCGCGGAAGAATTGATGCTTTTGAACTGTGGTGTTGGAGAAGACTCTTGAGAGTCCCTTGGACTGCAAGGAGATCCAACCAGTCCATTCTGAAGGAGATCAGCCCTGGGATTTCTTTGGAAGGAATGATGCTAAAGCTGAAACTCCAGTACTTTGGCCACCTCATGCAAAGAGTTGACTCATTGGAAAAGACTCTGATGCTGGGAGGGATTGGGGGCAGGAGAAGGGGACGACCGAGGATGAGATGGCTGGATGGCATCACTGACTCGATGGATGTGAGTCTGAGTGAACTCCGGGAGTTGGTGATGGACAGGGAGGCCTGGCGTGCTGCGATTCATGGGGTCGCAAAGAGTCGGACACGACTGAGCAACTGAACTGAACTGAATCTTGATTCCAGCTTGTGATTCATCCAGCCCGGCATTTCCCATGCTGTACTCTGCATATATGTTGAATAAGCAGGGTGATAATATACAGCCTCGTTGTATATTTCCTAACCTTAGGGGGAAAGTGTTATTTCACCTTTAAGTGTGGTGTTAGCTTCAGGCTTTTGTCTAGATGCTCTTTATCAAGTTGTAATCACATATTTAAAAAATTTCAGGTGAAACTGTTTCTTCTATGGTGCTTTTTCTTATTCCCCCAAGCTAGTATTTACCCTCCATATTTCAGTAGCATTCGGCTTATATTACTTTTATTGAATTTTTACTTAATTGTATTCTGGTTGATTTGTGTTCATCCATCCCTCCTTCAGACATACACACCCTCTAGGCTATGAGGGCAGATGCTGTTTTATTAATTTTTATATCAGTAGCTTATAGTAGTGTGCTGGCACTGTTGACTTGTTTGATTGAGTGAGGGAGTGAATGAAAGAATAATTGAATAAGAGAATGAGAAACTCTTATAGGGCTGAAAATAGTTTTCAGTGATCAGAGTATGAATTTTGGAGCTAGACAGAATTCAAATCTCAGCCCTTCAATTTAATGCTGCTGTGTGAAGTTGGTCAAATTACAAAGTATTTCTGAACCTTAATTCTCTTATCTGTGAAATTAGGATAATAATAGCCTACCTGAACAAATTAAGTGAAATACTACATGTTAATTCTCAGTATAATAGCTGTCATGTAATAGGCACTCAAATTTTAGTTTTCCTTTGTTTCTTCATTGAACTGTTGTAAGTATTAAGTTATAGTGATTGTAAAAATCACTTTGTGAACTGCATCAGTTCAGTTCAGATGCTCAGTCGTGTCCAACTCTTTGCAACCCCATGAACCGCAGCACGCCAGGCCTCCCTGTCCATCACCAACTCCCAAAGTCCACCCAAACCCATGTTTTAAATTTTGTACATGTTTGTGTTAAATACAGTCAAACTAATTTTGATGATGTTGGCTTAAGAGGGAAAAATAGGGACATGAGAAAATGGAGAAGGTTTTCTCCAACAATAACTTCTGTTGAGCAATACCATGTACCAGCCACTCTGCTCAAACTTTACATGCAATGATTCATTTATTCTTTACAATAACCCTATGAAGCACATACTTCCTCTGAAGGATTCTTTCTTAGTTTTTTAATTATAGTTTCCTTATCTCCACCCTTTCTAAATAAACCTCAGGAATTGGGCTAATACAATTTAATGCAGATTTCAAACTTTGTATTAAATATGAATAATAATAATTATTTCTTTTTTAAGCTCTCATCTTAGTATTGGGGACTGCATATCTTAGGTTAAATCTTCATTTTTTCCAGTAAATCTTAGTAATGATATTTATAGGCAGTTTGGTTCCAGAGCACCACAATAAATAAAAAGAATACTGCAATAAAGTGGGTCAACTGAATTTTTGTATGCCACTGGATATGAGTAAATATAATTTACTGTATGATATACTGTATAATATACTGTAAATATACACAGTATACTGTAGTCTTCTAAGTATGAAATAGCATTATATCTAAAAAATACACTTCTTTTCACTGTACTGTCAGACTTGTGGGATCTTAGTTCCCAGACTAGGGATTGAATCAGGACCGTGGCAGTGAAGGTCCTAACCCTGGACCACCAAGAAACGCCCTCAAATATACATATCTTAGTTAAAAAAGACTTCATTGCTAAAAAATGCTAACCAACACCTGAGCCTTCAGTGAGTTGTAATCTTTCTGCTGTTGGAGGGTCTGCTGCAGAGTGAAGAATTCTTTCAGCCTGCCACTGTTTTATCAACTAAGTTTGTGCATTCGTTGGTTTCACTTGACTTTGTCCAGATCCATTAGAGGAATTACTATCTGTGTGCGAGCTCAGACTAGTCCTGAGTACTTAACCAGCAATGCAAGCAGCATGGCAGCTATGGCTTTACAAAATGTGTTTCTTAAATAATAATGAAACTGCACACCCAGATTGAGACTGATCCCATTGTCTTTTAATCGAGATCACACGCCTGGTCTCAGAACTTAATGAAGCTCAGGTTCTCTATGTCTCATTGCAGAAAGAATTCAGTGAGGGACAGAGCGATAGATAGGAAGTGGATTTATCGAGATACACAGTCCATAGACAGAGTACAATCCATCTCCAAAGGTGAGAATGGCCATAGGAGAAACACTCTCCACAGATAGAGTGTGTGGTTAGTTTTAAGGAGTGGGAGGATTTTGGGGAAGGGGCAGAGGTTTCCAGGAATTGGACCACTGCTCACTTTTTGACCTTTTATGGTTAACCTCCAAAGTGTCATGACACCAGTGATACTGTAGGTGTGTCATTTAGATGCTAATGTATTAATATTGCAGTGAGCATATAATGAGGCTCAAGATTCATGAAAATCAAATCTTCTGCATCTTGGACCTAGCTGGTTCTGGCCGGTTTGTGTCTTATCCTCAAGGGCTATGTCATACTTTTAGAGGCTATTTCCTTCCCTCCTGTTTTAATAAGACCTGAAAGTCAAAATTTCTCCTTGATCCATGAGCTACAGAATGGATGCTGTGTTAGCAAGTATGAAAACATTAATTTGGTCTGTCTCCATCAGAACTCTTAGCTGACCAGGTGCATTGTCAATGAACAGCAATATTTTGAAAAGAATTTGTTTTTCTGAGTTATAGGTCTCAACACAGGACTTAAAATATTCAGTAAACCATGTAAACAGATGTGTTGTCATCCAGGCTCTGTTGTTCCATGTACAGAGCACAGACAGAGTACTGTTTTCAGTTGCTCAGTTGTGTCCAGCTCTTTGTGACTCCATGGGCTGCAACACGTCAGGCTTCCCTGTCCTTTACCATCATCTGGAGTTTGCTCAAACTCATGTCCGTTGAGTTGATGATATGATCCCATGTCATCCTCTGTTGTCCCCTTCTCCTCCTGCCTTCAATCTTTCCCAATCAGGGTCTTTTCCAATGAGTCAGCCCTTCGCATCAGGTGGCCAAAGTATTAGAGCTTCAGCTTCAGCATCAGTCCTTCCAATGAATATTCTGGGTTGATTTCCTTTAAGATTGACTGGTTTGATCTCCTTGCTGTCCAAGGGACTCTCAAGAGTCTTTGTCAACACCACAGTTCGAAAGCATCAGTTCTTCAGAACTCAGCCTTCTTTATGATCTGGCTCTCACATCCGTATGTGACTACTGGAAAAACCATAGCTTTGACTATATGGACCTTTGTTGGCAAAGTAATGTCTTTGCTTTTCAATATGCTGTCTAGGTTTGTCTTAGCTTTTCTTCCAAGGAGCAAGCATCTTTTAATTTCATGGCTGGTGTCGCCATCCATAGTGATTTTGTTGAAGCCCAAGAAAATGAAATCTGTCACTATTTCCATTGTTTCCCCATCTATTTGCCATGAAGTGATGGGACTAGATGCCATGATCTTAGTTTTTTGAATGTTGAGTTTTAAGCCAGCTTTTTTACTCTCCTGTTACACCCTCATCAAGAAGCTCTTTGGTTCTCCTTTGCTTTCTGCTATAAGAGTGGTGTCATCTGCATATCTGAGGTTATTGATATTTCTCCTGGCAATCTTGATTCCAGCTTGTGCTTCATCCAGCCTGGCATGATGTACTCTGCTATAAGTTAAATAAACAGGGTGACAATATACAGCCTTGATGTACTCCTTTCTCAAGTTTGAACCAGTGTGTTGTTCCATGTCCAGTTCTAAGTGTTACTTCTTGACCTGCATACAGGTTTCTCGGGAGACAGGTAAGGTGGTCTGGTATTCCCATCTCTTTAAGTATTTTCCACAGTTTGTTGTGATCCACACAGTCAAAGGCTTTAGTGTAGTCAGTGAAGCAGAAGTGGATGTTTTTCTGGAACTCATTTTCTGTGTTCCAACAAATGTTGACAATTTGATCTCTGGTTCCTCTGCCTTTTTGACTTCCAGCTTGTACATCTGGAAGTTCTCAGTTCACATACTGTTGAAGCCTAGCTTGAAGGATTTTGAGCATTACCTTGCTAGCATATGAAATGAGTGCAATTGTGTGATAGTCTGAACATTCTTTGGCATTGCCCTTCTTTGGGATTGGAATGAAAATTGACCTTCTCCAGTCTTGTGGCCACTGTTGAGTTTTCCAAATTTGCTGACATATTAAGTGTAGCACTTTAACAGCATCATCTTTCAGGATTTGAAATCGCTGACATTCCATCGCCTCTACTAGCTTTGTTTGTTGTCATGCTTCTTAAGGCCCACTTGACTTCATACTCCAGGATGTCTGGCTCTAGGTAAGTGATCACACCATTGTGTTTATCCTGGGCATTAAGATCTTTTTTGTATAATTCTTCTTTGTATTCTTCTTAATATCTTCTCTTTGTTAGGTCCCTACCATTTCTGTCCATTTGTTGTTCCATTTATAGAATACAGACAGAGTAGACTTAGCATAATTCATAAGGGCCCTAAGATTTTTGAATCAGTAAATGATTGTTGGTTTTGACTTAAAGTCACCGACCGTTTTGAAACCGAGCAGGACCCTGTGGGGCCTTACCAAGTACATAAGCCCTGTTTCTTGTTTGTAGAAAACGTTTTAGTCTCCTAGGCCTTCCCTAGGAGGCAGAATTCCACAGAGCAGACTCAAGTAGTTACTGATTAGAGAAGTGAGGAAATGCAGAAACAAAGGAAAAGCAATCAAGCAAAAAAAGTAATGATAGCTTAAGCTATAGTTCAGTGATAAAACAGAATCACAAGACTCTTAGTTCCTCCTGAAGGGATATACGTAACAATATGACACATATCTTTGAGTTGTTCTGCAGAAACTAAAATCCCCACCCAGATGTAGGATGGTGACTGTATACTAACCATAAGCACTAGACCTTGGATGCAGTTCAGTTCTGTTGCTCAGTCATGTCTGACTGTTTGCAACCCCATGGACTGCAGCACACCAGGCTTACTTGTCCATCACCAGCTCCCAGACCTCACTCAAACTGATGTCCGTCGAGTTGGTGACGCCATTCAATCGTCTCATCCTCTGTCGTCCCCTTCTTCTCCTGCCCTCAATCTTTCCTTGTATCAGGGCCTTTCCCAATGAGTCAGTTCTTCGCATCAGGTGGCCAAAGTATTGGAGTTTCAGCTTCAGCATCAGTCCTTCCAATGAATATTCAGGACTGATTTCCTTCAGTATTGACTGATTTGATCTCCTTGCAGTTCAAGGGACTCTCAAGAGTCTTCTCCATCACCACAGTTCAGAAGCGTCAATTCTTCGTCCCTCAGCTTTCTTTATAGTCCAACTCTTCACATCTGTACATGACTACTGGAAAAACCATAGCTTTGACTAGATGGATCTCTGTTGGCAAAGTAATGTCTCTGCTTTTTAATATGCTGTCTAGGTTTGTCATAGCTTTTCTTCCAGAGAGGAAGTGTCTTTTGATTTTATGGCTGCAGTCGCCATCTGCAGTGATTTTGGAGCCCAAGAAAATAAAGCCTGTCACTATTTCCAGTGTTTCTCCATCTATTTGCCATGAAGTGATGAGACCGGATGCCATGGTCTTAGTTTTTTTGAATGTTGAGAGTTTTAAGCCAGGTTTTTCACTCCTTTTTCACTTTCATCAATAGGCTGTTTAGTTCTTTGCTTTCTGCCATAAGAGTGGTGTCATCTGTGTATCTGAGGTTATTGGTATTTCTACCAGTAATGTTGATTTCAGCTTGCGCTTCATTCTGCCCGGTATTTCGCACAGTGTACTCTGCATATAAGTTAAATAAGCAGGGTGACAGTATAAAGCCTTGACATCCTCCTTTCCCAATTTGGAACCAATCTGTTGTTCCATGTCCAGTTCTAACTGTTGCTTTCTGACCTGCATACAGATTTCTCAGGACGCAGGTAAGGTTGTCTGGTAGTCCCATCTTGTAAAGAATCTTTCACAGACCCTAGACTGGTTGGAACCAGAAGGTTGATGATTAAAATTTCTAAAATGTCATCCTGTTACCTCATCATTGACCAATCAGAAAAAAAGCCCATAAGCTGATCATGCACTCTGCAACCCTCAATTCTAATGTTGCCTTTAAAAACCCTTGCCTGAAAGCCAGCAGGGAGTTTTGGTCTTTTGAGCATGAGTTACCTGTTCTTGCTTGGTGCCATGTAACAAGTGCTGTACTTTTCTTCACCACAGCTTGCTGTCATTAGATTGGCTTTGCTGTCTGTTAGACAGGTTGAATTTGGTTTGATAACAGCATTAGCCCCTAACAAGAGAGTCAGGCTGTGTTTTGAAGCTGGACTTTGACTTCTCTCCAGCAATGAAAGTCCTAGATGTCATTTTCTTCTAATAGTAGGCTATTTTGTCCACATTGAAAGTCTGTTGTTTAGTATAGCCGCCTTTATTAATTGTCTCAGCCACTTCTTCTGAGTAACTTGCTGTATCTTCTACATCACTTGCTACTTCACCTTGTGCTTCTATGTTACGGAGGCGACTTCTTTCCTTAAACCTCGTGAACCAACCTCTGTTAGCTTCAGACTTTTCTTCTACAGCTTCCTCACTTCTCTCGGCCTTCACAGAATAGAGTAGAGTTAGGACCTTGCTCTGGCATAAGTTTTGGCTTAAGAGAATGTTGTGGCTGGTTTGACCTTCTACCCAGACCACAAACACTTTCTCCATATCAACAGTAAGGCTGTTTCACTTTCTTATCATTCATGTGTCACTGGAGTAGCACTTTTAATTTCCTTCAGGAACTTTCCTTTGCATTAACAACTTGGCCAACTGTTTCCTGCATAAGACATAGCTTTCAGCTTGCCTTGGCTCTTGACATTCCTTCCTCACTAAGCTTAATCATTTCTAGCTTCTGACTTAAAGTGAGAAACATGTGACTCTTCCTTTCATTTGAACACTTAGAGGCCAGTGTAGGGTTTTTAATTTCAGTATTGTTGTGTCTCAGGGAATAGGGAAGCTTTAGAAGAGGGAGATGGGGAAACAGCTGGTTGGTGGATTGGTCAGAACAGAGCAATGTTTATGAAATTGGTTGTGTTACACGGGCACGATTTGTGATGCCCCCAAATAATATTAACAGCAGAGATTGCTGATCAGAGACCGCCATAACAAGTATAATAATGAAAAAATGGGGACTTCCCTGGCGCCTCAGTGGTAATGAATTCACCTGCCAGTGCGGGAGACATGGGTTTGATCCCTAATTTGGGAAGATCCCACATGCCACGAAGCAGCTAAGCCCCTGGGCTGCAACTATTGAGCCTGTATTCTAGGGCCTGGAACTGCAACTAATGAACCCACGTGCCACAGCTACTGAAACCCACGTGCCCTACAGCCCATGCTCTGCAACAGGAGATGCCACTGTAATGAAAAGCCTGCGTGCCACAACTAGAGACTAGGCCTTGCTCACTGAGACTAGAGGAAGGTGAAGACCAGCACAGCCAAAATAATAAAGAAATAAAATACTGTTGAAAAAAAGGTGAAACTCAATTAAATGAGGTATGTCTATACTTTCTATTTCTTCACGTGTACATTAGCTACCCCCCAATATATTAGGTTCTTCAGTTGTATGAAATTGATCAAAGCAATAAATTTGTTTATTGTCTATGGTGCATCAGTTTTTTTCAACAGAGATCACCAATAAAGCTTGAATTAATTTTTGAAAGAAGAGAAAAGCAGCAGACTGTTTGAATTCAATATATTTAGCAGGTTAAGATCTATTTTGATTAGTTCTCTCTCTCTCTTTTTATTTGTGGTAAAATACACAAAGAAGAATTTATCATCTTAACATTTTATGAGTGTACAGTAGTTCTAAACATATGCACGTTGTTGTGCAACCAATCTCTAGAACTCTTCTTATCTTGAAAAACTGAAACTCAATACCCATTCAACAACTCCTCCCCATTCCTCTCGTCCCACGGTGCTTGGCAACCACAATTCTACTTTTTGTTTCTAAATTTGACTCTTCTAGGTACCTAACATAAATAAATTATGGAGTATTTGTCCTTTTGTGCATAGCTTATTTTGCTTAGCATAAGCATATGTATTGTAGCATGTATCAGAATTCTGTTCCTTTTCAAGGCTGAGTAATATTCCACTGTATGTATATTTCACATTTTGCTTATTGGTTCACTTGGGTTGCTTCCATCTTCTGGCTGTTGTGAATAATGCTGCTGTGAATATGGGTGTACAGTGGTCTCTCTGAGACCTTGCTTTCATTTCTTTTTTTCTTCAGTTTTATTGAGACATAATTGATATACAGCACTGTGTAAGTTTAAGGTGCACAGCATAATGATTTGATTCACATACGTCATGAAATGATTATCACAGTAAGTTTAGTGAACACCCATCATCTCATGTTTGGTTTGGGCTTCCCTGGTGGCTCACATGGTAAAGAATCAGCCTGCAATGCAGGAGACCCAGGTTTGATCCCTGGGTCAGGAAGATCTCCTGGAGAAGGAAATGACAACTACTCCAGTATTTCTTGCCTGGAAAATCCCATGGACAGAGGAGCCTGGAGGGCTGCGGTCATGGGGTCACAAAGAGTCAAACACAACTGAGTGACTAACACTTTCACTTTCATCACCTCATGTAGACACAAAATTAAAGAAATAGAAAAAAGTTTTTCCTCGAGATGAGAATTCTCAAGATATGCTCTCTTACAGCTTTCATACATAACATAAAACATCATTAATTAAATTTTTCCTGTTGTATATTACATCACTAGTACTTAATTATCTTATAGCCACAAATCTGTACCTTTTGATTACTTTCATCCAGTTCTCCCTCCTTCCCCTTCCTGCCTTGGTAACCACAAAGTTGACCTCTTTTTCTATGAGTTTGTTTGTTTTTGAAGTACAATTGACCTACAACACTATGTTAGTTCCAGTTACCCATCATAGTGATTTAATATTTCTATATATTTCAAAATGATCACCATGCTAAGTCTACTTACGATATATCACCATACAAAGATATTTCTTAATTATTGAATATAGTCCCCAGATTGTACATTTCATACCAGAGACGCATTTATTTTACAGCTGAAAGTTTGTACCTCTTAATCTCCCTTACCTATCTCTTTCCTCCCCGAACTCCTCTTCCCTCTGGAAATCACTTGTTTGTTCTCTGTACCTGTAATTATGTTTTGTTTATTCATTTGTTTTGTTTTTTAGATTCCAAATATAAATGAAATCATCCTTTTGATCTTTTACATTTTAATTTAATGGCTATCTTTAGAGTTCTGTTTGAATTCCTTTCTCTTTATTATGGTGTGTTTGTTTATGACAGAGTTTTGGTTTATGGTTACCATGAAGTTTTTACACAGTTATGTGTCTATATGGGTTTCCCTGGTGGCTCAGTGGTAAAGAATCCACCTGCCAGTGTAGAAGACATGGGTTTGATCCCTGGGTCAAGAAGAACCCTGGAGAAGGAAATGGCAACCCATTCCAGTATTCCTGCCTGGGAAGTCTTATGGACAGAGGAGCCTGGGGAGCTATAGTTCTTGGGATTACAAAAAAGCTGGAGATGACTTAGCTTCTAAACAACAACCACGTGTGTGTGTGTGTGTGTATGATTATTTTAAGTTGCTGATCTCTTAAGTTTAAATGCATTTTAACAACCCTGCATTTTTACTCTCCCCCCCACCCATGTTTGCTGGTTTGAAATCATATTCTATTACATCTTTGTGTTTACCTTAACTACTTACTGTGGATATAGATGATTTTTGTCTTTTAACTTTCCTTCTAGCTTTATCTGTAGTTGGTTTATTACACTTACCAATGAGATTTTGCCTCTTGTAATTTTCTTTATTAAAATTTTATTTATTTAGTTTTGACTGTGCTAGGTCTTCACTGCTGCCTGGGCTTTTCTCTAGTTGCATCTAGTGGGGATTACTCTCTAGTTGCAGTGCATAAGCTTCTTATTGTGGTGGCTTCTCTTGTCACAGAGTGCAGGCTCTCAGGCACACGTGTGGGCTCTAGGTTGCAGAGCGGGCTTCTCCGGTTGCGTCCCGTGAGTTTCTCTCTAGTTGTGGTGCAGGGGCTCAGTAATTGTGGCTTGCAGGTTTAGTTGTCCTGCAGCATGTGGAATCTTGGTTCTCTGACTAGGGATTGAACCCACATCCTCTGCATTGGAAGGTGGGTTCTTAACCATGCTAAATGTTTCTATAATGCTGGTTTGGTGGTGCTGAACTCTTAGCTAGCTTTTGTTTGTCAGTAAAACTTCATATTTCTCTATCAAATCTGAATGAAAGCCTTGGGAGGTAAAGTATTCTTGGTTATAGGTTTTTCCATTTCATCATTTAAAATATATTGTGCCACTCCCTCTGGCCTTCAGAATTCTACTGAACAACCTTATGGGAGTTCACCTGTAACTTTTTGCTTTTACATTGCTTATTTTTAATAGTCTCTCTTCTTTATCTTTAGTTTTTGCCATTTTAATTACAGTGTGTTTCCTTGTCATCCTCTTTGGATTGCTCCTTTTGGGATCTTTCTGTTTCCTGGGCCTGAATGTTTGTTTTCTTTTCCAGGTTAGGTAAGTTTTCTGGTATTATATCTTGAAATATGTTCTGTGTCTCTTTTTTCCCACTTTTGCTTCTGGGACCCCTACAATGTGAATGTTAGTATGCTTGATATTGTCCGAAAGGTCTTTCAAGCTGTCTTCATTTGTCTTTTTTCTTTTTAGCTTGAGTGATTTTCACTACTCTGTCTTCCAGCTTGCTGATCCATCCCTCTGTATCATCTAATCTCCTGTTGCTGCCTTCTAGTGTATTTTTTATTTCATTTACTGTATCTTCAGCTCTGTTTGGTTCCTTTTTATATTCTCCAACTCTATGTTAAAAACCTCTAACTTCTGACTCTCTTCATCCAGTCTTCTCCTGAGTTCCTTGAACATCTTTACGATCATTATCTTGAACTCTTTATTGAGTAGATTGCTTATCTCCACTCACTTAGTTCTTCTGGAGATTTAATCTTGTTCCTTCATTTGGAGCATATTCTTCTGTCATTTTGCCTGATTGGCTGTTTTTATTTTCATATATTTGGTGGATTGGCTTCTTTCCTGATCTTAGAGAAGTGGTCTTTTTCAGGAGATGTCCTATGACAGTAGTGTACTTACCTCTGGTCACCAGAGCTATGTATGTGGCTCCTTCTGTTGTGGTAGGCTATATTGCTATGAGTGGTCTGGTAGGTGTCACTGGCCACCTGTCTAGTTGGTTGCCAGGCCCTGACTTATGCAGAGGCTATCAGCTGCTGGTGGGTAGGGACGGGTCATGAGGGGGCTGGCTGTGGGGCTCCAGGGGTCCTGGGGCTAGTATTGGCACACTGATGGGCAGAACTATATTCCAGGGTGGGTGGTTGCGTAGCAGGGAGTCCTGGATCTATTGTTGGCCTGCTAGTGGGTAGGGGTCGTGGGCCTAGTGCCAGCCCACTGATGGGTGGGGGCAGGTTTCTGATATGACTGTGTGTGGGGTCCTGAGTATCTTGAAGCTGGTGTCAGCCTACTGGTAGTGGATTCCTGGGCTGGTGCCTGCCCATTGGTGGGCGAGGCTGTGTCCCAGAGTCTCTGGCTAGCCTGCTGGTAGTTGAGGCTATGTCCCTGCTTGGCTAGCGGCTTGACCTAAGGTGTGCCAGTACTGGTGTGGATAGGCTGGTAGATGGGGCTGGGTTCCAGGATTAATTAGCTAAAGGCAGGATTCCAAATTGGCGTTTGTCAGCACCACTGTCCGCATGTTGGGACAAGTGCCTCAGAATGGCTTCTGCCAGTGTCTTTGTCCCTAGAATGAGCTCCAGTTACCTCCTGCCTCTCCAGGAGACTCTCCAAGACCATCATTGGGTTTTGACCAGGCTCTTTATAAATTATTGCTTCTGCTCTGAGTCCCAGAGTGTGTGAGATTTTGTGTGTGCCCTTTAAGAGTGGGATCTCACACGTAAAGGGCTCCCACAGCCTGCTGTCTCTCCCAGATGTAAGTCCCACTGGCTTTCAAAGTCAAATGTTGTGGGGCTTGTTGTCCTGGTGCAGGAACCAGGGCTAGGAACCTGGATGTGAGGCATGGACTCCTCATTCCTTGAGGAGAACCGTGGCAATTGTAATTATCTTCCCATTTAGGCAATTGTAATTGCCTTCCTGGGGATGTGAGTCTTGACTACACCATATCACCACCCCTCCTACCTATCTTTTCTTCTTTATATCTTTAACTGTAGAAGAAATCTTTTCTGATGGTTTTCCAGTTTTTCTCATCAGTATTTCCTCTACATATAATTGTAATTTTGGTGTACCCATTGGAGGAGGTGAGTTCAAGGTCTTTCATCCTCTTGGGCACTTCTCTTGATTCTTTTGGATACCCAGAAGTGGAATTGCTGGATTGTATGATAGTTCCATTTTTAATTTTTTTTGAGAAATTGCCACACCATTGTCTACAGGGGCTGCACCATTGTATATTCCCACTAGCAGTTCCCATCTCTTCATGTCCTCAGTAACAACTGTAATTTTCTGGGGATTTTTTTTTTTTTTTAATTATAGCCATTCTAATGAGTGTTTTTGATTTTCATTGTTTTTGTGCTTTGCATTTTCCTAAAGACTCATGATTTTCAGCATCTTTTCATGTGCTTATTGGCCATTTGTATATCTTCTTTGGAGCAATGTCTATTTGAATCCTTTGTACCCTTTTAAATTGACTGTTGTTAAGTTTTAAGGAGTTTTTTATATATTCTAGATATTAGCTCCATATCAGATAAATGATTTGCAGATATTTTCTCCCATTGTGTGGGTTGCCTTTCACTCTTCTATGTCTTTTGATGCTCAGAATTTCTGTTTTAAAATATTTTATTATTTATTACTTAAGACCTTTAAAAAGAATAATACAGTAAGTATCCTTGTGTCTATTATCCAGCAAATTAAATATTACTAAATAAGTTGAAGGCCCCTGGGTTTTCCCTTCTTGATCACAAATCCCTTGCCATCTCTCAAAGGTAACCAGTAGTGAATTTGATGTTTTGCTGACTAATTTATATTCCAACGTCAGCCTCTTAGTGTATTAGAAGCTTACCATGACAGAGAATACTGCAGAAGTCCTTGGAATGCTGAGATGAGAAGGGTTAATTCTTAGATTTCTTTCTTTCTTTTTTTTTTTTTTAAGTTGAAAGCCCAGTTTGGCATGCTGTCAAATAGTTTTATGTAACAGGTGCACAGACATATTTTTTGAATGACTATTTGGTACCCATGTACTTTTGATTGAAAATAATTAAAATACCACTATTACATCATTTTGACATGAGTTCTACATATCTTTTGAGTTAGGATTATTATTTGCTTTGCTAGTGAATAGCCAGCTATGGCAAAGTGAATGTTTTCTTAGAGGTAGTGAAACTGAGGGGCAAACTTGAATTTGGAGCATTTAGCTATAACTGCATACAGTCCATTTAGCTGCCTCTGTTAATTGAGGCTTGTAGGCAGGACAAGCAGAATAAGAGATGTACAAGTGTTACATTCCTAGTTTAAAAAATGAGTTGTAAGTTCTGAAAAAGAGGAGTGATTCTTGTCAGGTCTGATTCTGGTCAAGGACCTGTTGAAACAAATAGTGTGATGTTTACAGGATCGTATGAAGGACCTGACCTCCATTGTAAAGTGAAAATAAGGTTCTTCTCTAGTGAGGCCATAATGAGAGCAGCAACTGCTAGTTCTGCCGCGACTGCCTAAACGTAGTGGCTGTGTGAGGTGGCCGGAGCAGGAAATGATTGCACGACAGTAGGCGTGTCCAGGGAAGGAGTTGTTCTGGCTCTGGCCAAGTGGTTACACAGGTGAGAGTGTCCCTTTAAACATACAAAGACCTGCTGGCTGGAGGAGGAGCAGCTTCCTGAGGATCAGGTGCACATCTGAAGGGATGAGCTCATTCTTCTAACCAGACCTGCTTTAGATGCTGAGTGAATGTTTTCCTAATTGCAAGTCCTGCAGCTGGGAGGATCAGGAAATGGTTGAAGCTTTAGCCACTTTGTAAGTAGGAAAAAAGAAAAAGCAGCAGTTTTGGGACTCTCTGGGAATGTGTGGTTGTGAATGTCAAGGTGAAGGTGCCACATGTGCACGTTTGCTTTTTCTCTAAGTTGAGGATTGCAGCAGTGAAGTGTATCATGGGTTGAGGAAAGCTTTGGTGGTTCTAGGTTTATTCTAGTGATTCTTTTTCAGGTGATTTAATAATTTATTTCCTAGACTGTCTTGTTTTATTTTTCTTCCCTAGGAAATAAAAGTCTTGAGGGCTCCCTTTTAATTAACAAAGATCATTATGGCTTTTTTAAAGCTTTAGTTAGTGGGACTTACTTTGCTTTTTAGTCCACTCTGCTTACTTTCAGAGCTCTATGCCTGATTCTGTTTTACTTTTGGTTTTAATTTACCTATTCAGTTTAAGTAAGCTTCTTTAAAATTAAGTTGGCTTAAAAGAGAAATATCAATTATTAATTAGTTTTTCTTAAACTTTTTTTCTTTTGAGATATTTCTCAAAATTCACTCAGAATTAGGGGTGATATATTCTTTACCCAGTTTCCCCCAGTGGTAACATCTTGAAAAACTGTAGTGCAGAATCACAACCAGTATACTGACATTGATACAGTGAAGGTGCAGAATATTTTCACCACCATAGGAAACATCATACTTCCCTTTTACAGCTACACCCACTTCCTTTACACCCACCTGGTCCTTAACTCTAGTCAACCAGTAACTGAAAAATCGGTTTTTAAGCAAGAAGTTTTGTCTGCTGTCTTAAGTAGTTTTGTGTTAGAGAGCTACATAGCTTTATGAAAAAGAGCCCTAGATAGACTGCAATAGATTTTGATTCATTGTAGCTCTTTGACCTTGGGTAAATAATTTAAATTTCCTTGTGCTTCAATTCCCCTATATATAGAATAGGATAATGGTATATTAAGTTCTTTACAACCTATTTAAAGGGTTTTTGAGAAATTCTAAATGTCTTTTAGAAGTACTGTATCAGTTCAGTTCAGTTCAGTCACTCAGTCGTTTCCGACTCTTTGCAACCCCGTGGACTTTAGCACGCCAGGCCTCCCTGTCCATCACCAACTCCCGGAGTTTGCTCAACTCATGTCCATTGAGTCGGTGATGCCATCCAGCCATCTCATCCTCTGTCGTTCCCTTCTTCTCCTGCCTTCAATCTTTCCCAGCATCAGGGTCTTTTCCAATGAGTCAGTTCTTCGCATCAGATGGCCAAAGTACTGGAGTTTCAGCTTCAGCATCAGTCCTTCCAATGAATATTCAGGACTGATTTCCTTTAGGATGGACTGGTTGGATCTCCTTGCAGTCCAAGGGACTCTCAACAGTCTTCTCCAACACGCAGTTCAAAAGCATCAATTATTTGGCGCTCAGCTTTCTTTATAGTCCAACTCTCACATCCATACATGACCACTGGAATAACCATAGTTTTGACTAGATGGACCTTTCTGGGCAAAGTAATGTCTCTGCTTTTGAATATGCTGTCTAGGTTGGTCATAACTTTTCTTCCAAGGAGCAAGCGTCTTTTAATTTCATGGCTGCAGTCACCATTGGCAGTGATTTTGGAGCCCCCAAAATAGTCTGTCACTGTTTCCCCATCTATTTCCCATGAAGTGATGGGACCAGATGCCATGATCTTAGTTTTCTGAATGTTGAGTTTTAAGCCAACTTTTTCACTCTCCTCTTACACTTTCATCAAGAGGCTCTTTAGTTCTTCTTTGCTTTCTGCCATAAGGGTGGTGAGAAATTCTAAATGTCTTTGAAAGAGAAGTACTGTATAAATTGTTATTAACAGCAAGGACAGTAATTTTCAAACTGGAAAGTATATAGCAAATTCTAAACTAGAAACTAGCCCAGGATAATCATTTTAAAGTGAATTAAAATTTTAAGGCTCAGTTGAATTTCAGATTACTGAATTAACTGGCTGATGATTTCAGAGTCAACGTTGTTAATTTTTGAGAAATCATAAAGACCAGAAAGAAACAACCATCCTGATATCCAAGGAAAAAAGGAAAGTAGTTGGAAAATTGCAGACTTGTAAAATTAATGTTAATCCAGAAAAATTACATAAGTGATCAAACAGATAATACGGAGTATTAACCAAAAAGATTTAGTATAGGTTTGATTATTATAAATAATTTCTTCTTATTTCTAAATTCTGTTACTTCTCTTTAGAACCACTAGGTTATTAGATCAAGAGATTGTTCTAGTTATAGTCATAATGCCAGTTTTCCAGTCTTTCATGATGCATTTGTAGCTGTTATATAGTAAAATATGGTTTGGTTGATTGACTAAATGAATGTGTAGAAAGACTGAATAACTGTACCCACTTAGACTCTTGATTTCACCAGGAAAAGTCTCTGGTGAATTTTCTTTGGACCTTGGATAGAGTAAAAAAAAAAATTAAAACATGTTAATCAGATATGTAAGTATTGCAAAGATGCAGGAATAGTTAATTTGACAGATGATGAATATAGCTTGAAAAATTATGCCCATAAGGTGAAATCATGGGGTCAAACTGAAATTAAATTTAGCAGGTATAAGTCCTTTGTTTAAATTCAAAACCTCAAATGCACAGTAACAGGATGAGGAAGAGCTGGTTGGGCAGTGGTTCATGTGAAAAATAACTGGGAATTTTGGTTAATCACGAATGTAGCAGTAATTGACTAGGTAATATGGCTGCTAAAAACGCCATTAGCTGTGTTACAAGTTTATCCAGGTCACAAAACTATTGGTTTCAATATGTTTTTGTACTAGTTTGGAAACACATTTTGCATATTGGTTTAAGTGTACACTGACAAAGTTGAGAGCATTTTAAGGAAGGCAGACTAGAGCAAAAATGGTCTGAAGTCCATTTATGTAGGAAACTGTTGGGATTTGGGTATTGAGAAATTGTAAAATAATTTAAAACAGTTATTTAAATTTTATGCCATTTAAAATGGAAAAAATATATAATACCACGTTCCCACCTTGCAGAATTAACTACTATTAACATTTACTTTTCTTCTTTCCTTCTTAGAAATAAAACAATAGAGATAAAACCAAGGCCCTTTTCCTCTTGCTCCCTACAAGGAAGTTTATCTTATTTTTATCAAAGTAACCTATGTTCATAGTTTAAAAAATTTGAATAGTTTATATGCATAGAAGAAAGAATAACAGTTATCCCCTCTCACAGTGGCAACCACAATCAGCTGTCTTAAATATTTGTAATAGTATACTTATAGCAATGACTTTTAAAAGCTATTAAATCTATAAAAAGTGTTTAATATGAGGGACATGAGGTGTTGGCACTTTTAAACACATAGATGTCTTCTCCCTTATATTTTTAACATAGTTACATATTTTGTGGGTGAAATCATTGTTGTTTATATTATACAGATATTGAACCTGGGCTACATACTCTGATGATAATGTTTTCCTTACATGGCTTTTAATTTTCCTTAGACATAATGGCCTTGCTTTTTTCTTTTTCTTTTTGACTGCACTGGGTCTTCATTGCTTTGTCCAGTTGCAGCGAGCAGGGCCTTCTCCATAGTTGTGAGCTCCTCATTGTAGGGACTTCTCTGTTTCTGAGCACAGGCTCAGTAGTTGAGGCTCGAGGGCTCTAGAGTGTGGTCTCAGCAGTTGTGGTACATGAGCTTAGTTGTTTCGCAGTATGTAGAATCTTCCTGGACAGGGATCGAGCCCATGTCCCGTGCATTGGCAGGTGGATTCTTATCCACTGCGCCACCAGGGAAGTCCTGCCTTGCTTTTTCCATTTGATTGGTTTTCAAAGTTCTGATCACTGTTATCTCATTCCAAGACTTGTAGAGGACTTCCCTGATGGCTCAGATGGTAAAGCGTCTGCCTACAATGCGGGAGGCCTGGGTACAGTCCCTGGGTTGGGAACATCTCCTGGAGAAGGAAATGGCAACCCACTCCAGTATTCTTGCCTGAAAAATCCATGGACGGAGGAACCTAGTAGACTATAGTCCACGGGGTTGCAAAGAGTCGGACACGATTGTGCTGGTAGGCTAAGACTCATAGATAGGATCTAAAACTTGACTCCATTCATTCAAATTCAGTAAATAAGTTTTCAATCTTTTTCCCCCCTCAGAAATCTACCTTGTATATTCCATTTTAAAAATTATATATAGCATTAAATCTTAAGACTATATCACATTGTATTTATCCATTCTCCTTTGATGAACATTTAAATTGTTTTCAGTTTTCGTCTATTTTAAAAAATATACACATATGGGAATTTTCCTAGGCTACAATGAGAAGTGAAATTGCTAGTTATCTGTTGCTGCATAACAAATTACCTCAAAATTTTGCAACTTAAAACAACACATATTTGTTATCTCTGTTTCTGTGAGTCAGGTATCAAGGTGTATCTCTCATAGGCTTTCATCAAGTTGTTAACAGGGGCTTTGATTTCATGTGAGGATTCAACTGGGGGAGGATCACATTCCAGGTTCTACCTCTCATGTGGCATGATTCGGTTGCTCACAGGTTAATTGATTGAGGACCTTAGTTGTTTACTAGCTTGTTGGCTGAAGCATCCTTCAGTTCCTTGCCTTGTGGGAGTCTCCATACAACATGGCAGCTGACTTCCATGACAGTGAAGAAGATGGAAGCCAGAGTCTATAACCTAATCCTGGAAATGACATCCCATCACCTTTGCTGTATTCTGTTCATTAGAAGCAAGTTACCAGATCCAGCCCATAGACTAAGAGTGGGGATTATATGAGGGGGTGAATAAAGTTGTATACTGCTTTGAGTCATGGCTGTAGTAGAGTATTTAGCTTGGAAAGAGATGATTAAGGGAACGCATGAGTTTTGTCTTCTAAATTTGAAAGGCTTGTACGCATGCATGCTAATAAGTCTCTTCAGTCGTGTCTCACTCTTTCTGAAGCCCGCCAGGCTCCTCTGTCCATGGGGATTCTCCAGGCAAGAACATTAGAATGGATTGCAATGCCTTTTTCAGGGGATCTTCTCCACCCAGGATTGAACCTATGTCTCTTATGTCTGTTGCGTTGGCAGGAGGGTTTTTTACCAGTCGCAACACCTGGGAAGCCCAAAAGGCTTACATAAAGAGGAAACAGAAGATCTGTTTTTGATCAGAGATTAAACTAAGAACAGTAGATGGAAATTAAAATGTATGGCCTTATAGGATAATGTAATTTCTGTTCTTGAACATATTCTGATAGAAGGTAGGTGACCACTTGTAAAAAGGATTATTAAAAAGTTTCTTGCATTAGGTTAGAAACTTAACTGTATGCTCTCTAAAGATTATTTTTACTCTAAGATTTTGTGATTATAAATAGGTGAGTTTTAAACTGTTAGTGTTTGAGTAGTTTATTAATCACTACTCAGGAAGAAGTATATAGGATTACATGTGTATTTGCATATATGAGGCTTCATTTAGAAGATCTAGGTTAAAAAGTTCAGAGGAGAGCTATAAATTTACACTTTTAATTATTGATTAATTATTACTGTTCTTATCCTGTTTTTATATTCCTTTGGCTACCATGAAATGTTTACTGATACAATTCTTATTTTAAAATAATAGCAGTAACTCAGTTTTTTTCTTCTAACAAAAGTCTTTTTATTGTAAAACATAGAAAATACAAACAAGGAAAAAATTAAGAAGTAAATATCCTATAATCTTCACACCCAAAGATTATACTAGTAATAACTATATTAACACCATGGTATAATGGTATATTGGAGAAGGCAGTGGCACCCCACTCTAGTACTCTTGCCTGGAAAATCCCATGGACAGAGGAGCCTGGTAGGCTGCAGTCCATGGGGTCGCTGAGGGTTGGAAACGACTAAGCGACTTCACTTTCGCTTTTCACTTTCATGCATTGGAGAAGGAAATGGCAACCTACTCCAGTGTTCTTGCCTGGAGAAGAATCCCAGGGACGGGGGAGCCTGGTGGGCTGCTGTCTATGGGGTCGCACAGAGTTGGACACGACTGAAGTGACTTAGGAGCAGCAGCAGCAGCATAATGGTATATGGGGCTTCCCTGGTGGCTCAATGGTGAAGAATCTGCCTGCAGTGCAGAAGATGCAGGAAGCTTGGGTTTGATCCCTGGGTCAGGAAGATCCCCTGGAGGTGGAAATGGCAACCCGCTTCAGTATTCTTGCTTGGAGAATCCCCTGAACAGAGGAGCCTGGCAGGTTACAGTCCATGGGGTTGCAAAGAGTTGGACGTTACTGAAATGACTGAGCTCGCACACATAATGATATATAATCTCTGTGCCCTGTTAATTTTGTGTACACAGATACACACACACTTTCCTTATTTGTGGTACTATGTTCTATAGTATCATTGCAAATGCTGAATTAATGAATACTGAATTACTGCTCCTAGGGGAATTACAGGGTTAGATTCCTCTGAGCTGCTGATTCCATTTTTGTTAACTAATCAACATGTAACCTTGTTTTATGTGTGTTTTTGTTAAGACACATTATTTAATATATATTATTGATTCATTAACATTGAACTCATGGTAAATAGCACTGTAATTTATGCCTGAATGAACCTTATCTAACAAATGTATTCTCTAGAAGGCACATCACAGCCTTCTTGCACTTAGAAACAGTAGACAGCACTTCTGCACGACACTTGGGAGTCATTTTAAACAGTGAAATCACTGACCAAAAGCACAAAAATGTGAAGAATATTGCACTAAATAAGCCACTAAAAGGACACTGGTTTATAGTTTGAAATCTGAAACCAGAAGGCTGCATATCTCCCCAGCCTTGGACCTCAACTGGTAATGTACACATCGGGCAACTCAAATTTTTCACCATCTGCATTCACATGTCCGTGAGTGACCGAGAAAATGTTGCAGGTCTTGATTTTGAGGTTACAGATGAATTTTAGTGAGTAGGAAAATTTACCTATGAGGAATCCATGTAATAAGGATTGACTCTGTGTGTGTGTGTGGTAGCTTTTGTTTTCCATTTTGCTTAGTTTTATAAAACTGAACAGTTTTGAAAATACTATTATAACCTGCCCTTTTCACCTAACCTTCTAACCATTTGTTCCTTCAGCAAGTTATTTATGTGTGCCCACTATGTGTCTACATGGTGTACTAGACTCTGAAGATTTGTTGTTGTTCAGTCACCAAGTTGTGTCCGACTCTTTGTGACCCCATGGACTGCAGCATTACGGGCTTCCCTGTCCCTCACCATCTCCTGGAGTCTGCCCACGTTCATATCCGTTGAATTAGTGATGCCATCCAACCATCTCATCCTCTCTTGCCCCCTTCTCCTTCTACCTTCAGTCTTTCCCAGCATCAGGGTCTTTTTCCAATGAATCAGCTGTTCACAACAGGTGGCCAAAGTATTGGAGCTTCGGCTTCAGCATCAGTCCTTCCAATGAGTATTCAGGGTTGATTTCCTTTAAGACTGACTTGTTTGTACTTGCTGTTCAAGGGACTCTCTGAAGATACAGTAGCAAGTAAGATAAACAAAGTCCCTGCCTTTTGGAGCTTGTGTTCTAATGGGAAAGGCAGATAATGAGAAATGCCTGGTAGTGATAAAAGCAATTAAAAAAAATAAAGCAGGGTAAGGAGATAGGTGTTTGATAATTTTATTTCATTATTTTAATTTAATACACTTTTTTAAAGTAAATACTGATTTTATTGGTAGTTGGCAATTTTAATTAATTTTACTGAAGTATAGTTCAATAAATTGGTTTACAATGTTGTGTTTCTGGTGTACAGCAAAGTAATTCAGTTATATATATATATATCGTTTATACATATGAAGTATATAGTTATATACAATTATAAATGTAATAACTATATTTAAATATATAATATAATTATGAACATTTTAAAATTATATTTATTTTTGTCTGTGCTGGGTCTTGGTTGCCACATGTGGGCTTTTTTCTGGTTGCAGTGAGTGGAGGCTAGTCTCTCGTTGTGGTGCACTGAGTTCTCTTGTTGCAGAACACAGATTCTAGGGCGTGCAGGCTTCAATTGTTGCAGTGCACAGGCTCCAGAGTTTGGGCTCAGTAGTTGTGGCCTACGGGCTCAGCTGTGGGGGTCTTTCTAGACCAGGGATCGAACCCACTGAATTAGCAGGTGAATGCTTATCATCACTGAACCACCAGGGAAGCCCAAGGAGGGTACCATGTAAATAGAGACCTAATTGAAGCAAAGTAGTGGCCTATGCAAAGAGCTGGGGAATGGGCATTCAATGGAGAGAGATTCGCGGTGGAAAAGCCTGGAGGTGGGAACTAGCGTGTCATTTTCTGAAAAATGATGGGGTGGGCAGAGAGCAGTAAAGATGAAATTGTTGAGAGAAGTAGGGACTAAATCATGAGGGATTTAAGATTAAGGATCCATGGGCTTCCCTGGTGGTCCAGTGGCTAAGAGTCCCTTGAAATGCAGGGAATGCTGATTGGATCTCTAATTGGGGATCTAAGATCCCACTTGCTGAGGAGCAACTAAGCCCACATGCCGCCACTGCAGAGTCTTCCTCAGACCATAACAAAAGATCCCACATGCTCCAACTAAGACTGGAAGCAGCCAAATAAGTAAGTAAGTAAATAAGATTAGAAATCTGGATTTCATTCAGAATGTAATGGGAACTCACTGGAGTGTTTTATGTGGAATAATAATATTGATTTTTAAAAAAAGATTATTCTGGTTGCTGTGTGAAGAAGTGATTGTCATGGAAGCAAGGACAGCAGATACTGGCTACTGCAGTATTCTATGCAATAAACATAGGTGACTTTGTCTAGGATGGTAGCAGTGTAGGTGGTAAGAAGGGATAAGTTTTGAGAGTAACATCAATAAGATTTGCTGATGGACTGGTGAGGTGTCAGGAAAGAAAGGAGTCAAGCATGACTCCAGTTTTGCCCTAAAGAAGTGAGTGAATGGTAGAGCTTTTTACTATGATAGGGAAGACTGTGGAGGAGCTGATTGGGGTATATATGATAAGAATCAAGATTTTTTTCTTTGGGGTGTGTTAGGTTTGAAATACCTAGTAGACATCCAGGGGGTAATGTTCAGTAGGAAGTTGAATATACAAGTGTGGACCTCAGGGGAAGAGATTGGAGCTGGAGATAAAAAGAATGGTGATTATATCTCCATTTCAATAAATATTTATCTACAACATAAGTTTTTCGTGGTTGATTCATGTTCCATTGTATTGATGTCTGCTATCCTTTGTGATGAATAACTTTGTAAATTCTTATTTTAAGTGAATTCCTCTTGGGTATTTGCAATACAATTCTGACATTAACTAACCAGAGTTAGCTTAACGTTCTCTTGTTAAGGGCACAGTTTCTCATGAGACTATCTGAACTTTGGACTCCAAGTGCAAGTTCAGGAGTCTCCAAGATACTTGCATCTCTGATCAATCAGATATAAATTCAAGAGTTCCCCTGATTCTCTCAGGTTTGATCATTTGGTGGAGCAACTCACAGAACTCATGAAAATGCTGTCCTTATGATTACAGTTTGTTTTTGTTTTGGCTGTGCCATGCAGCTTGTAAGATCTTAGGTCCCCAACTAGGGATTGATCCTGGGCTCTGGCAGTGAAAGAGCTGAGTCCTAACCACTGGACCACCAGGGAATTCCTGATTACGGTTTTATTATAGTGAAAAGTTACAATTTGAACCAGCAAAAGGAAGAGATACATAGGATAAGTCTGGGAGGATCCTCAAAGCAAAGCTTCTGTATCTTCAGGATGTGTCACCCTTCTCACACATGGATGAGTGTTATCAACCAGGGAAGTTCACCAACTCAGTGTTCAGAGTTTTTCCTGGGACTCCGTTATATAGATATGATTGATTGAATCGTTGGCCTGTGTGATTGAACTCAGTCTCCAGCCTCCCCCTCTATTTCCCAGAGGTCTGTCTGAGATCATGTGACTCAAAGCCCCAACCTTCTAACCACACAGTACTTGGGCTTTCCAGTACTGCCAGTCCCTATCCTGAAACTATCAAGGGGCCCACTATGAGTTACCTGGTTAGTGTTAATTCAGTGTGACTGGAAGGGCCCAACATGAATAACAGAGATACTTGTATCATTTGAGAAATTCTGAAGGTTTAGAATCTTCCCTGTCAAGAACCAGAGACAAAAATTAGATTCTTATTATACAACTGTATTAAAACCCAGTTCAGATATTACTTTCCAAGGTTATAGTTCTTTTTTTCTCTCATTAGACAGTGATCATTTAGAAGGTCCTCTGATTTTAGTCATATTTGCATTTCTAACATTAGCACTGTATCTGGCTTGGAATTTTCCAGACCAGAATACTGGAGTGGGTAGCCTTTCCCTTTTCCAGGGGATCTTCCCAGCCCAGGGATTGAACCTAGGTCTCCCAAATTGCAAGTGGATTCTTTACCAGCTGAGCTACAAGCGAAGCCCGTGAATACTGGAGTGGGTAGCCTATCCCTTCTCCAGGGGATCTTCTCGACCCAGGAATTGAACTGGGGTCTCCGAAGTTGCAGGCTGATTCTTTACCAACTGAGCTATGAGGGAAGCCTATAATAGATGCTCAGTAAGTATTTAATGAACTAAAATATTTTAAGAAATAATTTGTGGGTAGATGGGAGGTTCAAAATTTCTTTGTAGAGTTGCTTTGAGATCAAATAAATAGTCTTCACTTCTTTTTGCTTCATTCATCTTCATTTGCTGTTATTTAAATATTTTATGCTTTTATGTAGATGTCAAATTTACATAATAAATAACAAGGAAATTTCTCTTTTTAAAGTGAATTCATCAGGGACTTCTCTGGTGGTCCAGTGGTTAAGACTGCATGCTTCTAATGCAGGGGGCAGTGGTTTGATCCCTGGTTGGGGAATTGATGCTTTTGAACTGTGGTGTTAGAGAAGACTCTTGAGAGTCCCTTGGACTGCAAGGAGATCCAACCAGTCCATTCTGAAGGAGATCAACCCTGGGATTTCTTTGGAAGGAATGATGCTAAAGCGGAAACTCCAGTACTTTGGCCACCTCATGTGAAGAGTTGACTCATTGGAAAAGACTTTGATCCTGGGAGGGATTGGGGGCAGGAGGAGAAGGGGATGACTGAGGATGAGATGGCTGGATGGCATCACTGACTCGATGGACGCGAGTATGAGTGAACTCTGGGAGTTGGTGATGGACAGGGAGGCCTGGCGTGCTGTGATTCATGGGGTTGCAAAGAGTCGGATACGACTGAGCAACTGAACTGAACTGAACTGGGGAATTAAAATCCCACATGCCATGTGGCCAAAAATAAATAAATATTTTTAAAAAGAAAGAAAAATGAAATTTGCAATTTAAAAAAATTTAGCAGTTCTTTAGATAGCAACCTTTTCTTTTCTTTAACTGAAGTATAGTTGACTTACAATGTTGTGTTAATTTCTACTGTACAACAAAGTGATTCAGTTATGTATATACTTTAAAAATTCTTTTCCATTATGGTTTATCTCAGGATATTGAATATAGTTCCCTGTGCTATACAGTAGGACCTTGTTATCTGTCCTATATGTGATAACTTGCATCTGCTAACCCCAAACTCCCAGTTCATTCTTCTACCACCCCTCCACCCCCTTGCCAACCATAGTCTGTTCTCTATGTCTGTGAGTCCCATTTTATGGATGGGTTCATTTGTGTCAGATTTTATTTTACTTACATAGTTTTAAAAATTGAGCTTTCCTGGAATTCTTCCTTCCTTCATTTCTGGCTGCATTGGGTCTTAGTTGCAGTATGCAGGATCTTTGTTGCTGCACCCAGGATCTTTTGTTGCATTTCACAGTTTTCTAATTGTGGGCTCATGGAGGCTAAGTTGCCCCACAGCGTGAGGGTTCTTAGTTCCCCAGCGAGGGATTTAACCCTGGCCCCCTGGTTGGAAGCACAGTGTCTTAACCACTGGACCACCCGGGAAGTCCCTTCCTTGATTTCTTTAGTGACTCGTGGGTTTTTTGGGCTTCCCAGGTGCCTCAGAGGTAAAGAAACTGCCTTCCAATGCACGAGACTTGAGTTTGATCTCTGGGTTGGGAAAATCCCCTGGAGAAGGAAATGGCAACGCACTTCAGTATTCTTGTCTGGGAATTCTCATGGACAGAGGAGTCTATTGTTTAGACTCCACATGTTTGTATGTGTTTGTATTGTTTATCTCTGCTCCATTTAGTTCCTTTTCTGAGGTTTTATCTTGTTCCTTGTTTAGAACATATTCCTCCGTCTTCTTATTTTGCCTAATTCTCTGTTTATTTCTGTTATTAGGTAGGTTGTTTAAGTTTCCTGAACTTGGAGAAATGACCTTATATAGAGACTTCCTATGAGGCCCAGCAGCAAATTCCTCTCTGGTCACTGGGCTGTATGCCCTAGGGCTATCCCCTGTGTGGGCTGCATGGGGCCATTGTATAGTTGTGGTTGGGTGACTACTATAGCCAGTAGGTGGGTCTGGCTCCAGGCACAGTTGGCTGCCAGCCCAGTGGTGGACAGGACTGAATTCTGGCGTGGCTGGCTGCATGGTCCAGGGTTCCCTTGTTTGGTGCTGACCTGCTGGTATGGGCAGGGCTGTGTCTTGGAATGACTGGCTGTGTGGCTCAGGGTGTCCCAGTGCTGCTTTTGGCTCGCTGGTGGGCAGGGCTGGGTTCTGGGGCTGGTGTCAGTCTGCTGGTGGGTAAGTAAGCCTCCAGTGCTAAAGGATAGAGTGAAGTGAAGTAAAAGTTGCTCAGTTGTGTCCGACTCTTTGCAACCCCATGGACTATACAGTCCATGGAATTCTCCAGGCTAAAATACTGGAGTGGGTAGCCTTTCCCTTCTTTAGAGGATCGTCCCAACCCAGGTCTCTGCATTGCAGGAGGCTTCTTTACCAGCTGAGTTGTAAGGGAAGCCCAAGAATACTGGAGTGGATAGCCTATCCCTTCTCCAGCAGACTTCTCAACCCAGGAATTGAACTGGGGTCTCCTGCATTGCAGGTGGATTCTTGACCAATAGAGCTATCAGGGAAGCCCAAGGGATAGAGGGAGGACTCCAAAATGATAATTGTTAACACTAGTATCCTTGCGGTAGAACAAACTCCAAAAAAATGGCTATTGCCAGTGTTTGTGTTTCCAGGATGAGCTCCAGTTATCTTCCTACCTCTGCAGAAGGCTCTGCAGGATCAGCAAGTTGTCTGACCCAGGCTTCTTTCAAATTACTGCCCCTGTACTGGAATTCAGAGCATGTGAGATTTTTTTGCATGTCAAGAGTAGAATCTCTGTTTCTACAGCCTCTGGCTGTTTCCTTTGCAAGCTCCTCTAGCCCTCACAGCCAGATGTTCTGGGGATATCATCTTCCTGGTGCAAGACCCCAACTGAGGAGCCCAGTGTGGGGCTCGGAACTCTCGTTCCTTAGGGAAGACCTCTGCAGCTGTGATTACCGTCCGGTTTGTGTGTTGCCCACCAGAGTGTCTTTACTGCATCTCTGTGCCTTCTGCCCTTCTGCTGTGGTTCCTTAGTTATACTTTTAGTTATGGAAGATATTTTCGCCAGTATTCAGGTCATTCTCATAGATACTCTATAAATTGTAATTTTGATGTGCCTGTGGGAGAAGGGGGCTTCCCTGATAGCTCAGCTGGTAAAGAATCTGCCTGCAATGCAGGAGACCTGGGTTCGATCCCTGGATTGGGAAGATGCCCTGGAGAAGGGAAGAGCTACCCACTCCAGTATTCTGGTGGGAGAACGTGAGCTCAGGGTCTCCCTGCTTCAGCATCACACCTCCATACTGTACTCTTTGGAGTATAGTTTTTTTCTTTTTAAAATTTCTTTTTTCGTTTTTTTGTTTCCTAGTCTCGGTATGTGAGGTTTTAGTTTCCTGACAAGGGATTGAACCCAGGCCCTCAACAGTAAAGCGTGGAGTTCTAACCACTCGACCACCAGGAATTCCCCAGGAGTACTTTTCTTTATATCAGTGTGGACTCGTAGGTATTTATTTTACACTTTGGGTTAATCCAGTACTAATTTTTTTTCCCCCTCATATTGTTTCAGATTTGGCCATTGGGAACTCCTTTGGTTGTCTCCTATGTACCTTTGATATGCCTCTGTCAATTTAGGATTTTTGTTTTCTTTTTGTCTTCAACATTTCTTTACTTTTGGACATTACAGGATGCTCCAGGCTCATCTCATGTGTTTCCTCTTCCAGGCCTAAAATCATACATTTCTCCGAGGAATCTTGGATTCTTTTATTGGAGAACAGGTTTTGAAACCAAGGTATCAAGTCTGTAGGACTTCGCTGGTGGTCCAGTGGTTAAGGCTCTGAGCTTCTGCTGCAGGGAGCATTGGTTTGGTTCCTGGTTGGGGAACCAAGATCTCACATCCTGCCCATGGCGTGGCCGAAAAGTTAAGGGGAAAACAAACAATGACTAAGGTCTAGGTGTGCTTGTTGCAACTGGGATGTCATTGGTTCTAAGCATTCTCAGCTGATAGAGCAAATAAATATATGGGTATATGTGCTTGTGCTCAGTCGAGTTTGATTCTTTGCGACTTCCTGGACTATAGCCCACCAGGGTTCTCTGTCCATGGAATTTTCCAGGCAAGAATACTGGAGTGGGTTGCCATTCCTACTCCAGGGGATGTTCCCAACCCAGGGGTTCAACTCTTGTCTCTTGTGTCTCCTGCATTGGCAGGTGGATTCTTTTGCTGGGAAGCCCATATGGGTGTATACATATATACATATCTATAAATATTTCTAGATGTAACCGTCTATATTTTATTTAAAAAGTTTTTTTGGCCATGCCACTCAGCACATGGGATCTTAGTTCCCCTACCAGGGATCAAACCTCATCCTCTGTGCTTTGGAAGCACAGAATCTTAGCCACTGGATTGCCAGGGGAGTCCCCCATCTGTGTCTTTAATAAGCTAATCACAAGTTCATTCTTCAACTCTAATCCATTACCACATGGATAATTTTAGCTTTTTCCCTCTTATCTGTATCTTCCCATTCAAAAATTAGGAAACCTTCCACCGTCTTCCATTCATTTACTTAATTATTCAATTCCAGTATACATGTGTCTTCAGAATTGTTAACCTGTACACCTGTGGGAATGTACTCTACTAGCTGGAATGTAGTGGTAATATACAGTTCCTTATGCCTTTAGGCTTACAAACTCTAGTCATTTCCAGGGTTAAGTCAGTACTTTTATCCACTACCCCCTTCAGTGAGATTGTTTAATATGTTTGTATCATTTTATTATGCAAAATTTTGAACATATATAGAAGTAAGGAGAAGAGTGTTGAGTCCGCCTGTACCCATCACCAGCTTTGTGAACTATTAAGTACATGGTCAGTTGTGGTTTTGTTTATTCTTCCCCTGCTTCTCCCAAGACAACCTATAATTATTTTGAAGTAAATTCCATACATATTATTTCATCTGTAAATATTTCTAAATGAGACTTACCATAATTTAACCAATCCCCTAATGACAGACCTTTAGTTTTTAGTTATTACAAACAGTGTAACTGTAATATATTTTTATATTATTTTTGCAAACTAGAGGACAAGTTTTTAGAATTTGAATTGCTGAAACAAAAGGGTATAAGCATTTTAAATTGAGAAATACCACCAAATTCATTTTATTTCTACCGGGAGTGAATGAGAATTTATCCCTCTCCTCACTCTCACTTGGATTCAC
The DNA here is from genome assembly GCF_016772045.2 of Ovis aries. Lineage (NCBI taxonomy): Eukaryota > Metazoa > Chordata > Mammalia > Artiodactyla > Bovidae > Ovis > Ovis aries. Next base: position 28,781,087 of record NC_056078.1, on the reverse strand, counting down.
CCAAGTTTTAAATATTTGGCATTGTGAGATATGAAAGGTGATAATATTTTTATTTTGCATTTCCTTAATTATGAATCCTGGAGAAGGAAATGGCAACCCATTCCAGTATTCTTGCCTGGAGACTCCCATGGACAGAGGAGCCTGGTAGGCTACAGTCCACGGGGTTGCAAAGAGGTGGACACGACTGGGTGACCTCACTGTCTTTCTAATTATGAATGAGATAGGACATTTTCCCTATCTTTATTGATCATCTACTTTTTTTTCTGTGAACTGGACATTTAAACTGTTTGTTTAAGGAAAGAAAATAAATTGGTACGAAGGAGTATATCCTTTCTCAAAACGTTAATACTATGCTGTCGTATTTCCCCTTTCCCCTGTTTATAGTTCAGATCACCGACTGAGGAATGGCGCATAAGTCTCTTTAATGAAGGTAAATACTTGCCCATTTTTTTCCTTTCCTCTGTCCTCCCTTTTCACTTACCAAAAGTTCATCAGTTGTTTGCTTTCTTTGCACCCTGAGCACAGTCAAAATTGTTTATCAAACAGATGATTTTAAGTCAGCTTTTGAGTGAGCACTCTGGGGAAATTTGCCCAAAAAGCAACAGGACGGATTTCTACAGATATGTCGGGGAATGTTTGTAGTTGTTTAGCAAAGGGTGTGTCCAGCAAGTATCATTTCAGGCTGCCTCTTCATCTGTTGTCTTTCTACCCAAACATAAAACTTGTACTCTGACTTTTGTGGATGTGCCATTTTCACCCTTATTTTTGTCAAAGTGAGTTATCTTGTCCATTCACTTTGAACATTTCTATTATCAGTAGTATTACTGTTGGCTTCTTGATTAGAGAAATGATTAATTGCATTCTGTCCTGAATTAAATGACAGTGTCAGAGACTAAGAATGCCTTGATAGCCTGATTTTCGTGCTTATGTATACTTTAAAAACAGCTATTCAAAATCTCATACACACAGAAGTTGTTTGCCAAGCATTTGAAGCCCATTTACTTTTACCAGGTGACAGCTGCTATTGTTTATGGAAACCTAATTTAAACCACAGACATGAAACAAAGAGTGCCCTTGTTTTGCAAAGAGGAAAACTGTGATTTAAAAAAAAACAACAACCAAAAAACAATTAAAAATTTATTGACATATAATTCACATAACACAAAATTTAAAGTTTTATAATTCAGTGGTTTTTAGTATTTTTAGAGTTGAACAACCATCAGCACAGTCAATTTTAGAACATTTTTGTCACCTCCAAAAGAAATGGTTTATCTCTTAGCAGTCACTTTCTATTTCTTTCACACCTCCTCGCAGCCCTAGGCAACCACTAATCTACTTTCTATCTCTGTAATTTGCCTATTATAGGTGTTTCATGTAATTGGGATCATACAACAGGAGATCCTTATTACTGGCCTTTTCACTTACTGTTTGCAATATTTACATGTGGTAGCATGTATTAATCCTTCATTCTTATAATGTCTGAATCCTTATTCATCTGTTGATGTATGTTTTGGTTGTTTCTGAAACTGTTGGCCATTCCCCTCTCCAGGGGATGTTCCTGACCCAGGGATCAAACCCGTGTCTCTTGAGTCTCCTGCATTGGCAGGTGGGTTCTTAACCAGCTGAGCCATCAGGGAGGCCGAGTGATTGGGAGGAGTATTCCTGTTTTGGAGAAGGAGCAAAGATGAACAGGAATTGGACTATTGCCTACTTTTTGGTCTTTGGTGGTTGGCCTCAGAATTGTTGTGGCACTGGTGGGTGTGTCACTTAGCTTGCTGATGCATTACAAAGAGTGGATACTGAGGTTCAAGGTCTAGTGGAAGTTACTGGTTCACCATCTTGGACCCATTTGACTCTAATCAGTTTTTGTTGTGTCCTCAGGCTATGTCATTCTTTTAAAGCTTGTGCCCTGCCCCCTTCCCTCCTGTTTCACCACCAGGAAGAAACTTAAGTCAGACCAAATATGGGCCAAAGAAGATTGTTCAGTAACAACCCCCAAACTAATAAGCCTCTTAGCATAAAACCTAAGACAGTGAGCCATGTGGCACAGCAGTTCTCCTGGGTTCCCTTACCCTCCTGCTCTCCACCCCAGCGCCCATTCCCAATAAAGTCTTTTGCTTTGTCAGTACATGTGTCTCCTCGGACAATTCGTTTTCAAGCCTTTGGAAGGGGTCTCCCGGCAACATCTTGACCTAGTAATCATGCCACAAAAACACTCCTACAAGCAGTCTGGCACTCATCTAGCACAAAGCTGTAGTTACTTAATTTATTTTTGGTTGAGAGGGCCAGTGGTTGACACAGGGTTCTCTTTATGAGATAGAATCTCTTATGCAGTCTAATCTCCTATGAAAAGGAAATAAGAAAAGTCCAAAAATAACTTTTACAAGGCAGAATGTGAGTACACGGGAGAGTTTTGCATGAAGTATTTTCTGAGGGGCTTCAAAAAAGATTACAGTCCATTAATGTGAGATTGCCTGTGGACCACCTCCCTTACCTGACTGAGATGAGAAGTCATGTTATTTAGTTGCATTGTAACCAGGGTTGAAGCTCTGTAACTCTGCCCCAGTACGCCAGTTTTATTTGATTAATTCCATGAATTATGAATGAATATGTTGACTTAAAAATATTCACAACCTAAAGGTTGAGAGAGATATTTTATTTGGTGGAAATTTTTAGGGTCTAAGTCCAAGAGGCAGCATCTGAAGTAACTCTGAGAGATCACTTGGAGATGAGGGAAGGAGCCAGGTTATATAGAAGTTTTTCAACAAAGGGGAGGTAGTCTGAACATCAAAAAATTGTTGTAATTGAAGAAAGCCAGAGATCCCCATTTAAGGAATTTAGCGCTTTTCTGTGCATGGGAAGATACAAGAATCTGGGCTCATTGTAATCATTCCTTGCTTATGTAACTCACTTATCTGGAGCTGAGCTTCTTTGGTTGTTCAGGTGGTAAAGAATCTGCCTGCAATGCAGGAGGCCCCAGGTTCAATCCCTGGATTGGGAAGATTCCCTGACAAAATGGCAACCACTCTGGTATTCTTGCTTGGGAAATCCCATGGACAGAGGAACCCAGTGGGCTACAGTCCATGGGTTGCAAAAAGCTGGACACAATTTAGCAACTAATGCTTACCTGGGGCCAGTATCCTGTGTTTTTACATCGTGAGCTTCTTTTCCTCAGGGCCCATTATAGAAGGTAGTTGTAGTCTGATGGCTGCCGGTATACACACGCACGCGCACACACACACACACACACACGTATATAAATGAAAGTGTTAGTCACTCAGTTGTGTCCAACTCTTTATAATAGCCCTCTTTACATAGGAGGGCTGCAATTGCTGATGACTGTGACATCCTTGTTTATTGATATGGCAGGAAATGTTCCATTTCTGGAATATAAACCATCTCTTAAGGACTTGATTGGAGAGGTTAACCCTAATATTTGTACATTCTTTTTTTGTATCTAGCACTGATCATAGAAATTTTGTGCCCCACATTTTGAAATGACACTAACATCCCCATCTTCCACCAACCACTAGGAGACCTGAATTAGAATGCTAATGATGAGCAAAAGAAAAGCAATAGTATCTATTTTTTTTTTTTTTTAATTTGGGCACTTTCCTTGTTGCAGAAGGACTACTTTAGTATATTGTTAAAATATAAGAGCTGAATTAGTTTTGGGCAGTGCCTGCATTTGTTTAGTTTTACCAATAAATCTTAATTAAATCTTTAAAGAAATCAATTTATACGTATTATCTCAACCTGTGGAAATAGAGCAGACCTTCCTTCCTATTTGGCGAGGGTTCTGCTGGTAAGTTTTTTCATCAGTATGCTTATAGAACAACTCCTTTCAATAAAACTGGTTTATAACAGGGAGTAAGTAGTTCATAGAAGGGTGTGTGTTGGTCCTCCAGGGCCTTTGTGCCCTGCCTGCAAATGTAAGTTCTGGGTGGACTGATCACATGTTTGGGGGTAGGACTCTGCCTGCTGATAGTTCTTGATGATATAATTTGTTTGGCCTCTTCCCTGAGAGAAGTAGGGAAGATCTTTCACTGTCTTTACTTTTCAGGTTGGGACTCTGAGATTTCAAGCTTTTAAAAATGGATTCTTGAATCTAGCAGCTCATTTCACACAAAAATTTTCTTTAAGAATATCTTTTTTTAAGGTAGTTGAAATAGTTTTGCCTCTTAAAATGATTTAATTCAATTTAAGTCTGGATAGTCTTAGAATTGTGAATTAAGGATTTAAATAATGCATTGTTACGTGTTTTCTAGTGCTTCTTTTGACTGTTAGTGCAAAGGACTGTTTTTTAGTGCTAGCCCTCCATTTGAAAGCAGCTGCCACTCTGTAGACCTTATTGTTATACTGCTGACCTTTGTCATCAGGAATGCCCCTGGAGGAAACTGACTCCTAAATGTTTTTCTTAAGCCTCTATGAAGTTTGTGATATGTCCTTTCAAGTTACTTTTGGTTAGTTTCTTAAGTTTACTTTGTGTTAGCTGGAAGCTCCATCTTTTTAGCTTTATCATGAGTTATCAGTGCTGAGCTCCTGGTAGGTGGTAAAAAGAATTGTCCTTTCCCTGTTACCCTGTTCTGTGGGAAGCCTTTGTGGTTTAGAGTCACAGTTTCCCATTGTTGTTAGCTGCGTCTCCTCCCTCCGTACCCTTCCCTCCCTAGAACTCTAGCTCTTCCCTTGCCCCTCCCCATTCCTGTATCTCTCGTCCCACAAATGCCCTTGTGATTGCTGAAGGCCTTTTGCTGGGAGTTGAGCCTGCTCTCTGGTGAGTGTGTGCTTATGGTAAAACGGGATAGATGGAGGGATGGAGGGAACTGATCAGTCTTTGTGAAGTGTTGCTTTTAACAGCAACAGTTTAAACTTTGAAATTGAGGTTACAGGACTCTTAACTTTCAGAAGGCTTCTTTAATGCTGACTGTTGTTTCTGTTCTTCCCTCCTCTGATTCAATTATTAAGGCTTTAGAAAATTGATTTTTATTATTGGTTTAAAAACCCATTCTCATAGATTTTCTTCAGCTTATAAAATTAAAGATAAAGGATGTGGATTTAAATTTCCTTCAGACAGAAGATTATTTGTGATTTCTTTATATTTATTTTCAGTATTAACATATTGATAAAAGTAATAACAGAGAAAAGATTGTATTTTGTGGCTAAACTGAAAAGTAGCACTTATTTCAAGAACCGGAATGATTCTTTTTTCCTCTCAGCAGAATGTTGGCAAAATTCACTAAGATTTTGGCAATATATTGTCAGTTCTGGGAAATGGTTTGCTGAGTACTTGAGGATAACAGATGCTTCTGGGAATTATTTTTGGGAAGTTAGATTTGTTCATTAGCACCTTCTCTCTTGAGATGTGAGATCTATAATCTTTTTGTAAGTAAAATATTTAATATTTTGGTGCTCAGCTTAAGGCAAATATCACTTTCATAATGGGCTTTCTATTTCCTTGGGTTATACATTTTGATTCTCAACTAAAAAACTGTGTGTGTGTGTGTGTGTATTGGCACTGAATGGATGATCCTATGGTATTTTAAACAGTTATAAAGTTGTAAACCTTGGGTTCTTAAGAAGTGCTGCTAATTATTGTTTTTATGGAAGATGATATAAAGGAAAACTTACTTGTGGGATTTCATTAAAGTTCAGTTGAGTCACTTATTCAAGTGATAGGTGCACTTGTATGATAATGAATTCCTGAGCTCCTACTGTGTGACAAGTGCTAGTTCCTATGGTAAGTGCTTTGCATTTACTTCTAATTTCCAGTACAACCTTGTTAAGTAGGTAGTATTATCCCTCTGGGAAAGAGTTGTGCATGAGTAGAACATGGGTTTTACTTTTCTGGAAACTGAGGGAAATAATGCCTACTTGGTAGATTAATCATGAGAATTAAAGGATGTACCATTTGCCTTGTGCCTAGCATAGAGTTGGTGTTCACTAAGTGATGGTTTCCCAAGTGGCACTCTTGGTAAAGAACCTATCTGTCAATACAGGGGACACAAGAGATGGGGGTTTGATCCTTGCATTTAGAAGATCCCCTGGAGAAGGAAATGGCAACCCACTCAAGTGTCCTTGCCTGGAAAATTCCATGGGCAGAGGATCCTGACAGGCTGCAGTTCATGGTCTCGAAGAGAGTCGGACACAACTGGGGAATGGGACACAGAGCACAAGTGGTAGCTGCTATTATTATAATCTTACAGCTGGAAGAGTTGCCGAAGGTCTCTTCAGTTGTCCGTGGTAGAAGTAAGATCTGAGCTGGCTTAAAACCGGGAGTCTGGTAGCATGTTTTGCTTGAGTATTGTGAAGGCTTCTAGAGTAGACTCAGTGGATTCCTGCCCATGCCTCCCCTCCTCCTTTCCTTGGTATCCTCTGTCACCTTCCCAGTCATGTGCTTAGTGTCTCACACTGGAGTTGCTTGTGCCATTCAGTGCCACTGTTCTCCCGGCAGAAATGAGTCAAGTCAGTGCAGTCAGTGGCTTTTGAGAGCCATCATGCTTTCATTATTGTTTGTGCTGAAATAATTTGGGTAATGGTAAGTTTATAATGATTCATAAATAGTGAATGGTTGTAATTGAGCATTTAAGTTAAAGAAAAAACCTCAGTGGTTTAAAAAATTAGGAAAAAACTTTGATTCTAAGATATTGAGCTAAAGGATAGTATAAGGCAACTTTATTTAATGCGTAGTTATCATTTTGCTGTCTTGGTGCCTATAATTGCTGTTGATTCTCTTTCCTTTATCTGCCATTGTTACTGGTTTGGATATTAGCTGTATATGAGTAGAATGTTGTGTTTGTCCTACTGGCTATTAGCTAAAGTATCTTTCTTCCATAGACCTTTGGGAAACAGAAGGTACGATTTAGATATGATACGATTTAGGAAGTAGATTCAGGGAAGAAATAAAGAGGTGACTGATTATGCTTATAACTGAGTTATCTCTAAATTGAAAAATGTGTTTAAAAAACTTAGTTCTTCATTTATTTATTTAACAGTCATTGAACATTTGTTGAAGGTGAGGCAATGTAACTTTCTGCTTTGTATTCTAATAAAGCATTTATGTATTGGGTAAGCACTGAATAACAGAGTTCCTGAGACAGAGTAAGTCCCAGTTGGTGGGGAACAGTATTTAGAAAATCTTTTGGGAAATGAACTAATTATAAATGACTACTCCTTTCTAATAGGGTGTGAATGTCATTAGTCATCATTACTATAACTTACCAGCTGAGTGGCTTCTTCAAACAGGTTTGTTGAGTGGAGCGGATTTCTAGTATTAGGAAGTACTGGGAAGATGAAGCCGCGGCAAAGATAATACAGATGACTCTTGGACAACAGGGGATGGAACTTTATCGGTCCACTTATATGCAGACTTTATTCAATAAATGTACATATTCCTTATTGAGTAAAATGCTGGGCATATATGGAGAACAAATCTTCTATTCTATTTTAAGGGGAACAGCGATACTTGAGGTTGGAAATATGCATGGGTTAAGACTGGAAGACCGTTTAAGTCCTAGGAGTTTTGACTATAAGTATTTTGCCACTGAAGTTTCCTGAGCTAAATATTGATGGTGATTGTTCAGTTGCTTAGTCGTGTCTGACTCTAGGACCCCTATGACTCTGGATTGCAGTACTCCAGGCTTCCCTGTCCTTCACTGTCTCTCAGAGTTTGCTCAAACCCATGTCCATTGAATCCATGATGCCATCCAGCCATCTCATCTACTGTCGTCCTCCTCCTGCCTTCAATCTTTCCCAACATCAGGGTCTTTTCCAGTGAGTTGGCTCTTCACATCAGGTGGCTAAAATATTGGAGCTTCAACTTTAGCATCAGTCCTTCCAATGAGTATTCAGGACTGATTTCCTTCAGGATGAACTGGTTTGATCTCTTTGCTGTCCAAGGGACTCTCAAGAGTCTTCTTCAACACCATAGTTTGAAAGTATCAATTCTTTGGCGCTCAGCCTTCTTTATGGTCCAACTCTCACATCTGTACATGGCTACTAGAAAAACCAATAGTTGAATTGTATTGAGAATGCATTATTTTTGGAATATATTTTCCTTCTTTTTGATATTGCTTTCTGTTTGTGCTATCAATTATAGTTTAATCTCGTAGAATTTTTATAGTAAGTGTATGTATGCCTGTGTTTGTGTGTATAAGAGAGGGAGGGAAAAGGAAAGAGAGACAATTGGTATGGGGATGCAGTTTTCATAATCATAGCTACTACTTATGGAACTGCTATTTTATATCTGGCCCTGAGTATTAGAATTTTGTTACAGTACTCTCAATAAATCACATTTATTACAGATGGTAAAAGACCTGAACGTGATGGAACAGGATTGGAATGTAGGTTCATCTTATTCTTCTTTATGATAATTATCATCAAAACATTTATTAATTTTTGTCATCAAAACATTGATGCCTCATTTACTAAGTACTAGATACTGGGCTAATTTTACACACACACACACACACACACACACACACACACATATACTATTTCATTTAATCTGTGTAAGAGTTCTATGGGAGACATGTTATTTTTTAATCCTACCTGGTTATCAGAGACTTCAATAATTGATTCAGTAAGCTGGTCAAGATGACACAGATGTTAAGTGATAGGGTCCAAAACTGTTCTGCCCTGTGAACTCTAGCTCCCTGACTTTTAGAATTCACATAGTATTCTCTTAGAATGGTACCTCCTGGATCCCACTGTGAGCATGGTGCTGCTGAGGCTGTGTAACACAGTTGCTCCTGCAGAGGCTGTGCTTTCAGCCACTGTGCTCTTGCTGCTGTCTTGCTGCCTCTCTTATTTTACGTGTGCCCAGTTGCTTCAGTCATGTCCTGCCATGCTTCAGTCATGTCCTGCCATGCTTCAGTCATGTAGCCCGCCAGGCCCCTCTGTCCATGGGACTCTCCAGATGGGAATACTGGAATGGGTTGCCATGCCCGCCTCCAGGGGATCTTCTCAGCCCAGGGATCGAACCCTCTTCCCCTGTGTCTCCTGCATTGCAGGTGGATTCTTTATCCACTGAGCCACCTGGGAAGCCCACTGCCTCCCTTACAGATCAGTAAATTATCTATATAGCTCTGGATCTCTGTAACGAGGGGCTAAGTAGCATGCAACTGTCATTTCTTAGTTATTTAGTTTGTCACTTATAACAGTGAAACTTGCCTTGTTTTTTTTTTTTTTTTTTCCAGCTGGTTTTGGACGGATTTGTGGTAAATGACAGTGTTCCAAGTTCTCACAAAAGAAAAAAATAAAGCTTTCTGTCCTTTATCAGCATAGAGTTTTTCTTGTTGTACATGATGTAATAATTTGAGGCTGCCAAAGTCCAACCCACAGGAAATTGTTTGAGTTGGGTAGCAGTATTCACTGGGGAGTTTGCAATAATCAGCCCATAAATCAACAAATAGTGTAGCCTTTTTTTTATGGTTGTAGATGCTATCTCTTTTTATTTTTAAGTGTGAATCAAAAGCAAATATTGATTCACTTATATAATCTTCATTAGGAAAAAATGTCTGCAGTATCTCAAGCTAGATATGGAGATTTGGGGGACTCATTTAAGGAGAGTCAGAGTTTATCAGAATGTTGGAATTGGTTGTTCTAGGTACTTCAAACATAAAGTTTCCTCTTTAAATAAACTTTCAGTGATTCAGTGCCTGTTATATTCCACTTCTCTGTGGAATGAGAGATATCCTTAAGGAATATATGAGGTAGTCCCTGTACACAAGTAACTGTAATATGAACGAGGATGGGAATGTTCATCTTGGAGTGGAGGATGAGTGAGGGGCACTTAATAGGGGCTCAGATGTCTGATCAATTGATCCAGCTATATCTTCTACAAATTCATTTGTGAATGAGTGAGTAGAAGATGTAGCTGGAAAATGGTGGTAAGGTCTAATGACTCTCAAACTTTGTGTAACTGCCAGAAATATTTAATTCCGTTTTATAAGTTAGTAGTTAATTTTACTAGCAGAATATGTGAATATAAAAACATGCAAAATAGAAAAAGAAAACAAAATAAAAACATGCAATGAAAAAGCACTATCATGAACATGAGTCAGCAACAAAAACTGTCAAAGTAGGTCCTGCTGACTGCTTTGGTTTTCTTTAAGTTTACTGTTTGTTCTTGTTTTTGCCCTGATAGTGGAATAAGTGGACAGGGAAAAAATTATGGGAGAGAAACTTGTGAAAACTCCATCCATTAATTTCTCCCCTTATGAATTATAAAAATGCCATTTTTTAAAAAAAGTACCATTTTTCTCTAGCCAAAAGAATCCTCATCACTAGAAGCCATTGAAAAGGGGAATGGTATGGCATTTTAGGAGTCCTCTGGTGGTCTCATATGCAGCAATGGAGGTCTGACGATGAGTCAGTAATGTGGTGTAGTAGTCCAGTGGGGAGAGGATCTGAACGTAGCAGCAGTAGCAATGAGACTGGAATGAAAAGAAATAGAAATCGAAATCTAGCCTCCTGTTTTTAAATAGGCAAGAGTTACCAATTATTAAACAGCTTTCAAATTGTTAGGATCTTAGGTGTCTCAGTGATTAGTTACCTCTGGTCCAGAGTCCTTTCATTCTGTTTTTAGGGAAAATGAGTTTAAAATCCAATTTTAGTTTTACTTGAAGAAAATTGTAAACTAAATATAATTTATCCATGAATTATAGATAATTTAGAAAATAGAGAAAACAGGGGGAAAAAATGCATCACCCTAACAAGACCCCTGTCCTTTTACATTTACTTTTTCTTGATCTTACAGATTGAAAAACTTTTCTAATAGTTCTTTCCAGATAGAGCAAGCTCTGAGAAACAGACTTCTGAATTAATGGGACTTAACCCATTAACTGCTGAACTGTGAGGGTAAACATGATAAACCCATAGATTTCAAACAAGCCTTCACTGGATTCTTAAGTTTCCCACGATCACAAACTATTAGTCCACCTACACTTGTAGAAAGTTAATCCTCCAAATACCTTTGTTCCCCACTGGGGCCAAGCTTTCATCTCCCTCAGTGAAGTATTTGCATAGTTAAAAAGTTTTTTGTTTTGAACCAATTTGGGACTTACAGAAAAGTTGTAAAGATAGTACAGAGTGTTTTTATTTTTTTAATTTTTAATTTTTATTTTTACTTTATTTTACTTTACAATACTGTATTGGTTTTGCCATACATTGACATGAATCCACCACGGGTGTACATGCGTTCCCAAACATGAAGCCCCTCCCACCTCCCTCCCCATACAGAGTGTTTTTAGATATCTCTTACTCAGCTTCCTTTAATGTGATCATCTTGTATAACTGTAGTACAATGATTAGAACCAGGAAATTAGCATTGGTTCAGTACTGTTAAGGAAAGACCTTCAAGCTTCACTAGTTTGTTCATCATTATTCTTTACTGAGGATTCCATCTAGGGTCTCACATTGCATTTCACACATTTTTCTTCGTTAGTCTTCTGTGTTCTGTAAAAGTTTTTCAGTCTTTCTTTGTCTTTTACAACTCTGACATTTTGGTAGAGTATTAGTCAGTTATTTGGTCAATGTCCCTCAATTTAGATTTGTCTTTTTTTTTTTTTTTCCTCATGATTGAACTGAGATTATAAGGTTTAGGCAAGACTATCACAGAAATGTGTTCTCAATGCATTATTAACACGGGATTCATAATGTCATTATTTATTTTTGCTGGTAATGTTTGACCTGATCACTTGGTTCAGGGCCTTTCTGCCTGGTTTCTCTATAGTAAAGTTAAAATCTTTCCCTTTGTACTTAATTAATATCTGGTTGGAGATATTTTGATACTATCGTTTGCATGAATGTCATAAAATTCTCTATGCATGGAATTAGTAGTATTACTTAGAGACCTCACTGAACTTCATTTAATGATTATGAAATGAATTTCCTTAAGAGACTTATCCCCTTCCAGGGTACTTGTACCTTATTCCTGGTTTCATCAAAGGACCCTCAGGTTCTGCAGGAACAAATCCCTCTAGTCTTTACTGGTGTCAGTCACACTCGTATCCCATTCATAATGAAGTCTCCAGTGCTAATAAGCTATATGTCTCTGAACCCCCTTCACCCCACTGTCTCTTAGGGTGATGGGCTCTTCCTGTGGCCCAGTGTCCTTTCAGGCCTCATTTCTCTTTAGGCATAAGCCAGTTTCATTTCACCAAACACTTGAATGACTACTTAGGGTTTTTTCAGAAATAGAGGCTAAGAGCAGCTTAGCTGTTTGGTGTGGAATACAGTAGTGGATAGTTAGGGTAGCTGCGTCTGTAGCCTGGTTTGATACTTTGGCCTGAGAAATATGGCAGCACAGCGTGATGTATTGTGTATACTCATTGTGAAGTAATCATTCTCTGTGTTTCATTAATACAGAGAAATAAACTGATTTTTTTTTTTCCTGAAGGTCATCAGCTAGAGCTTTATTGCTCTAATGCTGTCAGTCTTAAGCCTTTTAAATTTAGCCCTGCCATTTCTCCTCTGTCAACTGTGGATCTGTAGTAGAAATATTACAGTCTGCCTAAGAATGAAAAATCCAAATGTAAACCAGGCAGTACAATTTAGCTCTATTTAGTGCTAAGGAAATTGTAAACTATGAATAACATTAGATGTTTGATTAGTGAAATACAAATTTATTACTATTACTGAATTCAAAGTAGCTTTTTGAATTAAATATTTTTTCAAGTAACATGTATGATAGAAGCCCATTTTCTGTAATATGATTCAGATTCTCTGGGTCCTGGAGCTTATATAATTTAGGGGACCCACTTTAAGGAAAACATTTTTTAAAAAATAGAAAATTGAATATTGGGCCTGAGGGCCTGTGCAAGAGAGGACCTTGAAATTTAATCTTAATGGTTTCTTGTTAAGTCTGCTTCTGGATGTGGGAATCTGCAAAAAGTTTGGGACCCACTGTTTTCTGTCATTTCACACAGGGGAAAGGTTTTTACCCTGCCCACAGGAAGTTAGTGTGTTCAGATTGGGAACAATATGGGACATAAAGCTTAGTAACTGCATTTCACTAATAGGTAATAGGTAATAAGATGACATGCTTCCTTCCCAATTTTGGCTTCTAAGCTTCCTAGGAGTATACCTGATGTTAGAGACAACAAAGTGAGGCAGGCTGTTTTGACTTAGTAAATCCCAGTTGTAATGATGATTAAAAAAGTAGATTAAAAGTAGATTACCTTAAAGATTAAATAAATATAAGAATTTGTGTTCAGATTTTTAATTTCTTTGTTCAACCTTGGTGGTGGTGGTGGTGGTTGTTAAGTCGCTCAGTTGTGTCCGACACTTTGCAACCCTGTGAACTTCAGCCCTTCAGACTTTCCTGTCCTTCACTATCTCTTGGGGTTTGCTCCAACTCATGTCCATTGAGTCAGTGACGCCATCCAACCATCTCATCCTCGGTCACCCCCTTCTCCTCCTGCGCTTAATCTTTCCCAGCATCAGGGTCTTTTCCAGTGAGTCAGCTCTTCACAGCTTTTCACATCAAAGTATTGGAGCTTCAGCTTCAGCATCAGTCCTTACAATCAATGAACATTCAGGACTGTTTCCTTTAGGATTGACTGGTTTGATCTCCTTGCTGTCCAAGGGACTCTCAAGAATCTTCTCTAGCACCACAGTTCAAAAGTATCAATTCTTTGGCGCTCAACCTTCTTCATGGTCCGGCTCTCATCTGTACATGACTACAGGAAAAGCCATAGATCTGACCATACAGACCTTTGTTGGCAAAGTGATGTCTCTGCTCTTCAATGTGCTGTTTAGGTTAGTCATAGCTTTTCTTCCAAGGAGCAAGCATCTTTTCATGGCTGCAGGCACTGTCTGCAGTGATTTTGGAGTCCAAGGAAATAAAATCTGTCATTGTTTCCACTTTTTCGCCATCTATTTGCCACGAAGTGATGGGACTGGATGCCATGATCTTAGTTTTCTGAATGTTGAGTTTAAGCCAGCTTTTTCACTCTTCTCTTTCACCCTCATCTAGAGGCAAGAGCAAAGAGTTTTTTGCTTTCTGCCATAATGGTGATGTCATCTGTGTGTCTGAGGTTGTTGTTATTTCTACTGGCAGTCTTGATTCCAGTTTGTGATTCATCCAGCCTGGCATTTCACATGATGTACTCTGCATGTAAGTTAAATAAGCAGGATGACAATATACAGTCTTGATGTACTCTTTTCCCAATTTTGAACCATTCTGTTGTCCCATGTCTGGTTCTGACTGTTGTTTCTTGACCTGAGGTTTCTCAGGAGGCAGGTCAGGTGATCTGGTATTCCCATTTCTTTAAGAAATTTCCACAGTTTGTTGTGATCCACATAGTCAAAGGCTCTATTGTAGTCAATGAAGCAGAAGTAGATGTTTTTGTGGAATTCTCTTGCTTTTTCTATGATCCAGTGTGTGTTGGCAATTAGATCTCTGGTTCCTCTGCCTTTTCTAAATCCGTCTTGTACATCTCGATGTTGTTGGTTTATGTACTGTTGAAGACTAGCTTGAAGGATACTGAGCATTACCTTGGGAAGCATGTGAGATGAGTGCAGTTGTGTGGTAGTTTGAACATTCTTTGGCATTGACTTTCTTTGTGATTGGAATGAAAACTGACCTTTTTCAGTCCGTGGCCACTGCTGAGTTTTCCAGATGTGCTGGCATATTGAGTGTAGCACTTTCACAAGATCATCTTTTAGGATTTGAAATAGCTCAACTGGAATTCCATCACCCCCACTAGCTTTGTTTGTAGTGATGCTTCCTAAAAACGCCCACTTGACTTTGCATTCCAGGAGGTCTGGCTCTAGGTGAGTGACCGCAGCATCATGGTTATCCAGATCATTAAGACCTCTTTTTGTATAGTTCTTCTGTGTATTCTTGCTACCTCTTCTAATCTCCTCTGCTTCTGTTAGGTCCTTGCCATTTTTGTCCTTTATTGTGACCATCTCAGTGAAATGTTCCCTTGGTATCTCTAAGTTTCTTGACGAGATCTCTTGTCTTTCCCATTGTATTGTTTTCCTCTACTTCTTTGCATTGTTCACTTAAGAGTGCTTTCTGATCTCTCCTTGCTGTTCTTTGGAACTGCATTGGTTGGGTATATCTTTTCCTTTCTCCTTTGCCTTTCCCTTCTCTTTTCTCAGCTATTCTTATGGCCTCCTCAGACAACTCGTTTGCTCGGACCAGCGTGTTCTCTTGACAGAACTCTTAGTCTTTGCCCTGCTTCATTTGGTACTCCAAGGCCAAACTTGCTTGTTAGTACAGTTATCTCTTGAGTTCCTACTTTGCATTCCAATCCCCTATGATGAAAAAGACATGTTTTTTGGTTTTAATTCTAGAAGGCCTTGTAGGTCTTCATAGAACTGTTCGACTTCAGCTTCTTCCGCGTTAGTGGTTGGGGCATAGACTGGGATTACTGTGATACTGAATGGCTTGCCTTGGGAATGAGCTGAGATCATTCTGTTGTTTTTGAGATTTCACCCAAGTACTGCATTTTGGACTCTTGTTGACTATGATGGCTACTCCATTTCTTCCAAGGGATTCTTGCCCACAGTAGTAGATATAATGACCATCTGAATTAAATTTGTCTGTTGCCGTCCATTTTAGTTCACCGAGTCCTAAAATGTTGATGTTTACTCTTACCATCTCCTATTTGACCACATCCAGTTTACCTTGATTCATGGACCTGACATTCCTCTACATGTGGAAAGGTAAGTGTAACTCCCAGCACAGTCAAGACACATAACAGTTTCATCATGCTGGTACTGCCCCTTTGTAATCAACTCTTACCCTCACCTCCGACTTCTGGCAACTACTGGTCTATTTTGACTTTCGAATTTTAATTTTGACTTTTCTAAAATGTCATAAAAGTAAAATTGTATAGCATATGACCTTTTGAGTCTCATCATAGTACATTTGAGATTCATCCATATTTTTTTTGTGTGTTAGTATTATTACTTTCTATTGTTGAGTTTAATCTATGTATGCACCATTTACTAGTTGGAGAACATTTGGGTTATTTCCAGTTTTCGGTGATTATATGTAAAGGCACTGTAAACATTTGTATAAAGGTTTTTACGTAGCATAAGCTTGTATTTCTTTTTGGGTAAAATACCTAGAAATGAGGTTGCTAGTTCAGATGGTAAAAGTACATTTAACATTGTATGTAATTGCCAGCAGTGTCATTTTGCATTTTTGTCAGCTGTTTGGGAGACTTTCAGTTGCTCTGATTCTTTTTCTCTAGCATTTGTTGTTGTCAGATTTTCAATAACTTCTTTTTGTAGTTTTTGTTTTTAGCTATTTAATATGCTTGTAGTGTGGTTTTAATTCCGTCCCCCTAAAGACTAATAATAATGGTAAATATCTTTTTATATGTTTATCTGCTATTTAAGAAAATTGGATAATTTTGCTCATTAAGTTTAGAGTGTTCGATGTATATTTTGGATACAGATCATTTGTTCATTATGTTATTTGAAAATATTTTTTAATCTTTGGGTTGTCTTTTCATTCTCTTAATAGTGCCTTTCGAATAATAGAAATTCTTAATTATGGTGAAGTCCAATTCTATGTTTCTTTTTTCTTTTATGGATTGTGCTTTGGTTTTGTCTCTAAGGAATCTTTGCTTAGCCCAAGGTCACAAAATTTTTGTCTTCTAGAATTTTTTATAGTTTTAGGTTTTCGTTTAGGACTGTAATCCATTTTGAGTTATTTTTGTATAAAATGTAAGTTATGGGTCAAGGTTCAGTTTTTTTTTTTTAATAGGTTTGTCCAGTTGTTCCAACTTCATTTGTTGAAATGACTATCCTTTCTCTTTTGAGTTACCTTTGCACTTTTACTGAAAATTGGTTGACATTAATTGTGTCGGCCTGTTTCTGGGCTCTCTGTTCTGTTCCAGCGCTCTGTGTATCTGTCTTTTCACCAGTACCATATGGTATTGACCAGTGAATATTCCACCTTGTTTCTTCTGTTTTAAAATTCTTTTGGTTGTTATACTTCCTTTGCCTCCATGTAACTTTTAGAATCAGCTGGTTACTTTCTACAAAAAAGAAATCCTGCTGGAATTTTGATTTGAAATTGCGTTAAATCTCTGCATTAGTTTGGAATGAATTGGCATCTTAAAACTGAAATGTCCAGTTTACAAACGTCACATGCCTATCCACTTACTTAGGTTTTGTAGTTTTGGGGATATAAAGCTTATATATATTATGCTTTTACCTAAGTATTTTATATTTATGGTGGCTCAGTGGTAAAGATAGTATTGTAAGTAGTACTTTAAAGGAATTTCGGCTTCCAGTGTCCATTGCTATCATACAGAAACACAAGTGATTCCTTAAAAAATATTGACTTTGTATTCTGTGACCTGACTTCACTTATTAGTTCTTAGAGGTTTTTGGGTAGATTTCTTAGGATTTTCAAGTATAGAACATAGAATCTAGAAAGATGGTTATTTTATTTCATTATAATCTATATGTTTTTAAAATTCCTTTTTCTTGCCTTGTTGTACATGCTAGGACTTCCAGTATGATGTTGAACAGGGTCAGTAAGAGTAGACATCATTACTTTTTTGGGGGACCTAAAAAGGTGGGACTGGTCCTATCAGAAACCTTTTTTAGCTAAATAGCTGACATTGTTCTACTGCTAAGGAACAATTCAAGCTTTCCACTTTTTTGTGTGTGTGAAATCACAAGTAAGTAATGAAGTATGTTAAAGAGAAATATTAGTTCAAAAAACTAATTTTATGAATGAATTAGCTAGCAAGAGACAGGAGGCCAGAAAGGCTTATGTATTGTAATAGTCTAGTGTTAGTCACTCAGTTGTGTCTGACTCTTTGTGACCCCATTTTACTGTAGCCCACTGGACTCTTCTGTCCATGGGATTCTCCAGGCAAGCATACTGGAGTGGGTTGCCATTTCCTTTTCCAGGAGATTGTCTCGACCCAGGAATCGAACCTGGGTCTCCTGCATTGCAGGGCAGATTCTTAACCATCTGAGTCACCAGGAGGGGTAATTGTGGTACCAACTAGATGATGGCAGTGGAAGTGAAAAGGAAGGATCGATGTAAGAGATTTTGAAGGGGTAATTGACAGATCTTATGATGTGGATGGGGAAGGGGAAGAGGGATAGAAAGGCGTCGGAGACTGATAGCTAAGATTTAGAACCTGAGTAATTGGAGATGTCATTATTTGACAAAAAAGGTGGGGGGAGAATAAGAGGAAGGATTCTTTTGTTGGGGAAGGATGTGACTTCAGATTTCGACATGTTAAACTTGTTTTGAAAGTGAGACAATATGCGCATAGTTGGTAATTTTGTTTCAGAGTTCATGAGATTTGTCATTTATCAACCAGAAGTGACGGTTGAAGTTCTGATGGAAAAGAGGATGAGAACACCATGGGACGCACTCTAGACAAAAGCAGGCACACCTGATTTTAACTTTAGGGAATGTTCGCTTTTAAGAAAGCAGCAAAAGAGAGAAAATGGACTGTTAGAGTATAGGAGAATCAGTATTCATTTGTCATTCTTTCATTTCTGTTACTCTCTCATTTTCTTTTTAATTCACCCTGTGAATTCAGGATTGTGTAAGATCAGGCAGCCAGTGCTAGGTGCTGCAGAAAAGTTAAGAAGACTGAAGCATATGGAAGAGCCAGTAGGTTTTGAAATTAGGAGATTTCTTTTGAAAACAAAGATACCATGAAGTAAAACGGTGGTGGTAGATTGAAGGAACAGTACCGTGTTCTGAAGAGATTAATGGTGAGCAAGAAAAAGTAGCAGTTGTAGATTATTTTACAGAGATGTTTAGCAGTGAAAGGTTGAAAAAAATTTAGGACAGTAGGTATAGGAGTAAATAAGTTCAAGGTGGTCTTTGTTGTTACTTTTTAAAAAAAATAAAGAATATAGGATATCTGTATATGTTTATCTTTAAAGGGGAAAGAGTTCATGAGAAGGGAATATGTGAATGATAATAGTAATAACTAATTTGTATAGGGGTTACTATATTGATATCCTCATAATCAGCAACAAGATATTGTGAATATGGTTTGTAATTTTTTCTTAATTGAAGTATAATGCCTTTACAATGTTGTGTTAGTTTCTGCTATACAACAAAGTGAATCAGCTATATGTGTATAAGTAAGTAAGTAAGTGAAGTCGCTCAGTTGTGTCCGATTCTTTGCGACCCCATGGACTGTAGTTCACCAGGCTTCTCTGTCCATGGGATTCTCCAGGCAAGAATCCTGGAGTGGGTTTCCATTTCCTTCTCCAGGGGATCTTCCTGACCCAGGGATCGAGCCTCAGTCTCCTGTATTGTGGGCAGACACTTTAACCTCTGAGCCAACAGAGAAGCCCATATATGTGTGTGTGTGTATATATATATTTTTTTATATATATCCCCTCCCTATAGACTCCCTCCCCCCACCTAACCCCCAGTTTGTAATTATTGATGTGTGGAGTGTACCAAGGAATTGAGATAACTGTTGATTTATCAGTGCAAATATAGTTCGATTCAGTTCAGTCGGTCAGTCGTGTCTGACTCTGTGACCCCATGGATGGCAGCAGGCCAGACTTCCCTGTCCATCACCAACTCCTGGAGTTTGCTCAAACTCACGTCCATCAAGTCAGTGATGCCATCCAGCCATCTCATCGTCTGTCATCCATTTCTCCTGCCTTCAGTCTTTCCCAGAATCAGGATCTTTTCCAACAAGTCAGCTTTTTGCATCAGGTGGCCAAAGTACTGGAGCTTCAGTTTCAGCATCAGTCCTTCCAATGATTATTCAGGGTTGATTTCCTTTAGGATTGACTGGTTTGATCTCTTTGCAGTCCAGGGCACTCTCAAGAGTCTTCTTCAACACCACAGTTCAAAAGCATCAATTCTTTGGTGCTCAGCCTTCTTTATGGTCCAACTCTTACATCCATACATGACTACTAGAAAAACCGCAGCTTTGACTATATGGACCTTTGACTGTATGGCAAATATAGAGTCTCCAGGAAATTATAAGTAAACTGCTCCACAGATGAACAGAAACCAGAAATGTGAGCAAATTTTCTGGTTAAACTTGTTTGTATGTCTCAGTGTAGTCCAGTTTGACTTCCTATTGTTTGGGTTACTTTTGGCTTTAATCGCTAGTAATGGGGCTACTGTTCCTTCATTAGAAACTGAGATACTTCTCATGATTTTCTTGTCATTCTTTAGACCTTCTAAAATGTTACCCTATTTCTTGTAACAGACTGAATGGTTTACCTTTTCATGTTAATCTTTGTATGTTTAAAATAATTGTAAAATTTAAATGTTTCTTCAAGCACATGGCTCAATAATACTGATATGTACCTTGCTCCGCGTGAGGCCTATTACATTTCTTTTTGTACAATTAGAAGACTTATTCCTGTTGGCTTGCAACTTTCTCGTATCCCGAGGTGCCCAAACAGAAATTTGCTTCTCTATTTTTAGGCACTCATAATTTATTCTTTGTTTTGAAAACTTGCTTGGACATACCTATCATGTTAAATCTCAGTCATTGTGTGAAATAGATATTGTAAAGCTGTTTGATAGACCCAGAAAACAAAGTTTAGGACAGCTACGTTGTTTGGGATTACAGAAAGTAATAAAAATCTGGAAATTGAGCCCATATTTTCCAACTGCAAGTCTTGTCCTAGTCCTCTTATTGATATAATAATTGTTGTGTGTGTGCTCAGTTACTCAGTCATGTCCAACTCTTTGGACCCCATGGACTCCAACCCACCAGACTCCTCTGTCCGTGGAATTTTCCAGGCAAGAATACTAGAGTGGGTTGCCATTTCCAACTCCAGGGGATCTTCCTGACCCAGAGATGGAACCCTTGTCTCTTATGTCTCCTGCATTGGCAAGCGGATTCTTCACCACTGCACCACCTGGGAAGCCCCAATATCATGATTACTTTACATCATTTACTCCTTACAACAACTTGACCTTATATTGTATTTCAGGCTCTTCTTTTCATAGAAATAGTATTCCAGCCTTATTTCCTTTTTGGAGAAGGAAATAGCAACCCACTCCAGTATTCTTGCCTGGAGAATTCCATGGATGAGGAGCCTGGTAGGCTATAGTCCACGGGGTCACAGATAGTCGGATACGACTAAGTGACTTAACACTTATTTCCTTCTAATTTGGCCACATAGCAATACATTTTTTATATTTTCATATGTAATTTTAAATTGTTTTATTATTTGCAGATATCAGTTCCTTTTCAACTTAAGAAAATAATTAAAAACTTATAAACAACTTCTATGAAATGGAACAAAGAATTTCCATATATCCTTCAGCCAGATTTATTTATTGGTAACATTTTGCTGTTTTCAGTTTATTATTTTCTCTCTCCTTCTTTCTCCATGTATATTTAAGTATGCACACATACACACAAGTCTTTTTTCTGAACCATTTCAGAGTAAGTTGCAGACATTATGCCCTTTTACCCCTAAAATACTTCAATATTGCCTAGGAAGTTCTTTTTCTTTTAAAAATTGGTTGTTAGGGACTTCCCTGGTAGACAGTGGATAGGAATCTGCCTGTCAGTCCAGGGCACATGGGTTCAATCCCTGGTCCGGGAAGATTCCACATGCCGCAGAGCAACTCAGCCTGTGTGCTTCAGCTGCTGAGCCCACTTGCTGTAGCTACGGAAGCCCGTGTGCCTAAAGCCTGTGCTCCACAATGAGAGGAGCCTCTGCAGCGAGAAGTTCCAGTGCTGCACCTAGAGCGTAGACCCTGCTCGCCACAACTAGAGAAAAGCCCGTGCACAGCCACGAAGACCCAGGACAAACAAAAATCATAAAAACACATAAACTGCTTTAAAAAAAAAAAGAAGGTTGTTAGATAAATCCAAGACTTCCTGGTGGTCTGGTGGTTAAGGCTGCGTGGGCAAGCACAGGGTCCATCCCTGGTCCAGGAACTGAGATTCCGCATGCTGTACAGTGCACGCCCCACTCCCCCAAAAGTTAGGGCTTTGTGGGTAGAATTCTTTTATTTACTTTCTCAGGTGTGTTTCGTAGATGGATTATATTGTTTGGTGTGAGACCTGTGATTTAACTGAAATATTTTTTCATCAATGTTTCTTTGGACCATTTGTTACTGCCCCTTTTGGCTTTGTTCTTTTTGGCTCTCACCTCTGGTTTCTGACACACCTAATTCAAGTGTGAGAGCTTTTTGCCTTACCCTACATAGGCCATTCAGAGCCTGAGAATCTTTTTCTGCTACTGCCTTTTTCCCCTTGGCTCCCTGAACTCACGGGTGTGTATCATAGGGCAGGCTGAGTTTCAGTGAGCTCCTCACGTGGATGCTGCTGCCAAGTTCTTTTGGCTTTGAGCAGAGTGGAGGCTTGGTCCTTGTCATTCCTTTGCAGCAGTTAAGCTGAAGGAATGCTGCATGGCTTGTTGGAAATTGCTTAGTGGCCTCCGTTGGGGTGTGTATGAGGGTGTGTATAGAGAGTTGAGGGTCTTGTAGTCTGTGTGGGAGACGTGGGATCTTTCCTGGTGCTATGCGCTAATCATCAGGCAGTATTTATTGAGTGCTTCCTTATGACTAGCACTGTGTTAGGAGCTTTTGGAATAGTATAATAAAATGCATAATTAAGTCACAGTAAGTAGTCAACCAATTCTGTGTCGTGTCTCCCACTTACCAACTTTGATTTGAGCAAGTTAATATCTTTAAGCTTCCCTTTATGCTTCTGTAAAATGGAACTATTAATACCTACTGATTGGGCTGTTATGAAGACTGAATAAAGAATGTAGGTATTGTTTAGCACATGTCTGATACTAGCTAGTATTCCATTTCATACAGTCATGGTCAGGATATATGACTGACACCATATAAAACAAAGAGTAATAAAAACAAATAGAGAATAACACGACACTATAATGTATAATCAAATACTTTAATTGTGACCTGTAGATTATAAATAGTCTGGGAATTTAGAGAAGGGAAAGAACATTCTTGTGCAACCATTTAATGTTCCTGTGCCTCAGCTTTTCCACTGAACACACTATAGATAGTGCTAGGTGATCTGAGAAGGACGAAACTGTTACAGCATTTTTGTTTTTTTAGGTCATCCATATGATGGTGAGAAGGAAAGGAGAAGCTTGGGCAACTGTTAGAACCAAATTTAGTATTTAACATTCTTAATTTTTTCCTTATGTGGACCTGGCGGCCTTATAGGAAAACTTAAAGGTGAATATTAGAAGCATTTTCTTCCAAGGAAATTTTTGCCTCTTGCTTCTTTGGCATTTTAATTAGTTGAAGATTATTGTTGGTCAATGGATGGCCTCTATTGGTGACTGCCTTGGATATAATCTGAGGATTAAGTGATTTGTAACCCAAATTATCTCTCTGATCTCTGGCAGAAAAAAAAAAAAATGTGACATACAAACAAACAGGGCAGAAGAAGATTTCTTTGTTTTTGGACTGAATATTAAGGACATATGGTTTACTCACCATGAAGGTTTCTCTGGGATGGGACATCTTTACTCAGTAAAGTGATAACATGCCCCTCCCACCTTTAAATAGGCTTTTATAGCCTTGGGCATGTAAAACACCTTTAAAATTTTCTGTACTCAAAACATCCAAAAGAAACTGTTTCAATTTCCCGGTTTGGTATGTGTTTACTTGGTAATTTTTTTCTTAGCCTGGTTGTGGAAAGTTCACATTGGAGTTTTATTTTTGTCCAGATCAACTTTCTTCTCCTAGAAAATTTGAGAGAAGTCTCCTATGAAAGTAAGGCTGCTCACACCTTTTCCCCCTGCCTGTTGAGTGTTTCTCCTTTTTGTTGTTGGGCTTATTTTTTTGGTTGGGGGAGGGCTATGTATTGTTAGCCAAGGTTTCAAGTTTATAGTGTGAGGTGAGGCAGCGTTGATCTTGGCAGAACAACACAAAGCTAGTAGAGTCATTAAGTGACGCAAGCTTTTGATTATTTATTTTTTTTCTTTCTGTTAAAGCTCTCTGGCACAGCTGGCTAGTCTGGTCACGGAGGAAAAGAGAAGAGATTTTCTGAAGTTGTGGATGGAATAATAGAAGATGTTTGGGACATACTAAAGAACAGCAGCAGAGCAACAACAGCAGAAACTCCATGTATTTCAGACAAACTTCTTAGCTTTCTGAAATCTATGTCAATTGCTTAGAACTTGGGTTTTTACTTCAGAGGATGATGGGACAATGGGACAAGGCAGTAGAAGGCGAGGAGAGTTGTGCTGGATTCTTGGTTGTCTGTCTGCCTCTCCTTCCAGTTGGGAAAATCTTCAATCCGCAGGAAGCATTATAAACAAGCCTAAAGAACACACTCTACCCTGATCCTGAATTCTGTTGGAGTTGAGGATTACAGCCACTTCACCAGGATTTTATGGAGGCAGTTCAAGAAAAATAGAAGGAAACAATACTTAAGGATTTCTCTGTTTGAATTTGTCCTGTGCCATGTTAAATTTTAGGCATTGTTTGGAACAAGTTGAGGACAGCTCTGGCTTGTGGATCTAAGGATGCCTGAGTTTCTTGAGCTACCTATATGATGTTTGAAAGGTTGTAAATTCAAAGTCCTTCAACATAAATTTGTTAAATTCTGGATTCTGTTTATATTAAGGACTTCAACAAAGACTAAGGACTCCCCCAAAGATACAAAATATTCTCTCGTTTTCAGCCTAAAACAGTAATGAACAGTAATGTCTTGGAAGAGAAATTATTTTTCAGGGGGCCGTGGTAGTGTCCAGGGGATGTTTGCACCTCGAAGCTCAACCTCCATAGCTCCCAGCAAAGGCCTCAGCAATGAGCCAGGACAAAACAGCTGCTTCCTCAACAGTGCCTTGCAGGTAAGGATAATTTCTTTTTGGTGAACTTCGACTTCTAGTTGCTGATGCTGTATTTCTGGTTACTTTTTAAAATCTGATACTTGAGAGTCTCTGTTTGAGGTCAGCAGCTTAAGATGATTTTTTAAGTTCATCTCTGTGATCATAGGCAAGTCACTTTATCTCTTTGAGTCTCAATTACCTGATTTGTAAAAGAGATTAATAATGATAATAGAAATAATAACTAACTACTACTTGCCTGCCTAAAGGGAGGTACATGGACTAGGTCGTACTACTTGTTTAGTGATTTTGTTCCTGAATAGTCTCTACTGTTTCTCTTTTTTTCCATTTGAGACTAAGGTGTCTCATCACTCTGGTTGCTTTCCTCCAGTCTAGAAAGCAAAATTCTTTCCATAAGTCAAAGATTTTCAGGTATGTTATTCTTGTCTCATAATATTCAGGCTCTCAGCACACCCACTGATTGGGGTCCAGTCTTTGCCCACTTCTTTGTCTCCTTCCTCTGAGCTCTCCTATAGTATCTGATTAGATATGCCGGCACAGAGGTGGTAGAAAATAAATTCCCCTAAGTTGATTCTCTACTCTGAATTTTCCCTTTTGGTCTTGCTTGCCACATTAGCCTTCTCAAAACCCCAGTGTTTACTGTCTGTCTTCCTGTCCTGCCCAATCAGGGCCATAGTGTGACAGATTCATCCCTCTCAGTCTAACTTTCAAGTGATAACTTTCCCCTTTCTCTCTTCTTCAGAGTAAGAGTAAATTTTAAGATAATTATGCTTGGGTAAAGTATTAATTAGCTTTACACCTCAGATATATGAGAAAATAAGTTGTTATGAGAGAAAAAAAAAGACATGACAGTGTATTTGGTATAAAAAGCACTGGACTTAAGAATTAGGAGACCTGGGTCCGAGTTTTAGCCTTTCTTTAGACTAGCCTCGTGACTTTGTACAGGTAATAGTATTTTAGTTTTCTCACTTGTAGTTCAAGAATCTTGTCAAGCTTATTTACTTACTTATTTTGTATTACGAATTTTCATGCACACATCAACCAGGCTCAACAGTGGTTAACATTTACCAGTCTTAGTTCATTCATTGCCGCTACTCAATTATAGAACATATAATTTATCCACATATACATATTTCTATATTGATACTTGAAGACATTGATAGTTTTGGAGTGCCTGTTATAATCTTGTTACAAGTTAAAAATAATTGTTTCTATGAGCTAATATTCTAACTTTTATGGTATGAAAGCTATGTTCACCGCAAGTGTATTGAACCCATTACATTTATTATAAAAAGGTGTTACTTATTTGGGAGTGTAGCATATTTCAACAAACGTTGGAAATATATACCTATAGATACCTAAGTATCAATGTGAAGATGCCCCAGAGGTGTCTATTATCTGGTACACCTAAAGTGTAGTGCCTTTTCAGATATGATGCTTTTATTTTATTTTATTTTTAATATGATGCTTTTAAAATGTTTTCCAGATAAGAGAAGCTTCCTAAGGCCTTTATGCTATATATTACACTGTTTCTTTTTTAACTAAAGTTCAAAGTTTATTCAGATTTCCTAAGTTTTTTACATAGTGTCTTTCTGTGTTCCAGAATCCAATCCAAGATACTGCATTTACTTGTCATATCTCCTTGTCACATTCCTCTTGGCTGTGATAGTTTCTCACAGTTTCCTTGTTTTGATAATCATGACAGTTTTGAATAGTACTAGTCAAGTATTTAGTAGGATGTCCCATTATTGGAATTTGATGTGATTCTCATGATTAAACTGGGGTTATGAGTTTTTGAGAGAAATACCGTAAAAGTAAAGTGCTGTTCTCATCACTTTCTGTCAAAGTTGCATTCTATGAACAGATTTATCACTGTTGATTTTACTGTTATTTTTAAAAATTCTGTTGACTTAAGGAGGTCACACCTCTCTCAGAAAGGTCCCAAAATGAAGAAATCTAACAAAGACAAAATTCCACACTACAATTCAAGCTTCTAAATAAGTTTTTAAATATTTTTGCTTTTCTTGTGTGAACCATTAAAATAAATCCTTATTCTGCAGTTTTTAACCCGTAAAATACCTCTTTAAGATCACATTTGATATATGTCATACTTGAAGACATTGATAGTTTTGGAGTGCCTGTTATAATCTTGTTACAAGTTAAAAATAATTGTTTTTCTCTGTGTGATCTACTTTATATTTGAATTAGTGTTTTTTCCATAATATGGTCATCTGTGCCTCTGATTGGATACTTCACTTTATTTGGACTTTTTTTGATACATTAGAATGAACTTTTCTCTTGAGAGTAATGATGTCTTCTGTGATTATTACCTATGTTTGCTTGACTTCTTGATTTAAATGGGGAGTTTTTGTAGCGTAATGAAGTATCTTCCCTTTTCCTCAGGTTTTATGGCACCTGGACATCTTCCGACGTAGCTTTAGGCAGCTTACAACTCACAAATGCATGGGAGATTCCTGCATCTTTTGTGCTCTCAAGGTAAATACTTCAAACTTGTTTCCTCTCACTGTCATTAGGTTGCCAAATGATCAGTATTGAGGTGGTTTGATTATTCAGATTGATGCTAAAGAATTTGTTACTACATTATCTGCCTATGGTTTAGTGCAAAGGATAGTATGATTAATTTTGCTTGCTTCAAAGAAATACTACTTGGTATTCTGTTTCTCTGAACCTTTTGCCCATACAACTCTATTTAATGTGATCGGGTACTATTTACATGTGCTTAGACTTTGAGTATTTATCTTAAAAGCTAATACTAAATTTTCACTTTGAAAAAACAAACAACAAGCTGTTTTTCATGGAATTAACTATTGTCTGTAAAAGCTAAATTTAGCAACAAACTGTTTCTATGAAGAAAAACCAGTACTAAAATTTTCCCATTTTCGCATTCCCTAATATTTCCCATTATCACATGTAATAGATTCTTTATATTGGTTCTGTTTTCATCTGACTCCAGTTTTTTCATTTCTGAATAAAGTGAAACTGAGGATTCATTTAGAGACAAATAAAATGGTGTAATGTGAGAGAGTTCTGACTCAGAGATTTTAGGTAAGTTGCTAAAGAGAAAGAACTAGGATGTATAAAAGGCCCATTCTCCATCAATTTTCCAACATGTATCCTCTCTGTTTTCTTGGCCCAGATATACAATGCGTTATTTGTGGTTGGATGATGAAGCTTCTAGGGTCGTTTTTCAGGCTCATGAAGTCTGAATCCTTGGTTTGTCACAAGGATGCTTGGTTGTGATCATTATTCACTTAGTTGTTTTTATATCTGAAAACAGGAATTATAACCAAAAACTCCAGGATTATTTCCTAGTTAAATTTGCAACAGCTGAGTCAAAACAATTTTTTGGCCAACATCAGTTTGAAGTTTTAGTCCATGGTAGGCTGATATCTCTGGAAAGAGATAACTGAGACTTCTGAACTTTTTGCCACTAGGGTCACAAATATCTTTTTTTTTTTCCTAATTCTTTGTTTGCAACCATTATAGCTTAGCAATATATAGAATATAAATCATTGAGGACCTCCTTGGCAGTCTAGTGGTTAAGATTACTTGTTTCCACTACAGGGGACATGGGTTCGATCTCTGGTTGGGGAACTAAGATCCTCTGTGCCTCTTGCTGCTACTGCTGCTAAGTCACTTCAGTCATGTCCGACCCTGTATGACCCCATAGACGGCAGCCCGCCAGGCTCCCCTGTCCCTGGAATTCTCCAGGCAAGAACACTGGAGTGGGTTGCCATTTCCTTCTCCAATGCATGAAGGTGAAAAGTGAAAGTGAAGTCGCTCAGTCGTGTCCGACTCCCAGCGACCCCATGGACTGCAGCTCACCAGGATCCTCCATCCATGGGATTTTCCAGGCAAGAGTACTGGAGTAGAATGCCATTGCCTTCTCCGTCTGTGCCTCTTAGTGCAGCAAAAAAAAACAACAAAAAATAAATTATTGGTTAATTGAGGAGTTTAAATGTGAAATTTTAATGAAACCAGATTTTTACAAGTTGTAACATTTCTGACTATACCCATTCAGACAGAAGTCCATTCAAAAGAGCATTTGGCTTGATTTTCTGAAAGGTACATTGACATTAAGTATCTAATTTTAGATAGATAAGAAACATAGTGATCCTTTGGCCATCAAATCCAAGGGAAGTCTGGTTCATGACATTAAAACCAAAAAAACAGGGCAAATTACTTGCTAGGGATATCTGAATCCTGGGGAAATACCTGGTAGGAGAATCTCCTACAGATAGAATTTCTACAGATAGAAAACTCCTATCTGTACCAGGAAGAGATGATGGCACTTACATGACCCTCTGACATGCCTTTGATTAGTTAGGACTGTGCCATATTCTTCACTGACCCAGACTGGACTCTGGAGAATTGGTTGTCCTGGTCTTATGTTTCATTTTCCAGAGGGACAAATTGTTACTTTAATATAAATCAATACAATTATATAAGTCAGAGAGATAAAGAAAACCAATCACCAGACTTTATGGGACACCTTCTGAGACATCTAATTTTTCAAGCTAGAGGGCTAAGGATGTATCTTGGGAGTTTTTCAGAGAAGCAGTTGCTTATGATAGGTAAGTAAATGGGCTTAGTGGATCAAAGATTATGATTTAGGATTTTCTAGCTCTGAGGAGGCAATGGCAACCCACTCCAGTACTCTTGCCTGGAAAATCCCATGGATGGAGGAGCCTGATAGGCTGGAGTCCATGGGGTCGCTGGGAGTCGGACACATCTGAGCGACTTCACTTTCACTTTTCACTTTCATGCGTTGGAGAAGGAAATGGCAACCCACTCCAGTGTTCTTGCCTGGAGAATCCCAGGGACAGGGGAGCCTGGTGGGCTGCCATCTCTGGGGTTGCACAGAGTTGGATACGACTGAAGCGACTTAGCAGCAGCAGCAGCAGCTCTGAGGATGTGTTGGAATTCTGGTGCTTTCCTCATCAATCACATCATTGCCTGGTCTGTCCATTAGATTTCTTTTCCTTCACTGATGGTTTTGCTATGTAAAGTGAAAGTTGCTCAGTTGCGTCTGCCTCTTTGTGACCCCATGGACTATATAGTCTATGGAATTCTCCAGGCCAGAATACTGGAGTGGGTAGCCTATCCCTTCTCCAGGGGATCGTCCCAACCCAGGAATCGAACTGGCGTCTCCTGCATTGAAGGCAGATTCTTTACCAACTGAGCTGTCAAATTTGCTATCTTGGAAGATTCAAAACTTGATTTTTTTTCCTAAAATGCTTTTCAATCCCTCAGTGCTAAATAAATGTTAAATAATTAAGCTCTAGTTTTTAAGTTTTAGAAGAAACTATGAGGGAGTATCATGGCCTAAGTGATAGAGAGGATTTAATAAGTAAGTCATGAAAAATACAAAGCTAAAAAGTTTGACATATTTTACTATAGAAAATTCAAGAACTTCTGTTCATCAGAGGATTTCATAAAGACAGTAAATATACAGGGCTACGAATTGTGAGAAAGTGTTTCTATTATCTATAGTCAACAAGGGTTGGTATCTAGCATAGCATTTAGAGAACTCCCATGAAGAATAAGTAAAACATAAAATGAGTCAACAGGAAAACTAACAAAAGACATAAGTAGACATTTCTCAGAATGGGAAAGCCAGTTAACTTTTAAGGATATGAAAGAGGCTTACCCTCTTTAGTAATCTCAGTCAGTTCAGTTCAGTTGCTCAGTCGTGTCTGACTCTTTGTGACCCCATGAATTGCAGCATGCCAGGCCTCCCTGTCCATCACCAACTCCCAGAGTCCACCCAAACCCATGTCCATTGAGTCAATGATGCCATGCAACCATCTCATCCTCTGTCATCCCCTTCTCCTCCTGCCCTCAATCTTCCCCAGCATCAGGGTCTTTTCCAGTGAGTCGTCTCTTCACATCGGGTGGCCAGGGTATTGGAGTTTTAACCTCAACATCCATTGAGTAATCTAAAAATGTTAATTAAACCATACCCTTCAGATTAGTAGAAATTTAAAAGTTGGGTAAAATTGTTAACTAAAAGGTAGAATAATGAGAATTTATGTGCATTGTTGATTGGAATATAAATTGATACCACTATTTAGGAAACCAAGTTGTCATTGCATTTGTCAAACAAAATTGAGGTAACAGGTATCCTGCTGCTGCTGCTGCTGCTGCTAAGTCGCTTCAGCCGTGTCCTTCTCTGTGCGACCCCAGAGTCGGCAGCCCACCAGGCTCCGCCGTTCCTGGGATTCTCCAGGCAAGAACACTGGAGTGGGTTGCCATTTCCTTCTCCAATGCATGGAAGTGAAAAGTGAAAGTGAAGGCGCTCAGTCGTGTCTGACTCTTCGCTACCCCATGGACTGCAGCCTACCAGGCTTCTCCATCCATGGGATTTTCCAGGCAAGAGTACTGGAGTGGGGTGCCATTGCCTTCTCCGAACAGGTATCCTGCTGCTGCTGCTAAGTCACTTCAGTCGTGTCCGACTCTGTGCGACCCCAGAGACGGCAGCCCACCAGGCTCCCCTGTCCCTGGGATTCTCCAGGCAAGAACACTGGAGTGGGTTGCCATTTCCTTCTCCAATGCATGGAAGTGAAAAGTGAAAATGAAGTTGCCCAGTCATGTCCAACTCTTGGCAACCCCATGGACTGCAGCCTACCAGGCTCCTCCATCCATGGGATTTTCCAGGCACGTGTACTGGAGTGGGGTGCCATTGCCTTCTCCGAACAGGTATCCTGCTACTCAGTAATTCTACTCCTAGATATTCCCTGTAGAAAACTTCCTGTACGTACATACCAGAAGATATCTTAGAGGATATTTAAGGTAGTATTTTTCTATGATTACAGAAAAATGGAAGCAACTCATTCCAACTATAGTGTAATGAATTAAAAATTATGGTTTATTCCCAGAGTAAAATACTATATAGTAGTGATAATGAATAGTTGGCAGCTACATATATCAACTTAAATTAATCACAGAAGCATTACAGACAGTCCTTGACTTATGATGGTTTGACTTATGATTGTTTTGACTTTATGATGATACAAAAGCAATATGCATTCAGTAGAAACCTTATTTTGCATTTTGATTTTTTTTCTTGGGCTAGTGATACGTGATATGATACTTTCTTGTGTTGCTGGGCAGCTATAATGAGCTGTCAGTCAGCCACAGTCAGTCATTCTCTGTCAGCCACACAATCATAAGGTTAAACCAACCAACACAGTTATAACCATTCTGTACCCCTACAACCATTCTATTTTTCATTTTCAATATTCAGTAAATTAGATCAAATATTCACTTTACAGTAAAGTAGGCTTTGTATTAGATTGTTTTGCCCAACTGTAGGCTAATGTAAATGTTCTGAGCATGTTTAAGGTAGGCTAGGCAACCCACTCCAGTATTCTTGCCTGGAAAATCCCATCGACGGAGGAGCCTGGTAGGCTACAGTCCATGGGGTCGTGAAGAGTCGAACACAACTGAGCAACTTCACTTTCCCTTTTCACTTTCATGCACTGGAGAAGGAAATGCAACCCACTCCAGTGTTCTTGCCTGGAGAATCCCAGGAATGGCGGAGCCTGGTGGGCTGCCGTCTCTGGGATCACACAGAGTCGGACACGACTGAAGCGACTTAGCAGCGGCAGCAGTAGGCTATGATATTTGGTAGATAAATTACATATATTTTCGGTAGGTTTATTGGGATGTAATCCCATTGGTTTCCTAAGATGATTGGTTTTGTATCATCTCTAAGAGCAGTAGAGATGCAATCCCATTGAATGAAAAAAGCAAGTCACTGAAGACTGCTAAACTATGATTCCATTTATATACAAAACAAAAACAGGCAGAACTAAATAACATATTGTTCAGGGATACATACATATGATAAAACTGTAGAGAAAAAAGGAATGATTTTCACAAAATTTGGGATAATGGTTACCTCTTGAAGGTGGAATGGGAAGGATATAATCAACTGGGGAGTCTCAAACTCAATTTTTCCATTTTTTTTAAGTTGTGTGGTAAGCACATGGGCTTTTATTTATTATTCTTTGGTTGCATATATCCATCATGTTTCAGCAATGTAGAAAGCCTAAAGTGTAAAGAGGGAAACAAAATAGTCTGTATTCCCTCACAGGGGTCATCATTTCGTTTTATGCCTCCTCTCTGGTCTATGATATTTCTAGTAATAAGTCTTTTTGCCCACCATTTCAGTAAAAAGAGTACTCCCCCCCATCCTTATATTGCCTTTCAATCTCTAATATCTTCCTCTTTGTTTGAACCTAAGACTGCCCTGGAGTGATATTTTGAAGTTACTCCCTTCTTATAACCCTGGAGCGGGCTTCCAGTTGTCTGTTAAATCACTTTAAAAGGCAAGATTATAGACGTGTAAAACACTAATTTCACACTTCCTTTTCCCTTCCTCTCCTTCCCAAGACTGTGTTTCCGCTATGACAGTAGATAGTGCACATAGTATGCCTGCTTCTTAGATACGCATAGAGGACGTCATTCACTCTGCCTGGCTCCCTTGTCACCCCAAACAATAGCATAAAGATAGGTAAAACAATAACACATCCCTTTTGAATCAAATCACATCTACCTGTCAGAACTCTTTTAAGAATTTATCTTCTTTACAAAGTTTTAAAAATATTCTCTCTATGCAGATCTGTGATTGACTTAACAATGTTTGGCATGGCTGAGTGGGTTTCTTCTCTCTTGGTGTTATGCTCAGTGCCTGGACCTTAATATAAACACAGCTTTTCTGGGTTCATATAGTCTTTTAGTTGCCATGCCTTCCTCTAGGTGATCTTCCCAACCTAGGGATCAAACTCAGGTCTCCCTCACTTCGGGCAGATTCGTTACTATCTGAGCCACTAGGGAAGCCTGAGTCTTTAGTAGTTCTTGGTGTTTTTGTTACGGAGTTTGGGTATTGCCTTTTTCTTTTCTGTCTTATATTCTCTCTCACTTTGTCCTGTTTAACAGATTTTCATATTGTGACATTTAGCCTCATACTTTTTTTAGTAGGTCCACTAATCTAAGCCTTCATGCCTTATTTAGTAAGGGAAGAGTGAGATATGCAGGGGTTGAGGTGGTGACAGGGAGGGTAGTCGGGGATGGTAAAGGTCAGCTGGTGAAAGAGTGAAAGGCTAGGGTTCTGTCAGCATAGCAGTTATATGGTATCCTGTGGTTAAGTTACATGTTGACTTTGAGGTGACCAGTTTGGGCATAATTCTATATTTTTTTCTCTGTGAGTATAATTGTAAGTATTTTTCTATTTAAAAAATTAAGGGAATATTTGATGAGGCCAGTAAGAATTCCTTTTTGCTGATACTTCATGACTTGTTTGCATTCTTTAGTGCTAAGTTTTATACATAAAATTCTTATTTCTTAGATTTTTTTTTTAAAACAAGAGACTCCAGAATCCCTGAATTTGAAATAGTCTGTAAAACTTGCCAATTCTATAAAGTCAGAATTCTTTATGTTAGAGCATAATTGCTAATCTCTAGAACCTACTATTAAGGGCAAAAAGAAACAAACATGTTCCTAGAGGAGTCAGAAGTTAGCCAACTTTCTCTTAATCTGATGTTTGGATGAAGGATTTGCCTTTCCAAGTCTGGCTGAAAGATATGTATCCCTGCTCTTTCTCCAGTTGTTTTTTACCTAGCACCTTAAATATACATTTACTATTGGCCTTATGTGGATACATTTGGATCATGTCTTTATTTTGTTTTTTCTTTTGGTCTGTGAACATCTGTCAATAATCCTGTCTTATAACCTTCACTGGTACAGTAGAATATGTTGTGTCCAGTACTTTTTGGTGGTTTGTACACAAAACCACAGAAAAGGACTAGTTTTGATAGTCCATTTCTTTTGGTCCTGTAAAATATACTGTTGGCTTTTTTTTTTTCTGTGTTACTTAACATTAAGTCCCTAAAGTAATTGCAGCCTGAAAATCTTCCATGCAAATTATTAATGAAGAATTTGTTAGTCTTTCTTCTTACTTTGAACCAGGATTTCTTTCAACTCTGATTTAGCAAATAGAAGGGACTTGTGTGCTCATTACCCTGTCCCTTCTAAAACACCAAATTTACTCCCATCTAGTATTACTGACCTAAACCGTTTTCATGCCTATAGCCCAGAGCTCTTACTCTGGGCTAGAATCTGCTCGTACACCCTGGCCCCCAGGGTATGACTTTACTTTAGTGTTGGTTTATTTATTTATCTCTATCCAGAGGAGGAAATCCGTCCTCTGTACTTAGTATGCCACAAAGATTTTGTTCTCCTTCCAGGGATTGTACTAGAGGCTTTGCAGTGCCAGGATGTAGGACAGAGTGTTTTTTGTTATAGGCAAAGAAGAATGCTGCATTGATTGATTAAATCCAATAAATCTTCTCAATTAGTGAATTTTTTTTTTAAGACTTAGTATAAGGCCTAAAAGCGTTGGAGAGGTGGTGATGATGGAGGTAGGGATGGAGGAAATAGGTTTTTGTCTATTAAGGTGTCCTGGAATGTATAAGTCTGTATCTGTAGAGCAGTAAGACTTTTGTGAAGGAGCAGTAAAGTCTATGTTCTGCTGATTGCTCACTTGTTAACTGGGAGGAAATTTGAGGGTTAAGGGAACAAATCTCAATATTTTTTGATTTTGTACCATGTAGCTGTTCCTATACTGGGGACTGAAACTTACACATAGGGAGTAAAGTGGTGTAAGGAATTACAGTCTGGTCATTTTTGTTTGTTTGTTTGTTTTCTGTAGATTTTAGGAATCTACATTCTTCATTGTCTTGTAGTCATTGCCACTATCAGAAAACAATAAACCCATTATCCTGGACTGACTATGTAAACCAGGAAATTAGATTTCTGGTATGTTACCCAGAAATTTTAGCTTGTAACAAACAGCCCTCACATAAGGAAGGTCCTTATGTCTAAGGCAGTGTCTAAGTTGAACTTCATTGTTTTGCCTATTTGTGGAATATGACTATTTTTGTGATCTTTCGGTTAACCTTTCTTAGTCTTTTTTTTTTTTTTTTTTTTTAACTGTTTAGCCACACTGCATACATTGCATGCAAGATCCCTGACCAGGGATGGAACCTGTGCCCCCTACAGTGGAAGCACAGATTCTTAACCACTGGACCATTGGGGAAGTCCCTAACTTTTCTTAGTTTTAAAGTTGTATTAGTCTGTCCCTAAGGTTTCTGAGTTAATTTAACGATTGACATAACTTGGATAGTATAAAACTTAAGCTCTTATCCTTTTAAAAATTATATATGTGCGGCTGAGTCTCATTGCTGTCCACCTGAAACTATCATGGCATTGTTAATTGGCTATGCTGCTACTCCTAAGTTAGTTCGGTCATGTCCAGCTCTTTGCGACCCTATGGACTGTAGCCCATCAGGCTCCTCTGTCCATGGGATTCTCCAGGCAAGAATACTGGAGTGGATTGCCATGCCCTCCTCTAGGGCATTCCTGACCCAGGGATTGAACCTGCATCTCTAATGTCTCCTGCATTGGCAGGCAGGTTTTACCACTAGCATCACCTGTTAATTGGCTATACTCCAATATAAAGTTAAATAAAAAGCAAAAATGAAATTCTAGAGTTCAGAATTTTACATGATATTTCAAATAGAGAATATGACTACAGGGAAAAATTTAGTAGATCACCATGATTCTTTCCTTTCCAGAGTTTATGGCAGAACCTGAAACTTTTACAATCTCACAATCCTTGTGCTTGTCCGGAAGGTTTCCGTGTTTTATTTCCCCATGGAGTGAATGGTTAGGATATTGATTCTCAAAATTTGATTTGAATACTGTTGGTAATCTATATGGTCCTACATTTTTGATCTTGGCAAAAACTAGCAGATTGACTTATATTTTAGTTTAGTTTAGCTCAATATTAGTTTATGATTGCCCACTGAAAGCAGTACTATTCCCTGATGAATCTGGCCTATTTATGCCTCTGTGTCTACCTGTCCAGTGTCTTGAAGTCTTGGTATTTCTATCTGGGTCTCTACCTTTGTGTGTATGTGGGTGTCTTTTTTGTATGAGTGGGAGGAATGAGTGTGAAAGGTAGTTTATGATGGTCTTTTACTTCACCGCTGCAAGTCCAAGGTTTTAGATTATGAACTGAGTGCAGATAAAGCCCTGAACTCATTGGGAGATAATGGTATTGATAACTGAGTTTAATTTAAAGGAACTGATAATAGGGTATGTGGTTAATTTTCTAATTAGGAAGTCCAGAGGCTATTTTAAGACGTAAGGTTAAAGAATCCCAGGAAAGAAACTGGCCAGCTGTTTTCTGCCTCCCCCAAAGTTTGAGCAGGTGTTTCTGTTGAACCAACTGGATAGCTTTTTCTAAGACTGTGGTAATAGTATTATGGTTATGTTTTAAACTAGAAGTGTTCTTATTTTTTAGAGGCATCTTCTGAAATATTTACAGATGGATAATGTCTGGTATTTGTTTCAAAATGGTCTGGGAAAGGGGTGAGTGGGTGGGTGGTATATATAGAATAAGCTTGGCCACAGGCCAATAATTGTTGAGAATGGATAATGGGTACAAGGAAATTTATTGTGCCGTTTTGTCTAACCTGATATGTTTGAACTTCTTTTCAACAAATGTTAAAAATCCAGTGTTACTCTTTTGGGTGCCAGAATGGTAAACATTTAAACATTCTTTCTCCTCTTGAAAGAAAACGTTCAGCTTTCTTTTGAACACACAAAACTAGGGTGAAATTTCTCTCTTTCAGCAGTCAGTGACCCACTAGGAGTAGCTCCTTTATCTTCCTTTCAAAGGATTGTGTTTACAAACAGGCTCAATTGGCCATATCTAGGTTTAAGATTTATTTAGGTGTATGATTTCCAGGAGGTGTGGGGAAAAAAAAGATAGTTATAAGAGCCAAAATTATAGATTTGGGAAGCTCAGAGCAAGAAGAGAAATCCAGAGAACTGAGTTAGTAGCAGTGTGTAACATGCCCTTGTATAAAGTATTGCTGGACACCTCTCAGAGGTGAGTTGGACTGCCAGCTAGGGCACTTTCCAAAAACCTTGGGTCCATAAAGCATCAAATTTAGTGACAGCCCTTTTCCTTGACCTGTATCTTCCCTACTCATGACTTCTTTTTGATACAAAGCTAGGAAGTTCTGAGAGAGAAATAATCAGCTATTCCTTGCTTAAAGACAAAGTCTGTGTTTTAGGGGAAAGAAAAAAAAATCTCAAGCAACAGCTGCATTTGTACATGCCAAAGTACAAAGACTTTCTGTCTTTATGGCGCTTTTATCTTATTTACATGGTTTTTACTAATCCAAATAATTATATGCCCATGTGGGTAGAATTGTTTTGCTACTTGATCCAGGAGAGATGGGTGGGGAAGCACCTGCTTTTAGTCATTAAAGTCTTGTTGCTTTTGCACCACATCCAAGAAAATAGTTAATAAACAAAAAGTAATTTGCCTTTTCCTGAGAATGGAAAGGAACACCTCTTTGGTTTCACTCTGTGAAGAAGAGCAGAGAGAAACCTCAAAGTTGGGTTTTCTATTTATTGAAATGAAACTGACAGGGACCCCACAGAGGAAAATGATTCCTGGGTTTTGGTTCTTCCTGCCCTCTCTCCCTCTCTGCCATAGAGCTCAGCAACTGGAAGAATACCAGTTTTTGTTCCTTACTGGTGCTACCACCTGTTCTTATTGCTGAACTAAATGTTCTTGGCTTTCTTTGGTGTGAATAGGATCTCCCTCTGGGAAAGGTGGGAGGAGGGCGAAAAAGGGAACAGGAGAAGGCTCGTTCCAGCCTTGTGCTCATGTGAGAGGGACACACAGAGTTAGTGTGCTGCCCTAACAGAGGGGCTTTGTGCTACAGCTTCTTCCAGAGCTGTGGCTCCACAGATGCATGCTGGGCAGGCTTAGGCTGCTTCATCCCTGATGCACAAGCTTGTTCCTAACAAGACCGATAATAATTGAAATAAGAAAAGAAAGAATATGCAAGCAGAGGCTATTCTGAAAAGATATTCAGTGTGTATGGAGAAAGCTGTCTGTAATTAAGAGGTTAAAAAAGAGTAGCGTGGGGATGATGCCGCTGAACACAAGTGCCAGATCTGTTGTTGCATATGCACTGTGGATGCAGGCAGAGCTCTGACTGTAAGTCTTTCTTTCCCTTGTTATCTAGGTCATGGGAAATCAGCCTCTTAAATACAAGCGGCAGAATAGAGAAGAGTTTCAACCTTCGTACCCAGATCTCAGAGACTGAGGAGGTAGCTCAAGGCAGAAGTGTATCTGACTCAAGGCCTTTCTTCATAGGTCAGTGCAGGCAGTAACCTAAAATAACTCCCAAATAGAATGGTAATGATAATAACAGTTAGCAGTTAGATAGCACTTTCATACTGTCAGACTAAGATATAAGTATCTAAGATATAAGTATAAAGATAGATAATTTATGTAATCCTTAAATAATCCTAGGAGGTAAATACTATTATTAATTCTCTTTTAGAAGAGGAAACTAAAGCCTAGAGAAGTTAAGTAACTTGTCCAAGGTCATATAGATGATAAATAATAGGGCTGGGATTTTGAACACAAATAGTATGTTTCCAGAGTCCATACTGTTATGCTATGCCATCTCGCCGTGGAGCTCTGTCCTTTCTCAAACAGGGTCATCGGAGCCATAAAGTATTTTGAGTGGCTGTTTTCTTAATTCTCTCTAGGATGGTAACATAACTATGTGTAGGAGAGAAGTTAATTCACTGGGAGCTGTTGATGCCTTCGAGTATTAAGGCTTAATTCTTGAGGAAACCCAGTTGAGAAAGACGAAAGGGGATGTAATTTGCATTTGTTGTGTTTGTACAGAACTCTCCTGAAACTAATTTTGTATTGGTTTGTTTTGGAACTGACTGTGGGCTCTGAACAAAGGACCAAACCTTATCTGTCCCTTGCCCAAGAGCACTGATGCCTTACCATTAATGACTGAGAAGAATGACAGGTGGGAATATGTTAGTGGTTACCAAGTTTGGCCCTGCTAAAGAGACTCTCTTTCATTATATCATCAAGTGTTCAGATCACCATTTGTACAAGCAGTCACTACTTCTTTTCCTACTTTCCTTTTCTTTTTTTCTTCACATTTTCCCAAGTTTCAAAATACCATTGGTCACTTGGTCGGTATCCAGTTGCCCTCTGGGAGTGTTCAACTGTGGACCTAGACCTTTCATTCTGGTCTAGTTTAAGGGGTCACTGATAGATGTTCTTTCACTTCCAGCAACAAATTATGGAAGATCTTGCTCTGCCTTTACCTGATCTTATAATAGACTTTTTAAAGCTTTCTAGATCAATCTAAAATAACTTAAAAGTAATTATAAGAGACCTCTGTCCCCAACTCCATGCTTGTTAAATAATACTAAATATGGTTTGTTGGTACTGCCTCCTTCATATCAAAGACTTGTTTATAGGCAAATAATAGCCAGGTACATGGTAAATTGTTCCCAAGTTACTATAGGGATAGATGTTCAATGTGTATGAGGTGGAATGATGATATTAAGAAGATAGGGTGAAGAAAACAGTTCCTACTTGAAATCAGAAGAATGAGGTTTAGTCCCATTTTGCTTGAACTGGTTGTATTACTTTAAAAGTTTTCACTCAAAAAGTTGATTCTTCATCTGCTTAAAAAGAGTAGGGACTTAGTATTTTCCCTTGATACGATCTACCCATATAAAATCATTCATTCATTTAAAACTAGATTTTTTAAAATTAAAAAAAAGTTTTTAAATTTATTTATACGCTGTTTTAGCTGTGCAGGGTCTTCCTTGTTGTGTGGTTCCCTGTCCAGTTCCGGCGAGAGGGGCCGCTCTCCAGCCGCAGTGTGAGGGCTTCTCACCCTGGTGGCCTCTCTCGTTGCGGAGCACAGGCTCCAGGGAGAGTGGGCTTCAGTAATTGTGGCGCTCAGGCTTGGCAGTTGCGGTTTCCTGGCTCCAGAGCCAGCCTCAGTAGCCATGGCCCACAAGCTTAGTTTCTCTGCAACATGTGGGACCTTCCCAGGCCAGGGATCCAACCTTTGTCTCCTGTATTGTCAGGTGGATTCTTTACCACTGAGCAACCAGGGAAGCCCGAAAACTAATTGTTGATAGCCTTTTACCTGCCAGTACTGTTCTTGGTGCGGGAGTATAGCAAGGAATTAAAGGATAGAAATTGCTGACTTCATATTCTAGGGAGTGCAGTTAGACAATAAATAAATAAAATATATGGTATGACTGTTGGTAACAAGTGCCATAGGGAAAATTAAAACAGGTAAACGTGGGAGGTTTAGGAAAAGTGGGTGAGGCTTGCTGTTTTAAATAGAGTGATCAAGGAATACTCTATTGAGAAAGTAATGTTTGGATAAAAATCGGAAGGGAATGAGTGACTGAGGTACTGCAAGTAAAGTGTCAAGTAAAATGAGGACCAAGAATTAGCCATTTTAGGTTGATGGGACCTCTTATTGTTAGCTCACATAGGTATTTTGATAAAAGTGATATCATTTCTCGTCTCATTCGTAAGTCTGAAAAATAACCCTGGATTTTTTTTTTTTTATATGAATAATTACTAACAAGGATTTCAGGAGAGTGACCTTCTTTGTCATGTTGATATGTAACTCACTGTTGGGGGAGTAGTTTATCTGGGTGGCTTAGTGTGGATCTGGGCCGTGTGATGTCAGCAAACACATTCTAATCTCAGGGTGGAGGGCCTAATACCACTGGGGAAGACACCCCAAGCCAGGTGTCACTTGTTGCCACTCTTTGTTTCCATTCTCTGCATATCACATTCACCATTGTTTCAAATACAGGTAAAGATGGAGAAGGCAGATACATTTAGTTACACCAAAATAAAAAACTACTGCGCTTGAAAGATACCAGAATACTAGAAGAGGTATTTGCTCTAAGTAGTGCTCACAGAAGACCCAGAAAAACTAATGCAGCTAGAAAGACTAAAATTAACCAGTTTGACTATATTAATTGCTGACAAGGATACGGGGCAGTTTATTTATATTCATGCACTGGTAGAAGTTTAAGTTGCCATAATCTCTTTATAATAGCAAAAAAGTGGAGACTGCCAAAATTTCTGTCAATTAAAAAATGATAAATAGGTGTGATAGAGTAACCTGATGTAATGCATACAGCAAGGAGAAGGGATGAAATGTGTGGATAATTTCAAAAACAATGCTGAATTTTTTTTAAAAA
The DNA here is from genome assembly GCF_016772045.2 of Ovis aries. Taxonomy (NCBI): domain Eukaryota; kingdom Metazoa; phylum Chordata; class Mammalia; order Artiodactyla; family Bovidae; genus Ovis; species Ovis aries. Next base: position 28,739,144 of record NC_056078.1, on the reverse strand, counting down.
GTAAAATTCAGTGTGATACTTTTTACATAAACAAAGAACATATACACACAAGCATACTATATGTTATTGAGAGATAAATATACACACACACACTTACAAATATATATAAAGTATTAAAAACAAAAGATTGTGCTATGAACTCATGATAGTGAGTGGCTGGTCTTAAAGGAGACTTTAGCTTTATCTGCAGATTAGAAGTAAACATGATAGAATGTTTATTTCTGAGTGTTAGACATGTACGTATTTGTTATTCCGTTTACTTTTGGGTAATTTTATGGTGGCTAAACAGTTTAAAAGAAGAGGGCCAGATTTCATAGGATGAGTCACCAGAGAATAATTAACCAGTTTATTGACGTGTAATTTATCTTTATTTACTATAGACCATTTATCTCTTTATATATCAGAGGAAATGAGGTAACTGCATTTCTTTAATGCATGACAACAGTTTCTCCTAATGTGTCCTTAATGGTATATCACATTCAGATGGAAGAGCAAGGATCCTTATGAGCTCATGTCATTGCCCATTCTTATGAATCTTGTTTTTCACTTTTTTTGTTACTTACTGCAGGCATATCAACTCCTGGAAGGTACATTTGGTTCCATAGCTATAAGCATGGAGATGCTAGCATGGCAGACTGGGATGCATAGAAGCTGAGTAACAGCATTGTGCTTTTCCCCTTGTCTAACCTCTTCTCCACAGGGAATCTTTAACCAGTTTCAGTGCAGTAGTGAAAAAGTGCTTCCATCTGACACTCTCCGCAGTGCCCTGGCAAAGACTTTTCAGGATGAACAGCGTTTCCAGCTGGGAATTATGGATGATGCTGCGGAGTGCTTTGTAAGTGCTGGCCTCTGGCCCTCTTTGATACGGGGTGAGACTGTGGATGGCCTCCGTCAGGGACTTGTTACTTTACTGTGGTATTTACTGTATTCCTCATCTCTACAGCTGGCACTAGAATTTCCCTAGTTTCTCAGAGCCGTAAGTTGTCTCTGCTGAGTGTGAATTCATTCTCAGTATGAATTGCCTAGTGGGTTTATTCTTTTTCCTTCAGGCTTAGGGTCGTTTCGTGCTTGTCCTTGCACAGAACAGTAGCTCTCACCTTCAGAGGAGACAAGGCTCATTATGTAAATATAAATTACTGGGTCCTACTCTCTTGAGTTTCTGATTTGGTAGGTTTGGTAGGTTTGGTAGGGCCCAAGAATATCTGTAACAAGTTCCTAGGTGGGCTAATCCTGATACTACTGGTCTGGGGAACCACACTTTGAGAGCTCCTGCATTACCCAGGATAATTAAATAGAGAGTAGCTGAGTCCTTAGCGCAAACATGGTGTGCTACTTTTGGTGATTTTTAGTAGATAAGCCTCACTTTTTTCAACTCCAGGTGCCACCCATCAATCTTCAGAAGGCTCTCTTTGTGCAACTATTAAACAGTCTGAGTAATGTACATCCTATTACAGGTTAAAATGTACCCCTGAGAAACTGGATCCCTGATTTATTGCTGGTAGGAATCTGTAATGATCTAGCCACTCTTGAGAACGCTTTGGCAGTTTCTTTCTCCCCTGGCTGCACTGCACAGCATGTGAGGTCTTAATTCCCTGACCAGCGGTTCAATCCATGCCCCCTGCAATGGTAGTGCAGGGTCACAACTGCCGGACCACCAGGCAAGTCCCCTGGCAATTTCTTAAAACACTAAACTGGAAAACTACCATAAGATTCAGAAGTTAGATTCCTAGGCATGAATCCCAGAGAGATGAAAACATATGTTCATATGAAAACCTACCCATGAATATTCATAGAAGCTTTATTTATAATAGCCCCAAAGTAAAAAGTCTGAAATACTTTTAATGGATAGATGGTGAGACAAACCGTGGTACTTCTATGCCATGGAATACTACACAGCAGTAAAAGTAAACGGTTGATGTGCAGCTACTTGGATGATCTAAAGGGAATTATGTTGAGTGAAAAACGCAGTATCAAAAGGTTGATCCCATTTATATAGCATTCTTTTTTTTTTATAGCATTCTTAAAATAAAAAAATTTTAGAGATAGGAGCACATATTAGTGGTTGCTAATATGTTAAGGTTGGGGTTGAATGGGTAAAGTTATAAAAGGATAGCATTAGGGAGCTTTGTGGTGATGAGACAGTTTTGTTATCTTGATTGTGGAGGTGTTTACATGACTATACATGTGATAAAACTGAATCGAGCTTTACAGACCCACAGATGAATGTATGTAAAGCTAGTGAAATCTGAACAAACTCTGGACTGTGCTGATATCCATTTGCTGGTTTGGGTATCATACTATAGTTATGTGAGATGCCTTCTGTGGAGGAGACTGGGTGAAGTATACATGGACTGCCTATACAATTTTTTGGGGAAACTTTCTGTGAATTGATAATTATTTCAAATTAAAAATTTTTTAAATATATCAGAGATATTCTCACCTCCCAGAAGGATTGCTGTCTCTCTGAGTAAACTGCCAACAAATTTGTGCTTTTCTTTGTTAAATGTTTTTCATACACTGCTTTTGTTCCTTCCGTTAGGAAAACCTCCTGATGAGAATTCACTTCCACATTGCTGATGAAACCAAAGAGGACATATGTACTGCCCAGCACTGCATCTCCCACCAGAAGTTTGCGATGACACTGTTTGAGCAGGTGAACCTTATCTTTATCCCTATCACTTCTTAGACCTTTTCTTTAAGAACACTTTATCTCAGGATGTAGAGTGTCACATGGGGGCCAAAGCAGTTAATGACTGTGGCCTACTGGTTTCACTTTTTTTTCCCCTGGGCTTAGTGTGTATGTACCAGCTGTGGCGCCACTTCTGACCCGCTGCCTTTCATCCAGATGGTGCATTATATCTCCACTACTTCCCTTTGGTGAGTCTTACAGCGTTTCGTTCTCTGTATTCATAGGCATTTCTGAGTTTTAACCAAAGGCTCCCAGGTAGCTTGTAGCCTTATTGCTGAGTCTTTGCTATACCATGGGATCTCAGAACAGTCATTTTGAATAACCTTTGTTCTCTTCCTTTCCTGTCCTATCGTGGGAGGAGGAATGGGGATTCTGTGAGCTTTGGATTTGGGACCAGCAGGCTTACTTACTCTGTGGGACACTGAGGCTGGTCAGGACAAGGGGTTTTAGCACAGTGGACAGAGGAAGGAAGTCAAACATGTGAGTTAGGAATCCGCATGAATGATTTATTTGATTTAGCTATAACTCTGTACAACTCCCCAAATCATCCCCCTTCAACTTCTCATCTCAAAGCAATCAGGCTATTTGTATGCTGGAAAGACGAGAAAAACCCTCACCAAGCATGTTTGGTGAGCTGCTGCAGAATGCCAGCACCATGGGGGATCTGCGGAACTGCCCGGTGAGTTGTGGGGTTCAGAGTGGAGAGGAGAGCCCTGGAGTTAGTGGAATTAAGGCAGAGCCAGTGAGAAACATGTCAAACTGACCTGATATGTGTATTTCAGAGCAACTGTGGAGAAAGGATTCGGATTCGCCGTGTGTTGATGAACGCACCACAGATTATCACAATTGGGCTGGTATGGGACTCGGACCACTCAGACTTGGCAGAGGATGTCATTCACAGCCTGGGCACCTGCCTTAAGCTGGGTGATGTGAGTGTTAATTACCTGTATCTCTCACTTGGAGTTCTTATATCTTAGTATTGCTCAAGGGCAATGAGCTCTAAACACAAAGGTATATCCTAAAGGACAAATATTAAAGAGTTTTGAACAAATGGATTGTGTGTATATGTAGACATGTATGTGCATGCATGTACGTGCTCACATACCTTCTTTGTACAGGTGGCAAAGGCTTTCTGGAAGATATGGAATGATCTTGGCCTTGAAAGATACAATGGGCAGAGTTTAGTTATTGATAAGCATGAAGTAATTCAGTACTTCCTTAGTGATCCATTGGTTAAGAATCTGCCTGCCAGTGCAGGAGACATGGGTTTGATCCCTGGTCCAGGAAGGTCCCATGTGCCACAGAGCAGCTAATCCCATGTGCAACAACTGCTGAGCCTGCAGACCCTAGAGGCTGTGCCCTGCAACAGAAGAAGCCCCTGCAGTGAGAAGCCTGAGCATCACGACTGGAGAGGAGCCGCTGCTCACTGATCTAGAGAAAGCCCCCACGATGAAGACCCAGCGCAGCCAAAAATAAATAATTTTAAAAAATCAAATAATTCATAGAGTTATCCTGTGTTCTGCTCATTGTTAGTTAATACCAGCATGTTCATCCATGGGAGGTAGTGAGGTCAAAGAGGTGAGCAGTCCTGACTAGTGCTGCTGTGGGCGATGAAAGAGGTAGAAGTTGGTCACATGAGTCCCAGATATTAAATTCATGGTGAGGAACCAGTGTCTGTTGACACTGTAACGAATTGGCTTGGAAGAGAATTCTAGTGTTTTTCCATGCATCTATTCAGGGGAATAGGGAACAGACTTCAAACATGGGGTCATTGCCTTATCAGCTGCATGTCCTAGTATAGGCACAGCCAGAATTTTCCTTCAGTTCAGAAGAAGAGCCAGGAAGCTTGTAGTTTCCTTTCTACTGGTTTCTCTCTCTGATGGTCCTGTGACTAAGGAGATCCTTTGTTGTCTTTTAATGTCATTAAGTTATGGCTGAGAATAAGTGGACTACTGGGATCTTATTTTAGATTTCCTTGCCAAAGAATCTCTGACATAATAGCTATGCACAATAAAAATCTCATTTTTTTCCAAGTTTCTGTAGCATATGTTTTCTCTTCTACTTTTGTTTTGTTTTTATGATTGCTTTCTCAACGAAACAGGTTCCTTAAGGCAAGAGTTCTTGCCTTCAAACATTTTATATGTCTCTTTGTACCCAGGACAGTGCTGGACATCTTGGAATTGAAATACTAGTAACCAGTGTGAAGCAATTCCTCCTCCTAAGGCCTTTCTTATCCTCTACTTAGTGTCTCAGGAGGAACTTTATATTTATGGCAGCAGCTGATAAATAACTTTTGAAACTTAAGAATGTTTTATTCTTTTTTTCCCCCCAACATTCCTGGCTCCTCTTAGGATAAGCCCCAGCAAGAAAAATTATTAAAATGCATGAACAAACATCACCACCTTACCAGTTTGACCATTTTCTCTCTTTTCCTTAAATTCTGCCTTTTTAGGTTCATTACTTAGGATACTATGAACTAGCAAAACAAGAAGCAAGTCAGTACCTTAATTAAGAAATGATGGAGTCTTCTGAGAGGTGATATGAGAGGATTGAGTATGTGACTCTTCTTTGCTTTCTCCTCTTTCCCCACAGCTGTTTTTCAGAGTGACAGATGACCGGGCCAAGCAGTCTGAACTGTACTTAGTAGGAATGATCTGTTACTACGGCAAACATTACTCTACGTTCTTTTTCCAAACAAAAATCCGCAAATGGATGTATTTTGATGATGCTCATGTCAAGGAGGTAGGAATATTCAAACCCTTCTTGATGTGTTTGGTGACTGGAACAGAAAACTACAGTTATTTGTCTTCAGTGTTTCATTTTCATAATTTTATTGTCTATCTGCCTGTCTTCCCCCAACAGAACAAGTTCCTTGAAGACAGGATCAATTTATCTTCTATATTGTCTTTGAATCCCCTCACCAAGCATTCAGCACAGTTCTGTATTTATAGTTAAAAGGGCTTTTTAAATACATTCATTGGTTGATTTGAGCAAAAACAATCTAATGTCTCAAATTAGTTTATAAGCTTAGCATGGAATTCAGAATTCCAAATCTTGGAATTAACAGTGAATAATGCTTTGTCTCAGGACTGCTATAAATTGTTCTCTAGTAGTTATCTCCCTGAAATACTCCATCATGGATTAACGTGTTTTGGGATAGTATAAAAAAAATAAGGCCATGATGATATTTAAAGCTGGAAATTTGGTGCTATCTAAACCATGGAGTGTGTGGTTGAAGTAGTTTAAGTGATCCATGTGAGTTAGGAAGCCTCTTGTGATAAGGTTAGCAGCTAGGAAATTGCTGACTCTAATCTATCCCAACTTGTGGACCTTTCGTAATATCTTCCTCAAATAGTAAAGTGGGAATTTGTCAAATTCCCTGATTCTCTTCTTCGTCTCTTTTTCACTGTTGTAATTTGGGCAACTTATGTAAGTTCTTTGAGCTTTAGATTTTTTTATTTGAAAAATAATACGACCACCTTATAAAATAGTAAATAAGATTTGTATGAAAAAAGCACATAAATGTGTTTCAGTTAAAATAACTCAGTTATACGTTGACTGAACGTCTGTTATGAAATAAGCACTGCGATCGCTGTCTGACTGCAAGAACACACCATCTAAAAATGTGACTGGTCTAGACTTAGGAGAGAGTCAGTGTGGGGATTTGATTGGATTGTTGTTTCCACGGCTATCCTGTCACTTTTTCCCACTGCTGTGGCCGCACTGAATCCAGCACAAAGCTAAAGCTGCAGGGTTCAGCTGTCCATTCTAAGTAGTTTGACATTTTATGTCCTGCCACGTGTGAACTCTGAAACGGAATGTCACTTATTCTAAGGCAGTCTGTGAGAGAGTTTCTGTGTGCTCTCTAGATTCATACAAGTGATTTTAATATTTAGGAGAAAATGATAGAAATGCAGATTTCAAGCAGGGGCTTTTATTTGATGTCTGTGAAAAGAATTTGATCCCCAAGTACAACTGAAATTGCCTCACATAGCATATTCAGCTTTGGGAACTTGTATTCATATTTCACAACTGAATTGATGTTTTACATGAAGAAAAATAATTTTATTCATCATTCCTATCTGTTATAGGGTTTTAGCTAAAAGGATTTCACAAAAAAAGACTTAACAAAAAATTCATTGGTACTTTCCTGGTGGTCCATTGGTTGAGATTCTGTGCTTTCACTGTGCAGCAGGCACAGGTTTGATCCCTGGTTGGGGAACTAAGACCTGCATGCCTCATGGTGTGGCCAAAAATTAAAAAAAAAAGATTTTGTCTTAAATTTAGGTGTATGATCTCTTCTGTTATCTTTTTACCCAGTTCTTGTCTTTTCATCTCTTTTTCTTTAGAAAAATAGCACAGAAAGATATACGTTGAATTATGGACATGAAGAATAATTGGTCTTGCTTTTCTGGTTGTTCTGGTTCAGATTGGGCCCAAGTGGAAGGATGTGGTGACCAAATGCATCAAGGGGCATTATCAGCCTTTGCTGCTGCTTTATGCGGATCCCCAGGGTACCCCAGTGTCCACCCAGGACCTGCCCCCCCAAGTTGAGTTCCAGTCATACAGCAGGACATGCTACGATAGTGAAGATTCAGGTGAGCAGCCCAGCTCTTTACTTTCCTCCCTCCCTCTGGCCATGTGATGACTAGATAGTAGGGTCTTAAAGCCATGAGCCTAGCACTTGGCTGGGCTTGGAGAAAGGTAAAGCAGATTTGCCAGCTTGCACTGAAGCCCAAGTTGCGCCAGGCTTAGTTTCCTTCACTGTTGTCTGAAGATGTTGTCTTGATCACCTGGCCCCGATTCAGAAGTCAGAAGGAAGTTATGTTGATTTAGACTGAGATATTAAGTTTATGAGGAAACCTCATTATTTAACCATCTCATATTGCTAAGGTGACTGATTCTTACTAGTGATTTAACAGTGACGTGAATTGTTAGGACCAAGAAAATGATGAGTTACTACAAAGCTAGTCACTTTGTTTGGGATGAGAGATTTTTGTTTTAAAAGGCCAAGTGCAGAAGCAATATTCCTTAGCTGTTCACTTCTAATTCAATTATTTGGAACTTAAATCGTGTTTTCCTGTGGAAACAATTTCAGCTTTATTGCTAAGATCTCAGGCTGTCCCTCAGAAATTCATCCTATAATAGAAATACAACCCTAATGGTTTTGGCTTGATTCCTAAAATGAGGAAAAAGTCATGTTCTTTTTCCTCTTTTGGATCTAGGGCTGGATGGCCCTGAGTATAATTTTGGAAGAGAAGAGACTCATCTCTGGACTCTCTTCCTCTTCCTTTGTGCCTCCCTCCCACTTGGTGTGCTCCCTCCACCCTTGCGCCCCACCCAGACCGGCTCTGCCGCTTCTCCCTTCAGTCAAACACCCCTTCACACTGTCGTGCTTATCGCAGCCGGGTGTGCAGAGGAAAGCAGTCCAAATGAACTGATTCACACCAGAGTATAAATGACTGCCCCTGAATGTCTCGTGCATATTAAACATGCTTATGATTTATAATATCAACTAAATTTTTACAAATGACTGCTCTGACAGTATAGGAGAAAAATTATGGGATAGGGAAGCAACTTGTTATGTGTGCCAGGTCAGCCTGGGACTTGCCATCTAACTAGATTTTACTTTCCACAGTGTTTTCCTTTCTTCTTACTTTTCCCTCCTTAGGCTTTCTAAAAGCCCCACAGTTTTTCACAGTGGCAGGCACATTGAGGGCTTCAGCAAGGTAGGGGCAGGAGTGGGAGGCATCATTTATATGTGTGTGTGTCATCTGAGGTTGGGTGTCAGAAAGAACGGCTCTGGTATATCCTTCTTATCCAACTGTTTAGGAAGTTCCTACCTCATGGGCCTTTGTTGCCACCCAACTCTTTGCCCCTCTCTCTGTCACTGTCCTCTCTCTGCTCACCTTTGCCTATCTCCTCCTTCCCTCAGGGAGGGAGCCCTCCATCTCAAGTGACACTCGAACAGATTCCTCAACGGAGAGCTATCCCTACAAACACTTCCACCATGAGTCTGTGGTCAGTCACTTCTCTTCTGATTCTCAGGGGACAGTCATCTATAATGTGGAGACTGATTCCACGTCTCAGAGCAGTCGGGACACAGGTAGGGACTTAACACAGTCAACCCTGCCTGCCTTACTCTGTTCTACATAGAGGGTCTCCCAAGGAGAAGGAAACGGGGCAAGTCAGAAATGTTTCTCATGCAAAGAGGGCAATGCAGAGAACTTGGGTAATTGACTGGGATGAAAGGAAGCAATGCCAATTCTGAATGAACAATGGTGTTCCACTGGACATGTGCCTGTCAACAGCAGCTTCTCAGTAAGGACCATTGTAATGAGATTATTTATGTGATTATAATGTGATTGTTTATCCTGAAGTCTTTTTCTAAAGACTTTTCTCCTGCTGTGCTCTTGATCCCTCATTCTCATAGTGTCCCATTAACCCTTGTGATCCTGTACCTCATCACATTCTCATCCCAAAGGGTTTTGTGAGAAGGGACGTATGTATGGATGGGGAACCTGCTCATCACCTTGCTAGGCTTCCTGAAGGACAGAGAACCAAAAAGATGAAAAGCTAGCCTGTTTGTTATTGTGAATTCCATGCAGAGAACATTCTTGAATTGTTCTGTTAATCTATGGAAGATTGTGCCTGTGTCAGTAGAAGAAATCATTACAGGATATAAAAGGAAGAACAGTGAGTGACTGCTGAGATGAAAAGCTCATCGTTGGAAGCATAGCACAGTACCCATACTCTTAGAGACTTGGGAATTAGTGCTCTCATGGCTTCAGATTGGTGGTTTACATTCTATGCATCCCCTTAAAAGAAAAGAGAGACTCTCAAACATATTCAAAAGTATACAGAATAGTATGCAGCCCCTTCATGTCCCTGTCACCTAGTTTCAATAATTATAACTCTTTGTCGTCTAGTTTTATCTGTACCTCTGGCCACTTCCCCTACTCGTGGATTATTTTGAAGCAAATCCCAGACATTATATCCCCTTTCCAAAAGTATTTTAGTATGTATCTAAAATAATCATCTTTTAACATACCATTAACTTCTTTAAACCACTAAACCAGTGAGTGTTCAAATATCCTATTGTCTATAAATTTCATATTTGTAGTAGTTTTTTTTTTGACTCAGAATCCAAATGAGTCACATTGTAATGGGTTGATAAATCTTGCATATCTTTTAATCTGTTTGTGCTATAGTTTCTTCTCGTTCTAAATTTTACTGATTGTGTCTATATGGTAAACTTTAGCATATTTCTTTGTCCTCTGTATTGTTTATAAATTGGTAGTTGGATATAGTGTTTTGGTCAGATTCATGTTGGATTTCTTTTGATGACTATTGTATGAATGACTATGGCAAAGTGTGATTTTTGTTAGATGATATTTCTGAAACGGAACCAGGGAGAAACCAAGTCACAGGATAAATGAGGAGAGTCAGGTTCATTTTAAGGGTTTGTGAATGGCTGGGGCTGGGGAAGCATGCACATTGGTTTAACATTTGTGGATTTAGTTGTTCCAGTTGATTTCCTCCTTTCTTAAATCTTTCTTATCAGCCCAGAGATTGCAAATTATTAGATAAAAGCAATAAAAGATTGTGTTGGTAAGTGATTGTAAATATGTAGCCATATCATTACATCTTATACCTGAATATGTATAAGGATTTTCATAACCAACATATGAAAGCAAACTTCTGCTAGCTCTCAGACATGTTGAGAACCCTAGGGGGTTTCCTCCAAGTCTACATTCCAGTTTATTTCAGTTGCTTAATTCACCTTTGGCTTCCAGCAGCTTAGACCTTTAGAATCTGACTGTGGTCAGATCATACATATGTACATACAGTGTGTACATTTACATACTGTGGTCATGAAATGTGGCAAGTTACATAAAAGAGCCCAGATCTCCCGGGTTTCCCAGAGATTAGTATTGAGGAACTATGAAATGTAATCCCTGGGTGAAGTCAAATTTGGTAAGACTTGGGTTATGGCTGGGAATGATTTGAATTATTCAAAGTTCAAATGTCCTTTGGGATGATTCACACTTAACGCATGTTTAGAATTGGGTGTTAAAGCCATACACAGTCAGAGCTTTCATGGGCAAAGGCTAGGGCCCCTGGGATAATATCAGATGTAACAAAAATTAGCCTTCACTTAATTTGTGTTGTTAAATAAATAGAAGGAAAACTCTGTCTTCTTTTGATGAGAATTAAAATACATTGATACATGACATTCTTATATAATCTTTAAAACTTTTGCTTTTTAAAAACTACCAAGTGATGTATCCTTCTGGGTCACCGGGAAGGATTATGAGGGAGATTGAGACTGGTCATTGCTCAGGAGACACTGTAAATTTGGAAATTCCTGATAAATACTGAGCTTCTCTGCCTTTGTCTGCTGAGAGATTCCTGCTGCACTGAAATCAGATACGTAGTTTTGGCCTCTACAGCTTCTGATCCCCTAAGTTTGGCGACGCTGCCATGAATCCCAAAGGGAGAGTAGGTTCTCAAATGGATGGAGGTCAGTCTCAGATACCAACTTACCTCATTTCCTTGTTTTCTTCAGGACACCTGACTGACAGTGAATGTAATCAGAAACTCCCATCCAAGAAAGGGTCATTGATAGAGCGCAAGAGGAGCTCTGGCCGGGTCAGGAGGAAAGGCGATGAGCCTCAGGCCTCAGGGTACCACAGTGAAGGCAAGCCCCCCTGCAGAGCTTCTCTTTCTTTCTTTACTCTATCTCGCTTTTGTCACACTTCAGCCTGTGGCTTCTTCTCTCTGCTCAAAGGCCTTTCTTTTTCGACTCTGGGGTCTGGGTATCCATGATGGCTTTAAACATTTACAGTTGTTTCATTCTTTGTGTTTTTAGGAGAAACACTGAAAGAGAAGCAGGCTCCTAGGAATGCCTCCAAATCATCCAGCAGCACCAACAGGCTAAGGGATTTTAAAGAGACAGTCAGCAATATGATCCATAGCAGACCATCCCTGGCTTCTCAGACCACCCTAGGACCTCCTTGTGCAGGGAAGGGAGGAGAACAGACCGACAAAAAACCTCCTCGGAGCCTGCCTTTACACTCTCGTGACTGGGAAGTAGAGAGTACCAGCAGCGAGTCAAAATCCAGTTCTTCTAGCAAATACCGTCCAACATGGAGACCCAAACGAGAGTCTCTGAATATTGACAGTATCTTTAGTAAGGACAAAAGGAAGCACAGTGGCTATACCCAGCTTAGCCCGTTTTCTGAAGATTCAGGTGAGAAGATAATTAGGGAAGAATTGAGCTTTTGAATAAAGTTGATTGAGATATATATATATATAGCCTGAGGTTTCTGGTAGACTTGGCAAGGTACATTTTTACCTTGAAGGGTAAGAATTTTACCCTCCTGAGTGGCCTGTTGTGGATATGAGCTCAATGAATGAGTCACTAGAGGGAGGGGTTAGTTCTGTCTTGTTTTGAGGCAGATGCTAAATCTACCTCTTTCCACACTGTCCTTTGATCGGTATAGCAAAAGAATTTACACCAGATGAGTCAAGCAAGCCACCTGCCTGTGACGTTAAAACTGGTGGACCAAGCCCCCAGTACAAGATCTGGGGCCCAGCACGGCCAGGCTGTCACCTTTTAGAGCAACACCCTCGCCTAATCCAGCGAATGGAATCTGGCTATGAGAGCAGTGAGAGGAACAGCAGCAGCCCCGTCAGCCTGGATGCAGCCCTGCCTGAGAGCTCAAGTGTCTGCAGGTATTGTTTGGCCTTTGAATAGCTGTGTTGTTCCTCACGGAAATGTAAGCCGCCAAGAGGCTTCTTAACTCACACAAGCTGAAGAGATGCACTGTCTTTCCCCCTTGTGGGCAAGCAAATGTGGTCTATCAATTTCTGTGGCAGCAGCACCCTCTGCTGGGGGAAGAAGCAAAGGCACTTGAGAAAGGGGAGACAACTTTTTTAAAGTGTTATATATAAAATAACTGGCAAACTTAATGAAAGAATGAGTTAGTGAATTGAAACTTGTATACGATCAGAGAGAAAATCCAGTTGTTGTTTATTCCTGCCTTTTGTTTTACTATTATTTTTTTTTAGGTTCATCAGGGATTCTGTGTCTTATGAAGCCAATGATGTTCATCATTCCATAAGATAATGATGACAGCTTAACAGTGGTCATTGCACCTTGTCCATAAAACCCATTTGCTGTATATATTTCAGATCTCCATACATTGTTTTTTTTACTGAGTTGCCTCAGAGACAAGTTTGCTAACAGTATAGTTGCTTTGAAAGGAGGGACATCATCCAAAAGGTTGATAACTATATCACCATACTTTCCCACTGCTCTTCCCTGACCTCAGACCCTGTTCAGTTTAACACATGCAAAGATGCTATAAAAGTGTAGGAAAGAGGAAGGCAGTCTATATGAGAACATTTGTTTATTAATTCATTAAAGAAATTTTGTGCCAGACACACACAAAACGTGAATGAGGTGCGATAAGATGGGGAAATGAATGGGTGTTTCGATATTCAGAAATAGTTTACCAGATATTTTAATGTTAGTTTGGTGCTTTAGGTTTTTGTTGTTGCTTTTGGAGGGAATTTGGTCCTACGCATGTTGCTATTTACCAGCGTTCTGATGCTTTCCTTCGCCTCTGGTTTCTGTTTTGAAGGGATCCAAGTGCTAAGAGGTCAGCAGGGTTGGCCCCTTCCTGGCGTCACATCCCTAAGTCTCACAGTAGCAGCATCCTGGAGGCAGACTCCGCTGTGTCCAGGAGTGGCTGGATGAAGAACCAGCCCCTTTCAGGTAAGTGGAGGGACACTGGATTTGGACAGCTGGATTTCACTGCCAGTTCTGTCTGGGAAACAGCCTAACCTGAGCACATTTGAAATGAGAGGGCAGTTGCGCTTCGTTCCACCAGAATGTGAATGTGGAGGCATTTGATCTGCTCTCTCTCCAGGTTTATCTTTTTCACTGTTGTTCTATCACAGCCCTCCTGCTTGCTCCTTTGCTTCTGGTGGAAGCAAGAAGGAACAGAAATATGGTGAACAGTGTCAGGAGCACCTGCTTTCCTCCGAAGAATAAGTCCTGGGGCTTTCCTCGGTGTAGAGGCATCCTCTTGGGAATGGACTTTTTATTGTTTATTCCTCTGAATTGAGATAACAAGGAGGACATGTAGACTCTAGACAAAATTGGGAAATGAGCAGGTCAGAGCTACCCTTACCCCTGCCTCTCTATCCTGCCTAGTATCCTTGCTTGGTTTTTCCTTCTTGAACGTGCCTGTGTCCCTCCTTCTCCAAAGAAGCTCTAAAGGGATGATCTGACTCTTTTGCACTAGATATATGTGACTGGAAATGCGTGAAAATGTGCTTTCTTTAAGAGAAGCTAGTATTTTCACAAGTCAAAGCTTAAAGATAAAGGAATATTGGAATTTTAGGCATCATACACCAAGCATAGAAATTTGAGGTAGTCATAGATTTTATATCCTATTTGCATTCTTCTCACAACACGCATATATACTTAGAGTGCATATTCAAATAAGCAGAATGAATAGATCCTTACTTAGAGCAGAAAATTGAGGTAATTGCTATATAGTCTCCCCAAGATGGAGACTTTTTGTGATTTTTGAGGGAAGATAATATGTATTCAGTATTGTTTACTCAGCTGAGGATTTCTGGGATCTGCTTGTCTAACTTAAAAATCAACCTTCTCTGAAAGGTGTGTTTCATCATCCCTCTCTTTTTCTGGTATGTTAGATGAATTGGGAGTCGCATGTGTGGGCAGAAGTTTAATTATGATCTGATTTAATGAGCATCTGAATATAGATTTGTGGCCAGCTCACTAGGGAGATGAGGCCAGAATACTACACGGCAAACTGTAGAGATGAGCCCAGGAACTTTACTGGTTTGACAGCCAGTTCTCTTAATGACCACGGAAAGTTCCTAGCGGTGGCTGGAAGCATGATATGCAGCAGAAATAAAAAGGTCTGAACTCTTTCAGGTATGAGTGAGGGGCATAGACTGCTAACATCTGGCAAAGCAGAACAATGCATGTAGGGGCAGATAATCTCTGAAATTCTGGGCTAGAGTAGGTTACAGTTAGAAACCCATGGAAGAAATTTATTCTTCCTAATGAAATTATAGGTTTAGTTTATTTCCCACATTTTGTCTCATATTGACTAACATGGCTTTGAGATACCCGTGCTCTTACTTCAGCCTGTTCTCCCTTCTCTTTTCTTTAACAGCCAATAGCTTTTCAGTACACTGAAGACTGAATCTCATGACTTCACTGATAGCCCTGATTCTAGACTAGCTGTATAGAATTCACCAACTGGATCCCTCAACTTGTAAAAGATATTTGGCAAGGAGCTAGAATAAATTCCTTATATACTGTACTACACTACCATCCTCCTTGTATAGTAAACTATTTTTTTTTAATCTGGTGACTGATCACTCTTTTAAAAAATTACAGAGGTTAACACAAGTCCAACAGTTTGGTAACTTGCGCTGTGCCTCTTCAATTTGAAGGAAGTAGTGTTACCATTCGGAGAAGGCGATGGCACCCCCACTCCAGTACTCTTGCCTGGAAAATCCCATGGACGGAGGAGCCTGGTGGGCTGCAGTCCGTGGGGTCGCGAAGTCTGATGCGACTGAGCGACTTCCCTTTCACTTTTCACTTTCATGCATTAGAGAAGGAAATGGCAACCCACTCCAGTGTTCTTGCCTGGAAAATTCCAGGGACGGGGGAGCCTGGTGGGCTGCCATCTGTGGGGTCACACGGAGTTGGACACAACTGAAGTGACTTAGCAGCAGTAGCAGCAGTGTTACCATTATGGTATATATCTTTCTACATCTCTTTCTATGCTTTGTATTCTGTGTACAAGTATAATGATAAGTTTATTGTAGTTGTTGTTTAGTTGCTAAGTTGTGTCCAACTCTTTTGCAACGCCATGGACTGTCGCCCACTAGGCTCCTCTGGCCATGGAATTTCCCAGGCAAGAACACTGGAGTGGATTGCCATTTCCTTCTCCAGGGGATCTTTTTGACCCAGGGATCGAACCCACGTCTCCTGCATTGGCAGGTGGCTTCTTTACCACTGACCCACCTGGGAACCCCTAAGTAAACTTATTACTACCATTTAAAAATCAATAAAAGGAAGTTATACTATAGATATTATTATATCACTTGGCTTTTCGCTTAATATATCATGGGTATCCTTTTAGATCTATTTGATTCCATCTATGAACACTGATAAAATTAAGGTTTACTACTATGGATATTTTACAAACTCATTTGGAAGGAGGTGGAAATTAAGGGAGAGAAATTGACTTGCTTGAAACTTCCTGGTGAGTTAGTGGCAGTAGAGAATACTCCTTAGTAGTTAAAGGCTTGGATTATGAATTTAACCTATTTGACTTTAATTCAGCTTTACCATTTGCCATCTTTGTTATTTTGGGGAAGCTGTTTATTGTCTTTGTGACTCAGTTTCTTCATTTCTTAAAATGTGGGCAATAATAGTATCTACCTCACATATTGTTGTGAGAATTACATGAAATAATACAGGTAAAAGTGCTTGCAACTATGCCTGTCACATAGTAAATACTCAACAAATGTTAGTTGCTATGTTGTTATTTGTGTTATAAAGTGCTCAATAAATATCACTCTTATTATTATTATTCATGGCCCAGGCCTCATCCTGAATCTGATATGGAAAACACTATCCAAATTTGCATTCCAAACTGAAGCCAAGAGTTCCAAAGAAAAAGCAGTGTGGTGACCAGGAATATAGCAGGTGCTTAGTCTTGGTTATGGGAAAGTGGCGATTTCTCTTCTCCCTTGCTTGTATTCCAGGTGGGGAGATATCTTCCAAAACTGAACTGGATGAATTGCAGGAAGAAGTGGCCAGAAGGGCACAGGAACAGGAACTTCGAAGGAAACGAGAGAAGGAATTAGAGGCAGCTAAAGGGTTTAACCCTCATCCCAGCCGCTTCATGGACTTGGATGAACTGCAGAATCAGGGTAATTGTTGTGAGCGTTAGGTTGTGGGCGATGGGGACAGAGAGAGGGGGAAGGAAAAAGGTATTTGAGTTCATAAATTCTGTCTTTTCTTTAGCAGAATTATATTTTATCTTAATTTAGCCATTTCAGTGAGAACTAAAGTAGGAGGTAACAAGCCTGTTAGATAGAGACAGGCACTGATTTGGGGCCTGTTAAAAGCTTGTAGATTAGAGATAGTACATTGTTCATGAAAAGTATTTCTGATGAGCAGCTATAGAAGGTGTAAATTAAACTACTCACAGTTCAGAAACAGCAGAAAAAGGCAATGAATGAACCACACTGACTGTGAGGGGAATTCTTCAGCAGGAAGATGCCCTTGAGATTTCCTACCTGGAGCTTCAGGGAAGTGGATCTGCCAAGGAGGTTCTAAGAACAAGAGGCTGACTGCCTTTTCATCCTCTGATGGTTCATTTTCCAATCTCACACAGTTTTCCTGGCCTTTATTTCAGCTGCTCTGGCTGCCCCAAATTAGTTACTGTTTTTTTCTTCGATTGCTTTAAGATGTCGTTTTACACCAGGAGAGACTAGCCTTCAAAATAAGAGTTTAAAAAGGCTGAGGTATCTCTTTTAAATAGGCTCTGAAACCTATATCTCTGCTTGTCTATGAAATAAATCTATTGTTCAGAACCTCCAGCCAGATACAGCAGATTGTGCTAAAGCAGTGTAAAGAACAGGAGCCTGGGCTGTTTTGGGTGGCTGCTTTCTCTTGCCCACTTCTTTCTTATTATCAACACTCAAAGAAACTTCCTGGGCTTTTTGAGGGGCCCCCTTTCTCCTCTGATTCTCCTGTCTTTTGATTCAAAGCAATTGTTGCTTTATACTTCCCAGAATATTGTATTTGTCTCCAAATTAGCTTACCTTTCCTAATTACTTAGCTATCCCTATATTTAGATAGCTTTTTCTGATTTTTTTTCCTTAAGCTATATCACATTGGTGTCTCAGGTTAACGTTGCTTCTGAAAGAGGGGTCTTGTCATCTTCCTCCCTTACTTTTCTCCCCACTCTGTCAGTTGGTTAGTGCATCAGAACTGAGAGTGGGGTCCCTCTGGTTGTATTTCACCGTCAGTGCTCCAGATGTTTTGGTTTAGCACCTCCTGGAAGAGCAAGGAATGGAGTGCTAAGAATTCTGGAGGATAAGAATTAAAATTTAGTACAATGATTGGCCAGCTGTAGTTTTCCTATGTCTCTGTAGAGAACATTTTTTAATTGCTGTAGCCACCACCTCTGATTATAAAGGTTGCATAGATTCAGTTGATTTAGGATATAATGAGAAAATTTCAGGCCTGTGTACCCCCTACCCCAGGGACCATAACTCTAGTGGTGGAGTAGAACCCAAATGCTACTTCCACTGTCTTCCCGATTTTTCTCCAAAAGTTATTAGTGAATTGGGGAGTGAATGTTAGGGGTATAGAAGAGCTTTTCTTACCATGTCCAGCTGGAGGTTAATGGAGGATGGGGATATTATGGGAGAAATAATTTTTTTTTTTCTTGTGAGCTTGTGAAACTTACCGTCAATTCCAATCACAGATGAAATTACATTACAGCTTACTACTGATTTATGGTTATGAGTGAGTAAAAGGCAGTGCAATACATAAACTTGAAGATTCTTCGACAGAAGTTACGCTTAGAGTAGTTTGTCACTTTTTATCTGGCACTGTTCTTTGACTCCTGTACCTGCTTTGGCACAGATTCACTTTTGGGGAGAAGGCAACATTTCATGGTCACTGTGTGGGAAGGTGACTCTTTTATGGTAGGTTTGGTGAGCAAGGGCAGGAAAGAAGTAAATACTTAGCTGTGCTGATGAAAGATATGTGTGTGCAAACCAAGAACAAAGATGGTTCCACTGACTTGGTAGATATATTGAAGTTCGGAACTGTAGAACACCTGTGCCCAAGAGGAGTACTGATTTTCCAGGTGCAGGTGGTAGAGAGAGAATTAGTACAGGAAAGAAGGGTTACACATGGCTATCCACAGAGTCTTGAAGCCACTTTTGCCTTAACACAGCAGTGGAGGTCTCGGTGGAGATCTGGGGTTCTGGACACACATTGCCAAGCTGTATCTTGTTACAATCCTGTGGGAAAGCAGGTCATTTCCAGGCAGAAGAACCCACCCTTCTGTTATAGACAGTACTTTGTTCTTTCTTGAGGGCCCTCGTAAGAGGTCTTGGAGTTGAAATATGTGGTGGGCAATGACATGCCTGTCTTTCACGGCTTTGGTAAGGTCTCAGCTAAGGCAAAGAAAAGTGGATGTCCCACATGTTTCAGAGAATTCTTACTAGTAATGGTCAGCTGGAGTAGAGGTGGACCAGAGGCTCAGCAGTGAGGATTTACGTGCACCGAAGGGAAACAACGGTACATAGGAAAGGTTGGAATAGGTTGTTATGAAAATGAAAAGTGCTGGCCCTTTCAGGGAGGAGTGACGGCTTTGAGAGGTCCCTGCAAGAGGCAGATTCAGTGTTTGAAGAGTCGCTGCATCTGGAGCAGAAGGGAGACTGTGCTGCCGCTTTGGCTCTCTGTAACGAAGCTATCTGTAAGTAACTCTAACCGCTATGGCTATGGCACTTTTGACTAACTCCATGATAGTTATTCACTCAGATAGGATAAAAAGAGCTTTTAGGTCTCGTTACTCTCACTCCCCCAAACTGAGGCCCTTTAGCTATCTTTTCCTTTCAGATTCCTGAATGTGCTAGGCACTGTCACTGTGGCCTGTGGATATTTGCTGGAAAAATCTCAGCAGGAGTCTACAAATGAACTATCCAGCCATACCTATCTTATAATCCCCAAATAAAGTTAGGTCTCAGAGGCGAGGTTAGTCTGCTCTTGTGCTAGTTACTGACTAGTGCAGTGGAGCTTCGGGCAGGAAGAAATGAATAAATTGGCTGTGACTTCCTAGGCCAGTGACTTCTTAACTGCATATTTGATTCTTTATGTTTCTTCCCTGCCTTCCTGGTATGCTGCACCATAGGGTTACAGCAAGGGACTAAGAATTTGTATCTGGTTCTCAAATATGACCCACAAGAAGCTGTGTTCTATAAAGACAGACGCAGGTTTGGATCTTAGTTCTGCTGTTGGCTCTCGGGAAGGGGGAGTTGGGAGCAGAGAATGGAGACCAGAATTGGACAGGTTAGTTGCAAAGGACAATGAGAGTGGTAACATCTGAGATGGAAGCACCAATTTATCTTCTTGACTCATTTTAGTTTAGCTTTTTGTTTGTTTGATTTTTAAATTTGAATGAACCTGTTTGGCCTCCATGGCTCCCATGAATGTTCCTTGCTGCCAGAGGCAGCTCTGTGCCCTGGACACCATATGCATGGTCCATGCCTTGTAGTTCTGCTGCCTATTTTCAGTTTTACTGCATAACTGCTCATTTTTGGTTGAATTTTATTTTTTATTTTTGTTTGTATTTTTGTGTTCTGTTTCTGCTATATTTTCTTTTGCATTTTAGCTAAACTAAGACTTGCCCTGCATGGTGCCAGCTCTAGCACGCACAGCAGAGCCCTAGTCGATAAGAAGTTGCAAATCAGTATTCGAAAAGCACGGAGCCTGCAGGATCGCATGCAGCAGCAGCAATCATCTCAGCCGCCGTCGCAGCCCTCAACCTGCCTCCCCTCACAGGGAGGAGCCCTCCCTCAGCCAACAAGGTAGTGCCTGGGAACCACTGTAGTTTATGGACGCCAGGGGAGGAAGTGACCATGGGTGCTCCATAGCCAGCTCTCATTGTCTTGGCGACTCCAGGGAGAGAGAAGAGTGCTCTGAAAAGATTTCTTCTCTCAGGTCAGATATACAAAGAAAAGCTCATCCCACTGCTGGTCCTTGTCTTAACAGTTCCTAGAAAGATACAGAAAGTATAGCGTCATAAATAGACCACTTGTCCATATTTCCTGTGGGTGAGTTTGTCTCTGGACTTGTATAATAACATGATTATCAAATTGGTACATATTACGATCTTAGACATGACAATCTGAGTTGCATTTCACTTTGCAGTAGAAACCATGTGATTTATTTGCGAATTTCAGTGTCTCATGTCCCTTAAGGAAGCAGAGAAAGCAGTCTTCCTTGCTCTGACTGAACGATTGAGAGAAGACACAAAGATTCCCTTTGTTTTACTTCCCTATGGTCAGGAATAGGAAAAAAGTCCCCATGGCCATTAGTATAGTTCCCACATTTTAGCCCTTGAAACTGGCTGTTACTTTGAATAGATAGAAGTAAGTAAGAATTAATGTTTTAATGTTGGCTATTAATAAGCCTGAGTAGTTTTTAGAATATAAATGTTATAAAGGAAGCTGACATTTTTTGAATATTTGCCCGGGCAGTAAGCTGAATACTTTCCTGTTTTATTTTACCTATCTCACAATAACCTTAGGAGACAGGGATTACTATTTAGCAATGGTTTATAAATAAGAAAACTCAGGCTCAGAGAGGGTTAACCAAGTATGATACCCAGGATTACTCAGCTAGTAAGTAGTAGAAGCATAGAATTTCAAATCCAGGTCTTTTGGACTCCATTAGGTTTCCCTTATAAGTAATACATTCTTCACAGTGTTATAAGGGTAATAAGTTTATAGTATGTTATCATTGAAATTTAATACTCCTAGCTAGGATCTTCCCATTTTCTTCTTTTCTCCTATTGTTTACTCCACTAGTTGAATGCTGATTTGAGAATCTGATCAGAGATATATTTGAATGTAAGTAATTGAGGGAGCTAAACTCTTTTCAGAAATCTTAAGGCCACTTGATATATGTGAGTAATTAAGGTTATATCTAAGTGCTTCTAATGAGATTTTCAGATCAGAAATATAAAACAATTAGTTAGAAACCAATTAAATGCGTTTAATCCCTACTCCCACTCCCAGATCTCAAGAGAGTCACCATTTATTACTTTGGGGAAGAATCTCAGTGAATAAACACAATCAAATCCAGATTATAAGAATACGCTTGAAATGGTTGATCTTTCTGTTAATGCCAGGAACCCAAGTCATCCTGTACTCTGTAAATATGGCCTTCTGGTTCTTTTGACTGGTCTGCCTCTTAGGACCCTAGGTATGAGTGATCTCTAGGCTCTGCTTACCTTCTCTTGTCATCTGCATGTGGGACTAGAAATTTTTGTTTTTGAATTTTTAAGTAGAGGATGGGAATGGGACTTTACAGGTAATGAAGAATATTGGCAAGAGCTTTGCTTACTATTACTGTGTACAACTTTGATGAGGATATTTAACAAAGAGAACTGATATTACCCGTTTCTTGGGTATGAGCTGACCACATGTCTTCTCTTGTGAACCTCCAACCTGTTGACTCTACTTATGCTTGTCTTTCTATTTCTTTTCACCATTCCCTCTGTGAAAAGCTAGAAATGGGAACCAGATGAACAGTTCTTTTTGTAAGTAATCTTGTCAATTAAGACAGTTTATGACTGGCTCTCTTTATTTATTTCAGTGAACAGCCTATCCCGCTCCAAGTATTGTTAAGCCAGGAGGCCCCGCTGGAACCCTACACGAATACAGAGTTTGGGGCCAGTACTTTCATTTACTCACCTGCTTCCTGCCATGAGCCACACTCGCCATTATTCCCAGAGTCATCCGCCCTGTCTGCTCCACAGCACAATTCCCCCAGCGGGTCTGCCTCGAACCTTCTTACTTCTGTGGAGGTGGACAGTATTGACCCCTCTGTGTTCCACAGGCAGGGCTTACCTAAAACACCAGGGAGAACTGAGAAGAATTCTCATCATGGTTGGGAATCAGAGGATGAGCTGCAAAGCTGCAGGGGTGACAATAGCAGCGGGACCCGGTTCCCCCAACAAGAAGGAAGAGACACTGATCCAGAACAGCTATTCCAAGAACAGAGGGATCCTGCTGACTCATCCCAGGTGATGCCTTGGCCACAGCCAAATGGAATAATAGCCACCTCTGAGAGAGGAGATGTACGCAGTCTAGGCTGTGGTCCTTCAAATTCAGCAGCTCAGCCTAGCCTTTCTCTGTACAGGGCCTGCCACCCTGTAAAACCTGCTCCTTCTTCATCTGTGCTTCACTCTTCTAATACTGTACAGAAAACTAACCAATGCCTCCAAACCCCAAACCTCAAAACTCCATTGATTTCAAATATGGACCGAGGCAGCGAGGAGCCCTCTATGCCAGAGTTTCCTACCACCAAGGGGCTTGTCCGCTCTTTGGCAGAGCAGTTCCAGAGGATGCACGGAGCCTCCACCAGGGATGGAACAGGTGCCCAGGATAGAAGTTTGCCAAATAGTCTAAGGAAGGACTCTCCACCTTCTGACTGTAAGCCTCCTTTCCCACAGGGTCAAGGGAAAGGCCACTTGTCTTGGGCAAAACAACAACCCTGTTTGGATAGTAGGAACAAACTGCCTTCCTGGGAAGAGCCTGCTAATCATCCTCCTCTTGCCATGAACTCTGGGCCGCCTAACGGTGAAGCTTCTAGGGGAGGACAGCCCAGATTGGTAGAGTCAGGTATTTACCACGGGAAACCGTCTCAAGTGAGAGATGGTGGGCCTAAGGAGCTGGGCAGCAGTGTCGACTCGGGGACTTCCTTGCCTTTGGATTCTTGGGTGAATGTCACAAGGCTCTGTGATTCTCAGCTTACACATGGGGTCCCTGGGCCAGGAATGAAGTCCTCCCCTCATGATTCCCATACCTGTGTAACCTATCCAGAAAGAAAGCACATCATTTTGCATCCACATTGGAACCAGGACACAGAGCAGGAGACCTCAGAATTGGAGTCTCTCTACCAAGCCAGTCTTCAGGTTTCTCAATCTGGCTGTTCTGGATGTGGGCAGCAGGAAGTAGCCTGGAACCCGCTGAGCCAAACAGGTAAGAATGCAAGCAGGGGCAGGAGGTGTGGGGGCACAGAAAAGCTGAAGGCAGGAGGATAAGATCAGAAGGGGGGATGGTATTCTATCTAAATAATATCCTCAGCTTAGGTGGCAGCAGCAGAATTTCTGACTTTATTTATAACGACTTCATGATAAGAGCTAGACATTTTCCTGGCTAGAGTAGAGAATGGGGGCAGAATCATCACTCACAGGCTAGTTCCCTCCTTCTAAAGAAAGAGACCAATGACTGTATGCCCAGGGCGCTGCAGTATATATGCTAAGGAGTGGTTCTTAGGCCTTTGAGAGTGATTCAGCATGAGACAGGGGAGGCTGAGTGGGTAAGTCATCCTTCTATGGCTTAGGAACTGAACTGATCCCAAGATCCAGCTTCCAGATCCAGCTTGCAACAAGGATGTAGACACTGAGCCAGGTCTCCAATGTAGCATTTCCAGATTGTACCGAACCAGCTATACCGAGACCTTCCCTCATCCATTCCGAAACTACCGGGTTTAGAATTTTCAAGGAGGTATGCTTGTAGGGTACCTGTTGACTGACTGTTTGTGAGATTATATTGTGTGAAGAATGAAGTCTAATGTTAAATGCAAAGTATACACATAATTCTATAAACTGAAGACGTAAAGGATATTTATAATTTAGGATTGGTGTACTTAAGAATCCAAAGCCTGAACTGTCATCCTGTCTCCATCATTAACTGTCAGTATAAATTTGGATAAGTCATTTAATATATAAGATTTTACCTATAAGAAAATTGGTTCAGTGATTTTCTTTTAAAGATACTTTGCAACTCTTAAAATGATACGTATGATTCTGTGAAATTGACTCGAGAAATGTATCTTCAGTTCAGGTGGTATAGATTCTTTGCATGCTGCCAACCAACATTTAATTACAGCCAAACAAGTGTTTATTCAGAGTCTTCTGTTTCCAGTAGTGTCAGAGTGGGGATCATCACATAAATATAAGATTTGATATTAAGATATGTTTTTCTTAGGATCTTCACTCTAGACTTTGCAATAACATTTTTAGGATCCTTAGATACATAGGACAGAGCAGTATGGGAAGATTCTAAAGAATAAGGAAAAGTAGGAATTTGCCTCAGTTAGATCCTGGCTAATGTAACAGAGAAAGAATATACAAATGTGAAGTGTTTTAAGGATAAGAAACACATATGAAAAAATACAATGTGACTAAAACTGAACTAAGCAATTGAATGTCAAACATTATAGTACAAACAAAACAAAAAGTCCAAACAGTGGGCTTCCCAGGTACCGCTAGTGGTAAAGAACCCTCCTGCCAAGGCAAGAGATGTAAGAGACATGGGTTCAATCCCTGGGTCAGGAAGATCTCCTGGAGGAAGGCATGGCAACCCACTCCAGCGTTCTTGCCTGGAGAATCTCATGAACAGAGGAGCCTGGCAGGCTACAGTCTGTAGAGTTGCAAAGAGTTGGACACACTGAAGCGACTTAGCATGCACCCCATATAGCAAGTTTTTTTTTTTTTACTATAGATATTTTTGAAAATATATAAAGTATATATATAAATATATAAAGTATATAAAGTATATTTTCAAAAGTATCTATAGTAAAATAAATTGTTACTATTTGGGGTGCATGCTAAGTCGCTTCAGTGTGTCCAACTCTTTGCAACTCTACAGGCTGGATCATGGAAAAAACAGGAGTTTCAGAAAAACATCTATTTCTGCTTTATTGACTATGCCAAAGCCTTTGACTGTGTGGATCACAAGAAACTGTGGAAAATTCTGAAAGAGATGGGAATACCAGACCACCTGACCTGCCTCTTGAGAAACCTATATGCAGGTCAGGAAGCAACAGTTAGAACTGGACATGGAACAACAGACTGGTTCCAAATAGGAAAAGGAGTATGTCAAGGCTGTCTATTGTCATCCTGCTTATTTAACTTATATGCAGAGTACATCATGAGAAACGCTGGGCTGGAAAAAGCATAAGCTGGAATCAAGATTGCAGGGAGAAATATCGGTAACCTCAGATATGCAGATAACACCACCCTTATGGCAGAAAGTGAAGAGGAACTAAAAAGCCTCTTGATGAAAGTGAAAGAGGAGAGTGAAAAAGTTGGCTTAAAGCTCAACATTCAGAAAACGAAGATCATGGTATCTGGGCCCATCACTTCATGGGAAATAGATGGGGAAACAGTGGAAACAGTGTCAGACTTTATTTTTAGGGGGCTCCAAAATCACTGCAGATGGTGACTGCAGCCATGAAACTAAAAGACGCTTACTCCTTGGAAGGAAAGTTATGACCAACCTAGATAGCATATTCAAAAGCAGAGACATTACTTTGCCAACAAAGATCCATCTAGTCAAGGCTATGGTTTTTCCAGTGGTCATGTATGGATGTGAGAGTTGGACTGTGAAGAAAGCTGAGTGCCAAAGAATTGATGCTTTTGAACTGTGGTGTTGGAGAAGACTCTTGAGAGTCCCTTGGACTGCAAGGACCAGTCCATTTTAAGGGAGATCAGTCCTGGGTGGTTCTTTGGAAGGAATGATGCTAAAGCTGAAGCTCCAATACTTTGGCCACCTCATGCAAAGAGTTGACTCATTGGAAAAGACTCTGATGCTGGGAGGGATTGGGGGCAGGAGGAGAAGGGGACGACAGAGGATGAGATGGCTGGATGGCATCACTGACTCGATGGACATGAGTTTGAGTGAACTCCAGGAGTTGGTGATGGACAGGGAGGCCTAGCATGCTGTGATTCATGGGGTCGCAAAGAGTTGGACATGACTGAGCGACTGAACTGAATTGAACTGAAAGTAAGAAAAATCACTGATAACCCCACTCAGTAATTTCATGAGTTTACTTCTGGCTTTGGGTTGTGTCCCAGCCCTGGTTGATATACTTTTTTAAAAAATTGAAGTATAGTTGATTTACAGAGTTGTATTAGTTTTAGGTATATGGTATATAGCAGAGTGATTCAGTTCATATATTAATATATATAGTGTATGTATATGCATATATATATATGTATGTATGTATATATATATATATGCATGCATGCTTGCTTAGTTATGTCCGACTCTTTGTGACTCCTTGGACTATAGCCCGCCAGGCTCCCCTGTCCATGGAATTTTTCAGACAAGAATACTGGAGTGAGTTGCCATTTCCTCCTCTAGGGGATCCTCCTGACCCAGGAATGAAACCTGCTTCTCCTACACTGCAGGCTGATTCTTTACTGCTGAGCCACTGTATACATATGTATGTTAATATATATACATATATGTGTGTGTATTGTTTTTCAGATTTTTTTCCAAATGGGCTATTACAAAATATTGACTATTACCTGTGCTATGCAATAGGTCCTTGTTTATATATTTCCTATATAGTAGTATATATATGTTAATCCCAAACTCCCAGTTTATCCCTTCCCCTCTTTCCTCTTTGATAACCAAAAGTTTGGTTTCTATGTCTGTGAGTCAGTTTCTGTTTTATAAATAAGTTCATTTGTATCATCATTTTAGATTCCATGTATGTGAAAGTGAAAGTTACTCAGTTGTGTCTGACTCTTTGCGACCCGTGGACTAGTCCACGGAATTCTCCAGGCCAGAATACTGGAGTGGGTAGCCTTTCCCTTCTCCAGGGATCTTCCCAACTCAGGGATCGAACCTGGGTCTCCCGCATTACGGGCAGATTCTTTACCGCCTGATCCACAAAGGAAGCCCAGATTCCATGTACAAGTGATGTATATTTGTCTTTCTCTGATTTACCTCACTTAATATAATCTATAGGTCCAGTCATGTTGCTGCTGGTTTTGTTTTTTATGCATATATACTATATATTTATTTGTATTGTTTTTATCAAAAGTAGAATCATTGTAAAATATGGATACAGTTTAGTCCCATGATTTTCTTATATCCATAAGCATTTTCCCTCTGGAAAAAACTACTTTTAATGACTATAATATGCTTCACATGACTGTACTCTAATATATTCAACCATTCTACTCTGGTTAAGTACTTACTTCCAATTTTTTGGTAATATAGCACTGTGATGAGTATCTTTATACTTAAAGAGTTTGGCCACATTTCTGATAAACTCCTTAGAATAAACTTTTAGAAGGATAATAACTAGTTGAAAGTTTTAAACTAAAAAAATCTCTTGATACATGCTGGCAAACTCAGGAAGATTAGACTTCTGAAGGCAGTATGAAAGCACGCCTGCTGCCGCTGCTGAGTCGCTTCAGGCGTGTCCGACTCTGTGCGACCCCATAGACGGCAGCCACCAGGCTCCCCCGTCCCTGGGATTCTCCAGGCATACCTACCAACCATTAATTTGTACTTGATAGTGAAAGAAAACTGATTTTTAAGATCCATTTGATGAATCAGTCCTAAAAATAACTTGTCAAACCAAAGTAGGCTGTATTTTGGTTAGTCTCTTTTAAGTCGAGTCTTTCAGAACTGACCTGACAAAATAAAGAAAGAGATCAGTGGAAGTGAGAAATAGATGAAGGAAGGAAATCGAGGAGGAAAATGCTGGTTAGGGTCCATATATGATAGAATATATCTTTAGGGGAGTCCTCTTTTATTGGGAAGGATTTATTAAGCACCAAATTCCTTTCTTCCTCCAGATTTATATCTATAGTTGATAAGTAACACTGTAAGTTTAAGGTATACAGTGTGACGGTTGATACATGCGTATGTTGCAGAGTTTTACCACAATAAAGGTAGTGAACAAAACCATCACCATACCTAATTACTGTTGTGTGTGTGTGCGGTGAGAATATTTAACTAAGATCTACTATCTTAGCAACTTTCAGGTATATAATAACACAAAATAGTTAACTATAGTCACCATGCTATACATTAGGATTCTCAGAACTTATTCATCTTATAATTGGAAATGTGTACCCTTTGACCAATATCTCTATATTTCCCCTAACCTCGAGCTCTTGGCAACTATCGTTGCATTCTGTTTCTATGAGTTTAATTCTTTTAAGACCCCACATATAAGTGTGATCATATGTTTTTTCTCTTTCTCTGACTTACTACTTAAAAAAAAAAGCTTTACTGATAGATAATTTACATACTGGACAGCTCACCTATTTAAAGTGTACAGTTCAGTGGTTTTTTAGTATATTGATAGTTATCCACCCTTCACCACCATCAGTTTTAAAGTGTTTTTTCAGTACCCTAAAAAGGTGTCAGTGAACCTCTAATCCATCTAGTCAAGGCTATGGTTTTTCCAGTGGGCATGTGTGGATATGAGAGTTGGACTGTGAAGAAAGCTGAGTGCCGAAGAATTGGTGCTTTTGAACTGTGGTATTGGAGAAGACTCTTGAGAGTCCCTTGGACTGCAAGGAGATCCAACCTGGGTGTTCATCCTAAAGGAGTTCTCCTAAAGGAGATCAGTCCTGGGTGTTCATTGGAAGGACAGATGCTGAAGCTAAAACTCCAATACTTTGGCCACCTGATGCGAAGAACAGATTTATTAGAAAAGAACCCTGATGCTGGGCAAGATTGAAGGCAGGAGGAGAAGGGGATGACAGAGGATGAGATGGTTGGATAACATTACTGACTCAATGGACATGAGTTTCAGCAAGGCCTGGGAGATTGTGAAGGACAGGAAAGCCTGGTGTGCCGCAGTCCATGGGGTCGCAAAGAGTCGGACACAACTGAGCGATTGAACAACAACAATAAAGTATTATGATCACCCCCTTTGTACTTATCACTGACTTCCATGGTGATTATCTTGGCCAATTATTAACATGTGGCTTATTTTCATTTAGCAACCCTCCTCCCCTTTCCCTTCCCCCACTGGATTTTTTTTTTCTTCTTTTTTTGCCTATGCTGGGTCTTTATTGCTGCAGGGGCTTTTATTTAGTTGCAGTGCCCAGGTTTCTTATTGTGGTAACTTCTCTTGTTACAGCGTGTGAGCTATAGGGTGGGCAGGGTTCAGGTAGTTGCGGGTCCCAGGCTCTAGGGCACAGGCTCAATTGTTGTGGTGCACAGGCTTAGTTGCTCAGCAGTACGTGGGATCTTCCTGGATCAGAGAGTGAATCTGTGTCCCCTGCAATGGCAGATGGATTCTTCACCACTGAGCCACCAGGGAAGCCCCCTTTAAAAGCCGAACTATGCCACTATTATACCTAAAAAATTAGCAATAATTTCTTAATATAATATAGTAGAAATTATATAATATAGTAACTAGGCAGTATTCATTTTTTCCAGTTGTATACTCTATAGTATAGTATTACTATACTATACTACAGTATATAGTAACTAGTCAGTTTTCATTTTTTTCTAGTTTTCCCACAAACGTCTTTTCACAGTTGTTCATCTCTAAGTTCTGTCTGACTGTTTGCATCCAATGCACTGCAGCATGCCAGGCTTCCCTGTCCTTCACTATCTCCCAGAGTTTACTCAAACCCATGTTCATTAAGTCAGTGATGCCATCCAGCCATCTCATCCTCTGTCGTCCCCTTCTCCTCCTGCCTTCAGTCTTTCCCAGCATCAGGGTCTTTTCTAATGAGTCTGCTCTTCACATCAGGTGGCCAAAGTATTGGAGCTTCAGCTTCAGCATCAGTCCTTCCAATGAACATTCAGGACTGATTTCCTTTAGGATTGGCTGGTTTAGTCTCCTTGCTATCCAAGGGACTCTCAAGAGTATTCTCCAACACCACAATTTGAAAGCATCAATTCTTTGGTGCTCAGCCTTCTTTATGGTCCAACTCTCACATCCATATATGACTAATGGAAAAGCCATAGCTTTGACTAGACACACCTTTGTCAGCAAAGTCATGTCTCTGCTTTTTAACACACTCTCTAGGTTTGTCATAGCTTTCCTTCCAAGGAGCTAATGTCTTTTAATTTTGTGGCTGCAGTCACTGTCTGCAGTGGTTTTGGAGCCCAAGAAAATAAAATCTGTCACTGTTTCCACTTTTTCCCCATCTGTTTGCCATGAAGTGATGGAACCAGATGCCATGATCTTAGTTTTCTGAATGTTGAGTTTTAAGCCAGCTTTTCCACTCTTCTTTCACCTCATCAAGAAGCTCTCAGTTCCTCTTCACTTTCTGCCATTAAAGTGGTATCATCTGCATATATGAGGTTGTTGGTATTTGTCCCAGCAATCTTGATTCCAGCCTGTGATTCATCCAGCCTGGCATTTCACATGAGGTACTCTGCATATGTTATAATAAGCAGGGTGACAATATACAGCCTTGATGTACTCCTTGCCCAGTTTTGAACCAGTCACTTGTTCCATGTCCGGTTCTAACTGTTGCTTCTTGACCCACACACAGGTTTCTCAGGAGACAAGTAACATGTTCTGGTATTTACACCTCTTTAAGAATTTTCCGCAGTCTGTTGTGATCTACACAGTTAAAAGGCTTTAATGTAGTTGATGAAGCAGATTTTTTTGAAATTTCCTTGCTTTTTCTATGATCCAACAGATGTTGACAATTTGATCTCTGGTTCCTCTGCCTTTTCTAAATCTAGCTTGTACATCCGGAAGTTCTTGGTTCACAAGCTACCGACGACTAGCTTGAAGGATTTTGAGTGTTACCTTGCCAGCATCTGAAATGAGCATGATTGTATGGTAGTTTGAACAATCTTTGGCTTTGCCCTTCTTTGGAATTGGGATGAAAACTGACCTTTTCCAGTCCTTCGGCCAATGCTGAGTTTACCAAATTTGCTGACATACTGAGTATTGCACTTTAACAGAATCATCTTTTAGCATTTTAAATAGCTCAACTGGAATTCTATCACCTCCTCTAGCTTTGTTCATAGTAATGCTTCCTAAGGCGCACTCCAGAATGTCTGGCTTTAGGTAAGTAACCACACTATCGTGGTTATCCAGGTCATTAAGACTTCTCTTGTATGGTTCTTCTGTGTATTCTTGCCACCTCTTTTTAACCTATTCTGCTTCTTTTAGGTCCTTGCCATTCTGTCCTTTATTTTGCCCATCTTTGCATGAAATGTTCCCTTGGTATCTCCAGTTTTCTGGAGAAGATCTGTAGTCTTTTCCATTCTATTGTTTTCCTCTATTTCTTTGCATTGTTCATTTAAGAAGTCCTTCTTACCTCTCCTTGCTGTTCTCTGGAACTCTGCCTTCAGTTGGGGATATCTTTCCCTTTCTCCCTTGCCTTTCGCTGCTCTTTTCTCAGCTATTTGTAAAGTCTCCTCAGACAACCACTTAGCCTTCTTGAATTTATTTGAGATGATTTTGGTCACTGCCTCCTATACAGTGTTATGAACCTCCGTCCATAGTTCTTCAGGTACTCTGTCTGCTAGATCTAAGCCCTTGAATCTGTTTTATCACCTCTAGTTTATAACCATAAGGGATTTACTTTAGGTAATACCTGAATGGCCTAGTGGTTTTCCCTACGTTCTTCAGTTTAAGTCTGAATTTTGCAGTAAGGAGCTTGTGATGTGAGGCACAGTCAACTCCAGGTCTTATTTTTGCTGACTGTATAGAGCTTGTCCATCTATAGCTGCAAAGAATTATAATCAGTCTGATTTTGATATTGACCATCTGGTGATATCCATGTGTAGAGTCATCTCTTATATTGTTGGAAGAGAGTGTTTGTTATGACCAGTGCTTCTCCTGACAGAACTCTGTTAGCCTTTGCCCTGGTTCATTTTGTATTCTACGGCCAAACTTGCCTGTTCTTCCAGGTATCATTTGACTTCCTACTTTTGCATTCCAGTCCCCTGTGATGTAAAGGACATCTTTTTGATATTACTGCTAGAAGGTCTTGTAGGTCTTCACAGAACCATTCAACTTCACCTTCTTCGGCATTAGTGGTTGGGCATAGACTTTGATTACTATGATGTTGAATGATATGCCTTGAAATGAACTGAGATCATTCCGTCATTTTTGAGATTGCACCCAAGAACTGCTTTTTGGTCTCTTTTGTTGACTTTGAGGGCTACTCCATTTCCTCTAAGGGATTCTTGCCCACAATAGTAGATACAGTGGTCATCTGAATTAAATTCATCCATTCCTTTCCATTTTAGTTCACTGATTTCTAAGATGTCAATGTTTACTCTTGCTATCTCCTGCTTGACCACATCCAGTTTACCTTGATTCATGGACCTAATATTCCAGGTTCTTTTGCAGTATTGTTCTTCACAGCATTAGTCTTTACAACTTTTCACTACCAGACACATCCACAACTGGGTGTCATTCCCGCTTTGGCCCAGCCTCTTCATTCTTTCTGGAGCTTTCTCTCTGCTCCTTCCTAGTACCTTATTGGACACCTTCTGACCTGGAAGGCTCATCTTCCGGTTTCATAATCTTTTTGCCTTCTCATGCTGTTCATGGGGTTCTAGAGGCAAGAATTAGAGAAGGCAATGGCACCCCACTCCAGTACTCTTGCCTGGAAAATCCCATGGACGGAGGAGCCTGGTGGGCTGTGGTCCATGGTGTCGCAAAGAGTCAGACACTACTGAGCGACTTCATTTTCACTTTTTGCTTTCATGCATTGGAGAGGGAAATGGCAACCCACTCCAGTGTTCTTGCCTGGAGAACCCCAGGGATGGCAGAGCCTGGTGGGTTGCTGTCTGTGGGGTTGCACAGAGTCTGACACGACTGAAGCGACTTAGCAGCAGCAGCAGCCACAACAACAGAGGCAAGAATTCTGGAGTGGTTTGCCATTGCCTCCTATGGACCACGTTTTATCAGAACTCTCCACTATGACCTGTCCGTCTTGGGTGGCCCTGCACAGCATGGCTCATAGCTTCATTGTGTTATTACGCAGGCCCCTTCACTATGACAAGGCTGTGATCCATAAAGGGGCACCTTAATTCTGCTTTCTGTCAAAGCCAGAAGTGCCCTAAACAGTACCCCTTACAGAGGCCACCTTCACCTCTGTTTAAATGTCTTTAAAGGAATCAGTGTCTACTCTCTTCAGGAGATTCCAGTGGCTACCTCATTCGCTAGATAGGAATCACATGTGATTAGAGCAATTCCAAATTCTAGATTCTTAGGTTGCCAGGCTCATGGAGAAGTTCCTATTAAGGTCACTTGGTTGAAAAATGAAGCAAAAGTGTCTGCAGATAAGCGGATCCAGGTTCTGTCCAACAGCTCTTTATATATCAGTGAAGCAGAAGGCAAGTAACGAGTTCAGTCTGATGAAGGATTTTATTAGTGCTTGGCCATGAATAACATGGAGCCATTCTTAGTCAAAAAGCTCATCTTAACCTTATCAGTGTGCTCCTGGGCTTCCCAGGTGGCTCAGTGGTAAAGAATCAGCCTGCCAGTGCAAGAGACACAGGAGACAGGGGTTTGATCCTTGGGTTGGGACGATCTCCCAGAGGAGGAAATGACAACCCCCTCCAGTATTCTTGACTGGAGAATACCATGGATAGAGGAGCCTGGTGGGCTACAGTCCATGGGGTCACAAAGAGTCGTACACGACTGAGCAACTGAGCAAACTCTAACCATTACAGCTATAATTCTTAAATCTGACTGCCCATCACAGTCACTGAAGAAATGGCTTAAAAAAAAAAAGAGAGGAATAATTTCATATAAATGGGATCATAACATACCTGATGTTTTTATTATAGAAAATTTCTCTCTCCTTTCCTTAAATCAGTCCCTACTGTTTACCCCTGCCCTCAACCTTCTCAGACAATAATCTATTGGGCATATATCTGTATTTTTCTGTTCATGTAATCCTATGCAGATGTATATATATCATGTTTTTTTCTTGGGGATTATTTTACAGATTTCTTTTAACTCAGTACTTGAAAATACTTGAAAATTCCTCAAAGTCATCTAGTTTAATTCAATTCCTTTTTTTTTTTTTTTTTTTAGTGGCTGAACAGTATTTGATATTGAGGATACTATAAAGTATTTAGCCATTCTGCTGTAGATAGGCATTACTTTATTTCTAGTTATTAGCCAAACAATGCCACAATAAACTGATATTTTTGCTTCTTATTCTCAAGAGGGTAAGAAAGTAAATATATTTTCAATCTTAATGGTTATCTCTAGATTGCTTATTAGGAAGACTATAATATTTCACATTTCTTCTAACAATGTTTAAGGCTATTCTCCCACATTCTTTATGGAAATCTCTTAAAAATAATATTCCCAGGCTCTAACCAGAAAGATTCTGATTTAGTATGTCCGTGGAGAGATACACAAAGCTGTATTTTTAAAAAGTTCTAGATGAATCAGAGGTAGTATTGGAACCACTGCATTTAAGCACAAGAAAATATTAAAAATAACTGGCCTTTTAGCTTAGTATCAGCAATATCATGTTTTGGCTAGGTACACGTATTAGAATCAAAATATCAAATCAAGATGTGAATTGGCAATAGACATATATATCAAATGTAGGTCAAGGGTGTGTGCACTTTCAGAAGGCTTAATTAGTTGTATTGGAGCAAGCCCCTTGGGAGTCACATATCCAGTTTGGAGCAGCTCATCTCTTTACAGTCTCACAAGATTTTTAGGAAGAGATAACATTTAGAATTTGTTTAGAATGTAAGTGATTAGAGAGATGCTAATGAGGAAATAAAAGACCACACTACACATATAAAATGTTGAAGAGCTTCTGCTCATAGTATATAATTGAAGTGAAAATCCAAAGACTTGAGTTTTAATCCTGATTAAACTACTTACTATTTGTCAGACTCTGGAACTTATTTTCCTGTTTTGTAAAAGGAGGTGGTTTAATATATGGTTACTATGATAATTTTCTAACTAGACTGGAGACAACATTTCCCTTGTCATTGCAGATGCTCTAGAGAATTACTGTGTCAGGTAACTTCCTCTGTATCTATTATAAGTCTTGGACCCAAATCTGACAGCAGCAAAGCTGATTATATTTACTATTTAGCTATGTGTCCACAGAGTCCCTTCTCTAGGGCCTGTGTTTGAGATCCCTATGGCCTATGGGAAGCTATCCATATTCTGAAACTCCTGTTTCTACATTCTAGGAATCCATCCTCCACTGAATTCAGAGATGAATATTTGTTATTTAATGAAGCAAAAACTGCAGAGTTTTGTGTTGCAGGCTGAGTGCAGACTCTGGGAGAAGAGATGGGTTCAACTTATGTTTATGTTTTCCTCCTCAGGCTCTGCAGATGGTGTAGGGAGGAGGTTGCACTCAGCCCCTGGCCTTGGTCTCTCAAAGACCCCAACAGCAGAAATGGAGCACAGTCTCCATGAAGCCAACGCAGTATCTGCTTCTCAGGTAGCCACCTCAGGTTCTATAGTTCTGGGCATGGGGTGGTATGTTGGGAAAGAATTATGGAGAGATATGGGTGGTGGGGTTGGTGATAAGGCAGGGCATAGGAATGTGGGGCTATTAGAAGAGAACAAGATCTATGATTGGGCTTCTTTTGAGTGAGAGGAGGTTGCCACATGGCTACTACCTTTCAAATATATCTAATTCAGATCTCTACTAGTGAGTCTTACTTACCCTATTCTCTCCCATATCCCTCGGGACAGAGTCTGTGGGAAAACCACAGGTCTGATGTTACGTGTCTGCCTGTGTGTCTGTGTGTTTGAAGGCCGCACCTTGCCAAGGCCCCAGCAGGGAGTGTGGGGAGGATGATCAGTATGGTGCAGAGAACTTTCGGCGCATCTCACGCAGTCTCAGTGGCACCGTTGTCTCAGAGAGGGAGGAGGTCCCAGTCTCTTCCCACAGTTTTGTAAGTAGAATCAGGGTCTGTCTATTTAGAGCATCTTCTTTCTCTTGCTAGGTAAAAATACACTGCGGTGAAGGGGCAAGAGAAATGGAAGGTTGTAATTTGGGGAAAGCCATGTGCACTCAGCAAAAATGAGGACATGTAATCATTATTTTTTTGGTCACACATTCACTTGGAGCCCAGAAGAATGTTCTTTCCCTGTAGCAATTCTGGAGGGTGTAATGTTGGCTTCCTCAGGATGAGAAGTGTCCCAGAAGCCTTGAGAGGAGTCTCTGAGGAGCCATGACTGCTGGCTGGGTCAGAATCCATTGCACTAATCAAAGGAAAAAGAAGAGATGGGACGACATATTGTTTTGCCTGTTCTTCCCCATCCTAGAAAATGACCGATTGGGGTCCAGTTGGCTTTCAAGCTGAAATGAAGCATATGCATTGGCAGCAGAAGGAAAATGATTTAAAGTCCTCATCTTTGGGGCATTTCATATAGAATTAATGCAGTAATCTATAGATGAAAGGTCCAGGGATATCCAAGTCAGCAGAGATCAGCAAACTCAAATAGTTTCAGTGGTTGGATTTCTAAAATGTGCCTTTTGAGAATTTCATACACTTGCCTGAGGCAACTTGAGATTTTATTACAGTTTAGGTCAGGATATAAAGCACCAGTAGTACATTGAAGCTTGCTCACCATGTCAGTTTCATAAAAATTTTAAAAAACAGGTCTTAAATATGTGGTATAAAAATAGAAAAGTACAAAAAGGAAAACTAAGTCTCTTCCACCAGTTCTTCAGATCCAGTTTCTTTCCCAGTGACTGCCCAAGAGGTAGTCATTTTTTCCAGTTTATTGTCATAAATTTATAAATAGCTCTGAACAGTTGGCCACTCTTTTTGGAAAAGGTGGTCTTTTCTGCCCAGCATTTGTTCTCATATACCTTTAATGGCAAGTTGTTATTTTGCTAGGAGAGTTGGCTTCCTTTTGGCCTGACTTCTGTATCATTCACTTATACATTGATTCATTCTTTGAAACAAATGCTTTCTGAGCTTATCTTCTAGGTATTGTGCCGAAAAATGGTGTTGAGTGAGCCAGATACACTCCCTGCTCTCTTGACTTTACAGTGTACTGGAGGAGGCAGATAAACAATTATAATATAAATATGATAGGATTTAATGCTATGGAAGCAAAATAGGGGAATTCCAGGCTTGAGGAATCAGGGAAGTCTTCCTGGAGAATTAAAATGAATGTAGCAGATAAAGAGGACTGAAGCAGATATTAACTGAGTTTAAAAAAGCTTTTTGGTGTGGTATGATTAGAGTCTGGCAAGGGATAAATGGAGAATGTTGACAAGTGAGACTGTTAAGACTATAAGCAAGGGTCATATCATGAACCATAGTAAGGAGTTTGGGAGGATAGAAAGATGTAGACACATTGGAAAGTCAACTAGGAAATTAAAATGTTTGGTGCCTACTTGCCTGGACATGGGGAAAAGAGAATCGAGGATGATATCTAGGAATTGTGGGTTGTTAATGATAATATTTGAGGGAAGAGAAGCAGGAATATATTTGGAGGGAGAGATATGTGCAAATTTGGACGTATTAAGCTTGAGTTGATAGATATCTGGTAGGCTTTTGATTCTGAGACATATAAACTTAAAATTGAGATTTGAGAATCAGAGCCACTGAAAAGAGGAAGAGAATTGCAAAAAGAGGGAAAAGAAAAACCAGGACGTATCTCTGAAGAGAATCAGATTCAAGGTTCTTCTTTTGAAGAACCCCAAAAGGAGACTTGGTAAGAGGCTATAGGGATGGAAGGGGACCCAGTGAAGAAGGGTGTCTTTCTTTTGGTGACGGTGTCACATGCAGAGAGGACTGGCATCTGGTCCTTAGGCTACTTGGTAAATGCCTACCATGTGCCAGGCCGTGTTAGGTGCTATGAGCGCACACTGCTGAAACAACACAAAGTATCTTATAATCTCAAAAAAGAAACAAGATACACTGGCATATAGATTATTTTATTTAATATATTATTTAGTAAGTGCCTATAATAATCCTCCAGGAGCTGTTCA
The DNA here is from genome assembly GCF_016772045.2 of Ovis aries. Taxonomy (NCBI): domain Eukaryota; kingdom Metazoa; phylum Chordata; class Mammalia; order Artiodactyla; family Bovidae; genus Ovis; species Ovis aries. The sequence goes on along the minus strand of NC_056078.1, from coordinate 28,700,891 downwards.
AGGTTATGGGGATACTGGAGTGAAAAGAAATGTATTCTAGTAGGAGAGAAAAGATATTAAGTAAACCCCAGACAATGTGTGATAAAGAATAAAACAAAGCAAGAGGCTAAGGAGTAAAGAGGTAATAGTGGTTATTCTCAGGGCTGTTTTTTTTGATAGAGTAGTGAGGAAAAGCAGCTCTAAGAAAGTAACATGTGATGAGAGACCTCAGTGATATGAAGGTGTAAGCCATGGGAAGAGCATTCCCAGTAACAGAAACACAAAGTGTAAAGGCCCTAAGGTGGGATAAGCTTCGTATGTTTGAAGAACATTAAGAAGGTTGGCGTGTAAAAGGCACAGGAATGGTAGGAGATAAAGTGAGAAAGATCAGCTTTGCCATATCACACAGAACTTGCAGGCCACACTAAAGGAGGCAGTGGGCTGGAGATAGGAAGGACTAAATTGGAGGCTGCTGCAGTGGTCTAGTTGAATTTAAATATAAAACCTGTAGGTAGAAATGACAGTATATGGCATAGGCAACTAATGGAATTGTGGATGAAAAGTGCAAAATCAAGGACAGTGTCAATATTTTGAGTCTAGGTGACTTAAGAAAATACGGTACCAGAAGGAGGAGTTGGGAAGAATGTTGGTTCAGTTTTGGACATGTTCATATCTCTTACATTAAAAAACATATTTCTGAGACTTTGCCACATAAGTGAATGACAAATGAAGAACAAAGTAGGTCATAAGCAACAGTGGGTACAGACTTAACAGGCACCACCAAAATGGAGACTGGAGTGTAGCAGTAACTGGAGAGATGGAATAGAGAGTTTCTGACTGTACATTTAGGGAGATATTAGTTCCCAATATCTGACTGTCTACATTTAGGGAGATATTAGTTCCCAATATTTAGAGTGAGTGTAGAATTTTTCAGTCTTTTTTGTTTTCTGAATTTCCCTCTCATTTCTTCTCTATTTTAAATTTTTATTAATTTTTTTAGAGGCTTCTGTTATTATTATTTTTTTTAATCCACATCACACAACTTGCAGGATCTTAGTCCCCTGACCAGGGATTGAACCTTGGCAGTGAAAGCTTGCAGTCCTTACCACTGGATAGCCAGGGAATTTCCCTCTTGCCTTTTTTTAAATATCTATCTCATTCTCTAATTTTAATAGTAGCATTAAGGACTTTGCTAAAGACCTTGATGTTAGGATTGGGAAAGTGAGGGTTATGAGGAAGACATATTAAGAGAAGAGAACTGTACTTTGGTGTCTTAAGTTCATAGTGGAGGATGTTTCATAGTCAGGATGTTTCCTAGAGGGGCTGATGCGAAGAGTGTCGAGTAAATTGGGTCCATCTCTAGATTAAGCAACGTTTGTACTCTAGTTCCTTCCATATCCCCCTGCTTCCCTCACTGTGTTTACCCAACCATAGCCTGCTGTGTGTTAATCCTCATCTCTATGTTTTTTTTTTTGTCTTGTCTCATTGTAAGGATTCATCAAGCGTGAGGAAAAAGCCTTTGGAAACCCGGCATCGTTGTTCCAGCTCCTCTTCCCTCCCTGTCATCCATGACCCTCCTGTATTTCTCCTTGGTCCCCAACTCTACCCACCCCAACCACAGTTCCTGTCCCCAGATGTCTTGATGCCCAGCATGGCAGGGGAGCCCCATAGACCCCCAGGTAACTCTCCCCAAATCTAATATTATGTGCTGGAATGTAGTACTTTTCCAGGGACCGGGAAGAATCAAATCAGTGCATCTGTTGGGGGATGGGGAAGGGGAAGGAGGGTCCCAAGGTGGAGTTGTAAAGGGAAATGAATTACTGCTTTAAAGATCAAGCATTGATCTTGATGAATCATGACTGAATCATTTCTTGGGCAACATGGGGTCTAGACCAGAGCTCCCAGAATCTAACTACTCATGAAAATGAACTGCTTCAGTTGTGATAGGATATGATTTTAAGTGACCCAGGGAATTAGTACCCAGTCTTTAGGATCCCCCAAAACAGGAAATATCATCTCTCTCAGCTGTTTTTCTCTCCTTTTATCCCAAGTCTCAGTTGAGGGATGGTCTAGGAGGATGAGCAGTAAATGGCAGACTTGGAAAGATCCTATGCACAGAATACCCATGCCATGCATAGAGACCCAGACAGTCCTGGGGAAGGTGGGCAGCATCCTTCTGGCTTTCTTTGACCCTCCACGGCAAGATTTGTTCCATTTTTCCCCTCATGGACCAAATCTACAGTTTAAGGCAGTGGTTCTTAATGAGAAAGGGGAGGTGCCAGTGGCATCTGGTGGGTAGAAAGACTAGGGATGCTGCTAAACATCTAGCAATGCACAGAGAAGTTTCCTTGCACACCCCTACCCTACTCCTAGGACAAAGAATCATCAGCCCCAGTTATCAGTAGTGCCAAAGTTGAGAAACCTGTCTATGGGTATAAATCCCCAGGGAAAAGGATCTTCTTAGAACTGAGTAGTACTGTTGATATTTGTGTCCAAATTTTAGGGAGCTTTGGATAAGCAGGCCTTCTGGATAAATGGACTTCTAATTACTCAGTGGAGCTGCCAGGTCACCAGCATCCTTTGAGAGTTACTAGAAGTATCTGATCAGTAAGGCAGCATTTATTGCAACTTGTTCTGCACCAAATACTACAGTAAATACATGGGAGAAAGAAGGCAGTTCTCTGCTCTTAAAGAGCTCAAAGTTTCAGTAATCAGGTATATATATATATATATATATATATGTATAGCACAGCTATTGATGGAATTTAAAAAATAAAAATGAGAAGTACTGTTTAGAAGTGACGTTTGGAAAATTAGTTATTTTGCTTCTTTTAAGTAAAAGGGAATCAATGTATAGAAAAGGCATTCTACATTATGTATGTGGGAGCAGTGCAAACAAAAGCAGAAATCTTGGAGAATGAACACAAATGTAAGCAGACACAGTTCACCTGGAGTGAAAGTACCATGTTAAAAAAACTGAGTGATGTTTTGGAGTGGTGACTCTAAGGAGTAAAATTATCACAGAGAACATGTATTTGAAATATCAGAGAGCCATGCATGAATGTGTGTTTGTGTCTGTCTGTCTTTTGGAGGACAGATTATAATGCAGTGAGATAGGAGTGTGCAACATCCAGGAGACTGTTTCATTTACACAGATTGGCAGTGACTTGATTTTAGTGTATATTAAGAATTTTTAAAAATGAAATTAAAAGCAAAGCTAGGTTCCTTCTTTCCCTTATTTGTATGTTCTTAAAAGAGGTGAGGAGTTGGAAGGAACAGCCAGGAATGGTCCTCTGGGAAGGATAATGGTTTTACTGAAGATACTCAATCTTTGGGTTTCTTTTCTCTCCCCAGGAACTTCGAGGAGTGTCCAGCAGTTTCTGGCTATGTGTGACAGGGGTGAAACTTCCGAAGGGGTCAAGTACACAGGAAGGACTTTGAACTACCGGAGTCTCCCCCATCGTTCCAGAACAGATGCCTCCCGGGGACCATGGTCAGAGGCCAACCAGCATATTGGGGCCAGATTCCTGACTACTCCAGGGTGCAAGCGTCAGCTAACCCACACTGCCACACTACCAGAAAGACAGCAGGACCTTCAGGTTCCTCATGCTCAGTCCTGGGGGGATCTTTTCCATTCACCCTCCCACCGTCCTGTTGTTCACCCTGTGTCGCCGCCACCAAGCAGTCTTTGTGTACCCCTGAGGTCAGCTTGGAATTCAGGTCCTGTTCCAGGATTTCGAGCCCCTGGTCCTCGAAGAGTAGACATGCCCCCAGATGATGACTGGAGGCAAAGCAGTTATGCCCTGCCGTCTAGGCACAGGAGGACAGGGAGAGAGGAGTTTCTGTTTGTCCTAGCAGATGCCCCTGGCAGAGAACAGGTCAGGGCTAGAGCCCTGCAGCACAGTAGGTGGTAAGGGTTACCCCTTTCCTCTCCTGGAGCCACAGCTTTCTCTGTTAAACTGTACTGCAGCAGAGTTGGCACCCTGCATCCCTGCCAAGGTTGTGCAAGTCTTATCTCAATACAGAGTTGGCAATTTCTCCCAGGGGTGCCAGGAACCCCTAAGGAGACCTGGCTCTTTGAGGGAATATTTGAAACTTCAATTTCCATTCACCTAGCAAAAGGAAGCAGCTGCTGTTTAGGGTTTTATTTGATCCACTTTAAAGATGAATTCATGTTACTCTGGACACTAGCCATTCCTTAGGATCTTAGGGTCACCATTTTATTCTTGAATACTCTAAGCCGTCATATTCTGTTCCCTGTTATATTACCAACTTCTATGCTTTGTTTTATCCACCTATCCCTATTATCCGACCTTCTGTCTTCTCCATCCCTCATCCTTGGAGGGACATGTAGCCCTGTAGTCTTGGTCCTGACCACATCATTCAGGCTAGCCCACCCGCCCAGACTGTCAGCCTTCCCTCAGCCCCCAAACCTTAGGCCTAGAATGTGGGACTACCAACATAACATTTACTCTTCGGAACAAATGGGAGTCAGGCACACTAACATACCCTCCTGTCCTCAGCAGCACAGCCATTACTGCCACTTGCTCAGTCGCCGCTGTAAACCCTCAGAGTCAGCTGAACTATTTTAGGGCCAAACATACTGTTTTTTGTAAAGTATTTTTCATTAATAAATCTATAAGATAGTTCTATTTAATTCCT